>NC_083833.1:6543955-6723955 GCF_015708825.2 Lethenteron reissneri | reverse complement strand
AGTCTCCGTCATCAGGTGGGACCGTCACAGCCAGATTTACTGTATGAAGTGAGGCAGAGATCCCCTTAACTTGTATTTAAGAGCTTGCATCTTGGAATCCCTGCCTCACTTGATACAGCAAATCTGGCTGTGACGGTCCCACCTGATGACGGAGACTTGTGTTGCCTCCGAAACGTCGTGATTTTTATTATTTTATTTTTATTCATTTATCTTCATTTCTTACCTACGTGGCTTTACCGAAAAAACTAAGAGTATGAATCCTTGCAGTCACGAAAGCTTCAAATCTAGAAATAAATAATAATAAAAAAGAGTTTTCATTTAGGATGGGGCCCAGCTGCTACCGGACGCGCGATGCACCGTGGCGGGTCGTTAACGCGCGGGACGTGCGGGACGTGCGGGCGGTGTTCACCTGCAGGTCCCTGTTGTGGTTCTCGCACATGAGCTGCAAGAAGCGCAAGATTGGCTCCATGATGACCACAACGGGACTCATCTCCCCGTCGTCGCGCGTCGCGCCAAGGGCCCCCGCCCCCCCTCCGCCGAGCCCCCCCCCGCCACCCACGATGGGGCCCCCGCCGACTCCGCTGACGACTCCGGCGCCGGCGATGCTGCCCGCCGCGGCGGCCGCGTCGTCCGGGTCGAGGTCGCGACCCCGCCGGTAGTGGCTGAAGGCCTTTTGGGTGGCGACGGTGGCTTCGGCCAGCTGATCGCGCATCTCCTCGCTTATGCCCGCGACCGAACTCCTCACTGACGCACGCACGCACGCGAAGACAAAGATCCCACGTATAGCCTCGAACAGAAAATTTAACTAAACCATTTTTATTTATTTTAAATGTTATGCTACTCCCCTCCGGCAGAAGGCTGCGGTCCATCAGGACCAAAACCTCACGTCATAAAAACAGTTTCTTCCCATCCGCTGTTGGCCTCTTCAACTTCAACAGGTCAAGGGCTTAAAATGAATTTTACACTTAAAATGACTTTTACACTTAACATTTTATCTACAAAATTACACCTTGCCATATTTACAACATGTTACCCTATTTGTATTTTAAGATTGTATATTACGGCTAGTTTACTCTTTATATTGTATATATTGCATACTTATTCAACATTTTTAGTTAGACTTTGTAATTTTAGTATAGTTAGACTGCATACCACTTATTTAAGTTTTAAGATTCCTACATGATGAATGTATGCACCTTCCTGACATAGTAAATTCCTTGTCCGTGCGAACTTTCACAGCGAATAAAACCCTTTCTGATTCTGATAATTCGAGTTGGTGTCATGTCGGGATGGCAGCCAAAGGGAGTGGAATGCTTCCCGGGAAGAGTACGTCATCCGTTGAGATGGAGCGACGAAATATATAACTTTTTCATTTTCACCAGGTGAGGCCCACTGAGCTATTTCGCTCTTCTCCAGAAGTGAGCTGGCTATCACAAATGATAGCTCAACGAAGTGGCTCATTAATGTATAGCAGCCAAATATTGCTGCTATACATTAAGAGCTTGCATCTTGGAATCCCTGCCTCACTTGATACAGCAAATCTGGCTGTGACGGTCCCACCTGATGACGGAGACTTGTGTTGCCTCCGAAACGTCGTGATTTTTATTTTTTATTAATTTTAATTTCATTTTTTTACCTACGTGACTTTACCGAAAAAACTGAGAGTACAAATATTGCCCGCCACTGATGAGTGCCGTGAGCAGGTCTCCATGGGAGTCGGCGTGTCTCTTTGCGAGTTTGTATGCGTCATCGTCATCATCATCAGCATCTCATCATCATCAGCCATGATCACTCCACTGCTGGATGAAAGCCTCCTCATGCCATTGTGTGGGCTCTATGTGAGTCCATGAATCAATCGGTCTCATCATCATCATCACCCTACGTAAGTCCGTGAGCCTACATGTCACTCGAGAACCCGGTCCACACGCACAGCGGCTGTGATCTCAAGCGGTGACCGGCTCAGTATCTAGGCTCATCCGTGCAACTCCAGGACATCTGTGACAACGAGAGTCGTAGCCCATCGGATACCTCCAGTCTAAATGTTTGCGTGTATGTACGTTGAACTTATTTCGCGCCGTACGTAGCCAACCATGCTTATCGGAGGACGGATAACAAACTAAACACAAAACTCAGTACTAAGAGAAATTCGTTTTCAATTCAGATTTAAAAGTGCAAAGCTCCCAGTGACTTCCGAATATCGGAAGGAAGAGCGTTCCAGACGGCCGCAGAAACACATCAGAAAGCGCCGGGCGATGCGGCCACCGTCTTCGTCCGATGTTTAGCCAAAAGCCGCTGCTGGGAAGATGACCGGAGTTCGCGTGACGACGGCTTATGCTCCATGACGAGATCAGCGAGGTATCGTGGTTCATTTGTGGCAAAACATTTGCATGCAAATGAGTGCGACCTCATAATGTTTTCATTCAGCGGTCAATAATCCAGTTCAGCAAGCACCGGACGGACACGGTCGGAAATTGCGGTGAACAAAAACTAAATTCTGATCAAGATACCGAGTTTCTCTTACCTGAGAGCTCGGGGTAAGCATTTACACCATTGGTACCTCATTTGCCAGTAAAAAATATGAATTTTTTTTTTACCCTTTGATCTGGCAACAAAACTGACACCTTTTTTACGAGGAGTCATGTTTGCATAGACCATAATACCTGCAGTCATAATGCAAACAAAAAACATAACTCTGATAATGGTGCGCCTTTTGGCGTCATCTGGTCCAACCCATGTGAGACTAGGCTCTAAGGAAAGCTGTCTCGGGTGTGGACCAATATACTTCAAGGACAGTGCATACATTATCAGAGTTATGTTTTTTGTTTGCATCATGACTGCAGGTATTGTGGTCTATGCAAACATGACTCCTCGTAAAAAAGGTGTCAGTTTTGTTGCCAGATAGAAGGGTAAAAAACCAATTATCATTTCTACATTTGAAGCTTTCGTGACTGCAAGTATTCATATTCTTACCAGTATATATACGGGGTACGGGGTAGTATCTCTTGGAATCTCTCATTTACTTGATACAGCTATCGTGCTGTGACGGTTCCACCTGAAGACGGAAGCTTGTGTTGCCTCCGAAACGTCGTGATTTTTATTTTATTTTTATTTTACTTTTATTAATTTTAATTTTAATTTTTTACCTACGTGACTTTTCCGAAAAAACCTAAGAATACCAATTATCATGTCTCTGACCTCTGAACCCTGAGCATCCGCCAAACCGCCCCCCTCCCCCACCCCCTTACTACGTCGGCGGCGGATGAGCGGCTCTCTCTCCGGTGGGCTCTCGTCGTCACGGCGCCGGCCCCCAAGCTCGCTGGCGCTCACGGTCACCGTGGCCTTGATCTCCTGCTGGGCGGCCTTCATGCGCTCGTGAAAGACGCGGAAGAAGCACTCGGAGCGGCGGTCCTCCGTCAAGCGGCGGAAGAACGAGTGCTGGAGGGAGGGAGACGTGAAGATCAACGCGAAGATCAACGCAAGGATCATCATCATCATCAAGGATCCGCAACCTCCGCTTGAGCGAGGTTGGCTACGTACGGTGCGAAAAAAGTTCAACGTACATACGTAACGTCGTGATTTGATTTGTTTTTATTTTTGTTTTATTTTACATTTATTTAATTTTATACCTACGTGACTTTAGCAAAAGAACTAAAAAGTATGGATCATTGCAGTCACGAAAACTTAAGATCTAGATTATACGTAAAAGGTTCACGGGTGCGAATGATGGAGTGGTGAGAAGGTGAGTGAGTGTATGGATGAGTAGGTAAGAGTGTGAGTGTATGGATGAGAAAGTGAGAGAGTGAGTGTATGGGTGAGTAAGTGAGAGGGTGAGTGTATGGGTGAGTAGGTGAGAGAGTGAGTGTATGGATGAGTAGGTTAGAGAGTGATTGTATGAATGAGTAGTTGAGAGAGTGAGTGTATGGGTGAGTAGGATAGAGAGTGAGTGTATGGGTGAGTAGCTGAGAGAGTGAGTGTATGGATCAGTAGGTAAGAGAGTGAGTGTATGGATGAGTAGGTTAGAGAGTGATTGTATGAATGAGTAGTTGAGAGAGTGAGTGTATGGGTGAGTAGGATAGAGAGTGAGTGTATGGGTGAGTAGCTGAGAGAGTGAGTGTATGGATGAGTAGGTAAGAGGGTGAGTGTATGGATGAGTGAATGAGAGAGTGAGTGTATGAATGAGTAGTTGAGAGAGTGAGTGGATGGGCGAGAAGGGGAGAGAGTGAATGGAGGGGTGAGTATGTGTAATGTATTGTGCTGTTTCTGTCCTCTCTCTAGACCATACATCTCAACCCCTTATCAGTGCCCTGCCTTATTGCATACCAATTCAGACATTAGTGGTCACCCCGTGCCACTTATAAATCTCAACGTTTATCCTACTGTCGCATCACATGGGAGAAACACAAACAAACAAACTAAACAATTGTTTTGCCCGTATTTTAAACTCAATTTCCCCGTATAAGAATATGCTATGCTGCACCTGTGCTACAGTGTTGCGGCGGGTTCCCATATACAGGGTGCATCAAATTTATTTTAACATTTCTGAGAATTTGCAACAACACCACGAGAAATGTGCCTCCTCCGGCCTCTGGAGACCACCTGGGGAAGATTCCAGGCGTAGCGTTGACGACGATGGCAATCGAGTGGAGACTCTTTGACTTTGTGAAGCTATTAACGTTGCATTTGTTATTACGTTACGGCGAATTATTACACTGGTCAACAAAAAAAAAATTCTGGCCTGGACTTTTGCAGCTGTTTTCAGGATGCTGATTCCAAATCTGGTCTCAGATTTTCTCTATCACATCTAATTTTTATGCTATCGGCATAATCCATTTTCATTGATTTTACCCGAAATTAACTCTGTCACTTATGATTGCAAGTTGTTGCGAGTCAGTGACTGCTTTAGTGTTAAAATATGGTGCTGCATTTTTAGGATAGTGTGTTTTAATATCATTTTATGTAGATATCCACATTTATTTCAGATTTTTCTTCTGCAGTTTTGATTAAAAATGCAATATTTGATATCTCAAAAACCTGATGTGATAGACAAAAACTGATGTCAGATTTGGAATCAGCACCCCAAAATTACCTTAAAACCGTTGGAATACCTTATGCCAGAAAAAGCATAACAAAAGGCGGCTTAATCCTAGCTGGCTTATCTACATATGCCATCTACATTACAAAGGCTCAGTTCCAGCAGCAGTACTGACCATCTCACAACTCCTCTTCTCCCGCGGCCCTTCCTGGCTCCCCCCCCCCCCTAACCAGTATATAAGTTCGTACCTCTTGGGACTTCTCTCCACTTGATACAGATTTTTTTCTGTGACAGTTTCACCTGAAGACGGAAGCTTGCGTTGCCTCCGAAACGTCGTGATTTTATTGTTTTTATTTTAATTAATTTTCAATTCATTTTTTACCTACATGGTGACTTTACCGAACAAACTAAGAGTCAGAAAAAGTGTGTTGACCAGTGTTATCCGTTCTTTCTCCAATAAAAACGAACGGTCCCAAATTAAGTGTTCACATTTTTCGATTTAAAGCTGTTCGTGACTGCAGGGATTCATCTTCTTGGTTCTTTCGGTAAAGTCACGTAGAAGGGAAGTAATAAAATAATAAAAATTAAACATAAAAAAATAATTCTCACGACGTTTCAGCCACAACGCAAGCAGCCGTCTTCAGGTGACTTTACCGAAAGAACCAAGAAGATGATAATTGTTTTTTTACCCTTCTATCTGGCAACAAAACTGACACCTTTTAACAAGGAGTCATGTTTGCATAGACCACAATACCTGCAGTCATAATACAAACAAAAGACATGACTCTGATAATGTGCACTGTCCTTGAAGTTGATTGGTCCATACCCGAGACAGCTTTTCTTAGAGCCTAGTCTCACATGGGTTGGACCAGATGACGCCAAAAGGCGCACAACTCAAAGACAATGCACCATCAGAGTATGAGAGCTCGGGGTAAGCATTTACACCATTGGAACCTCATTTGACAGTAACAAATATGATAATTGTTTTTTTACCCTTCTATCTGGCAACAAAACTGACACCTTTTCATCTGGTCCAACCCATGTGAGACTAGGCTCTAAGGAAAGCTGTCTCGGGTGTGGACCAATCAACTTCAAGGACAGTGCACATTATCAGAGTCATGTCTTTTGTTTGCATTATGACTGCAGGTATTGCGGTCTATGCAAACATGACTCCTTGTAAAAAAAGGCGTCAGTTTTGTTGCCAGATAGAAGAGTAAATACACAATCATCATATTTTTACTGGCAAATGAGGTTCCCATGGAACCAAGAAGATGTTCACGTTTTTGCTTCGAGGCACCCTTCCACAGCGGCGGTGTGGCCGCCCACCTGTATGGTGGTGTTGCCGCCCTCGAGCAACGCGATGCCGAGGAGGATGGTTTCGTGGAAGACCCGGTCGCTGGCGGCGCCCATGATGAGGTCGATGACCAGGTCGGCCGCCCCCTCCCTCTCCAGGTGGCACTGCACCTCCACTAGCGTCATGTCGGCGCGCCGGTGCTGCTGCTGCTGCTGCAGGTGATGCTCCTGCAGCGCTGCCACCGCGCCTAGGCCTGGTGGGGTGGGGGGGGGTGGGGGGCAGCGGTGAGGGGGGCGGCCACAACGGCCGCCACGGTGGCCACGGCGGTTGACAATCGAGGAGGGAGGGAGGGAGACAAAGAGGGAGCGAGATGAGGGAGGGAGGCAGGGAAGGAGGGGGAGGGAGGGACGGTGAAGGTCACGGCGAGCTGGGGGAGACTGCTCGCCTGAGGATCGCGCGACGACACAATGCGTCAAACGGTGTGACACGGAAA
Organism: Lethenteron reissneri; assembly: GCF_015708825.2. Lineage (NCBI taxonomy): Eukaryota > Metazoa > Chordata > Hyperoartia > Petromyzontiformes > Petromyzontidae > Lethenteron > Lethenteron reissneri. The sequence goes on along the minus strand of NC_083833.1, from coordinate 6,717,136 downwards.
ACACGCACGCACACGCACACACACGCACACGCACACACGCGCACAAACACGCACACGCACAAAAATAAAGACAAAGATCCCCCGTATAGCCTTAACAGACTGTAGGGGCAAGTGCTGTTAGCGAGCACCTATGAAGGCCGGAACGGTACACGAGGGGGTGGGTGGCCAGCACCACGCCCGACCGCCTTTGTCTCCCCAGTGGCGATGTTTACACACCGCACCAGGTACTCATTTAAGGCTGAGTCGACCTAGGGGAGGCCCAGAACCGGTTCAGATAATCGTCACTGGTGTTAGCCATGAGCGGGAATCGAACCCGGGTCGCCAGGTTCATAGCGCAGCGCGCTAACCGCTACACTACCGCTCCCAACAAACACGCACACGCACACACACGCACACACACGCACACACACACGCACACACACACGCACGCACACGCACACACACGCACACACATGCACACATGCGCACAAACACGCACACGCACACACACGCACACAAACGGACACATGCGCACACACGCACATACACGCACGGGCAAATGGGCGCACATGCGCGAACACACTGTCACAGATCACACGCCAGCATGCTCTCTCTCTCTCACAAACACGTGCACACACACTCACTAACACGCAACAAATAGACAAACGCGGCACACTACACAACACCGGCCGCCGTGCGTCCCGCCAGATGCACTACGAGGACATCACGTGACGCGCCGAAGGTTCGCTGGCGGGGAGGTCACGGGACAGACCCAGCAGGTGCCGTGGGCTGACTGACCGAGATGACCGGCAGATGCACCACCCGTGCCTCCCACTGTGCCAACTCGCTGTGTTTTAGCCGCCCGGCGCTCCGCTCGTTGTTATGAGCGTCGCTACCCGGCCTCCATTTTTGTTGGAGGGACGACTGCCTTTAACTGCCCAGTAGCGTCCTTCACGAGCCTCCTCCACAGAGGCCGATCTTGACACCGCTGGTACCAGTCATCGGCAAGTCCACTCAGCTCCACGTCCTCCTGTACCACGTCACTCCATCTCTTCTCTCGCCCGTGCCGTGCCCATTTAGCCCCCTCTATCCAGCCAAACAGAACCTGTTTGGACATGCGGTAGCTGGACGTGCAGGCTACATGACCCAGCCAACGCAGCTTTGCCTGCCGGAGCAGCCCACCGATGATGGAGACCGCGTCCAGATCTTTCAAAGGACCTGTGAACTCCGTACACTGTATTCTAGCCTGCAGCTTAAACCCAGGATGGATGGCAGGCACGTTCTCCGCACCGTCAATTGGCCCAGTTGGCTACGTACGGTGCAAAAGAAGTTCAACATACAAACACTATTACATTCACCCACTCACTCACTCTCCCACTCACCCACTCACAGTCGGCTACGTACAGCCCGAAATAAGTTCAACATACACACATACACTCACCCACCCACTCATTGACCCACTCACCCACTCACTCACCCACTCACCCACTCACGGTTGGCTACGCACAGCCTGAAAGAAGTTCTACATACATACACTCTCCCACTCACGCACCCACCCACTCACCCACTCACGGTTGTCTACATACAGTCCGAAAAAAATTAAATATACATACACTCACCCACTCACTCACCCACCCACTCACCCACCCACTCTCCCACTCACTCTCCCACCCACTCACCCAATCACGGTTGGCTACGTACGGTCCGAAAGAATCTCAACCACGGGCACACACGTTTCTTCACCGCCACGGCCCCCCACTCCGACACATCCCAACGCAGCGGCGCTCAGCAGGGGGACTCACCTGTCACGTGCGGCGGGGTGGGGCGGCTCGCGGCGGCGACGGCGGCGGCGGCGGAGAGCGGCCCGTTCACGTAGTAGGCCATGCTGGCGCGGCGAGCGAGGCCGCCCCCCGCGCCGCTGGCGCTGCCGTAGTAGCGGTTGAGCAGCGTCTGTCTCAGCGCCTCTCCCTGCTCACGCGGCGGTGACAACGGTAGCAGCAATGACCATAGTGGCAATAACAACAATCTTCTTGGTTCTTTCGGTAAAGTCACGTAGAAGAGAAATAATAAAATAATAAAAATGAAACATAATAAAATACTATTCTCACGACGTTTCGGCCACAACGCAAGCAGCCGTCCTCAGGTGAAGACCAGGTCTGTCGGGGAGACAGCGTCTGAATTTCAGACGCTTCTACGTGACTTTACCGAAAGAACCAAGAAGATGAATCCCTGCAGTCACGAAAGCTTTAAATCGAAAAATAACAACAATATCGATAATAACAACGGTAATAGCAACAACTATAATAATAACAACAATGATAACAATAACAGCAGTGACAACAATAACAATAGTAACAGTACAAATAATACCAATAATAACACTAATAACAATAACAACAATACTAACAATAACAACAATCGTCTTGGTTCTTTCGGTAAAGTCACGTAAAAGGGAAATAATAAAAATAAAACATTAAATATTTTATTATTTCCCTTCTACGTGACTTTACCGAAAGAACCAAGAAGATGAATCCCTGCAGTCACGAAAGCTGTAAATCGAAAAATAACAACAATAACAACAACGCCAACAACAATATCAACAATAACGGCAGTAACAACGATAACGACCGTCGTTGTTTTAATTTGCAACGCGCCACCGCCGCCACTGCCACTGCCGTCGCACCCGGGTCTGTCCCGTGACCTCCTTGCCAGTGAACTTTTGACGCTCCGAATGTATACGTGCGTGTGTGTGTATGTGCGCATGCTGAACTTCTTTCGCGCCGTACGCAAGCCTACCGTGGTAATCGGAGGTGCGGGTTCAATTTCGGACAACGGTTAACATCGGAGGAGATTGACTGCAACCGGTCCTGAGCCACTGCGAGGTCGACTCAGCCTAAAACGAGTGCCTGGCTGCAGTGTGTAAGAGCATCATCGGCGGGGAGACAGGGGCGGCATGTGTTGACTCTCGCAGGCGCTCGCTCACAGCGCTTGCTCCGACGGCTTGCGTAGGCTACACGGGGGATCTTTACCTTCATCCGTGTGTTTGTGGTGTACGTGTGCGCGCTGAGACAAAAATTTCCGTTTGTTGATGCGATATTTATGGTCTTTAATTTTCATTTCCTCCCATCAAACTCGATGTTCCTTGCTATGTACGTTGAACTTCTTTCGCGCCGTACGTAGCCAACCGTGCTAATCGGAGGTGCGGGGGAAGGACAACAAAAAGCAGTTCTAAAGCAGTTTTAAAAGTGCATTGCTCGAGTGGCATCCTAATATCGGAAGAGCGTTCCAGACGGCCGCAGAAGCGCATCTGAAAGCGCCGCGCGATGCGGTGATCACCGTCTTTGTTCGATGCTTAGCCAACAGCCGCCGCTGCGAGGATGACCGGAGTTCGCGTGATGCTTTATGCTCCTTGTGTCAAGCACTTTGCGTGTCATGAGTGCGGCCTCATTACGTATTCGTTCGATCGCCGCAAATCCAGCGCAAGCTTGGCGAGCACCGGACGGACGCCGTGGTCGGATCTTGGAGTACCCAGTCACGACACCTGCCTGAGGACGGCTGCTTGCGTTGTGGCCGAAACGTCGTGAGAATTATTTTATTATGTTTTATTTTGTTATTTTATTATTTCCATTCTACGTGACTTTACCGAAAGAACCAAGAAGATGAATCCCTGCAGTCACGAAAGCTTTAAATCGAAACCTGCCAAAGACCTCGAGTGGCTTCCAAAAGGGAGGCTTCAGTTGGGCACATTTGCGGCGGATGTTTTTATCGGATTTTGGCCGATGGTGGGGGGGTGAGGGGGGGCGAGCGGAGTTTCGTTTGAGATGTGAGATTCCCATAATCAATTAACTGATGTGAGGAGGCCCGGTGGCTCAAGAGCCTTGAGATGGTACCACCATCAGCCGCCTCCGATTAAAACCGGCTTCTCAAGTGGAACGCGCCTTGATGAGTTTCAGCCCGGCCACCAAATAACATACACAGAGACGCCCGTAGGCCAACACAAAGCAACTCATAGACTTACATAATGGCCCACAGACTTAGACAGAGACCCACAGAGTCATCGAGACTGAGTTGTGATTAAAACCGGGGTCTCAAGCGCCAGTGAGTTGATGGAATCAGTCCGATCGGCAATGGCTTTCACAGAGATCCATGCACTTACATAGAGATCCATAGACTTACATAGAGACCCATAGACTCACACAGAGACCCATAGGCTCACACAGACTGCGTTGTAATTAAAACCGGGGTCTCAAGCGCCAGTGAGTTGATGGAATCCGTCCGATCAGCAATGGCTTACACAGAGATCCATGCACTTACATAGAGACCCATAGACTTACATAGAGACCCATAGGCTCACACAGACTGAGTTGTAATTAAAATCGGGTTCTCAAGCGCCAGTGAGTTGATGGAATGAGTCCGATCGGCAATGACTTACACAGAGATCCATGCACTTACATAGAGACCCATAGACTCACATAGAGACCCATAGTCTCACACAGAGGTGCATAGGCTCACACAGACTGAGTTGTAATTAAAATCGGGGTCTCAAGCGCCAGTGAGTTGATGGAATAAGTCCGATCAGCAATGGCTTACACAGAGATCCATGCACTTACATAGAGACCCATATACTTACATAGAGACCCATAGACTTACATAGAGACCCATAGACTCATATAGAGACCCATAGGCTCACACAGACTGAGTTGTAATTAAAATCTGGGTCTCAAGCACCAGTGAGTTGATGGAATCAGTCCAATCAGCAATGGCTTACACAGAGATTCATGCACTTACATAGAGACCCATCGACTTACATAGAGACCCATAGACTCATATAGAGACCCATAGGCTCACACAGACTGAGTTGTAATTAAAATCGGGTTCTCAAGCGCCAGTGAGTTGATGGAATGAGTCCGATCGGCAATGACTTACACAGAGATCCATGCACTTACATAGAGACCCATAGACTCACATAGAGACCCATAGACTTACACAGAGACCCATAGACTTGCATAGAGACCCATAGACTTACATAGAGACCCATAGACTCACACAGAGACCCATAGACTTACATAGAAACCCATAGACTTACATAGAGACCCATAGACTTACATAGAGACCCATAGACTTACATAGAGACCCATAGACTCACACAAGGTGCATAGGCTCACACAGACTGAGTTGTAATTAAAATCGGGTTCTCAAGCGCCAGTGAGTTGATGGAATCAGTCCGATCGGCAATGACTTACACAGAGATCCATGCACTTATATAGAGACCTATAGACTTACATAGAGACCCATAGACTTACATAGAGACCCATAGACTCACACAGAGGTGCATAGACTCACACAGACTGAGTTGTAATTAAAATCGAGTTCTCACATTCATCAACAACACCGTGGGGAATACACCTCTGAGAGGCGACGTTTCAGGCAATGACCCTTTGTCAGTTACGCGCTATGAAGCATCATAGCACGTCGCCTATCATATATATATATTTCCTGTTTAAGACTGCACTGTAATTGACACACGCGTTGAGTTTTACGCAATTATAGATTTTTTTTCTCCGCCTCATGACAGGATGCCGATAGCACAATCAAAATATACACTGGGGGAATAACGCGTACACATATATATTTATATTTTGGACCAGGCACGAAAAATTGTGGATCGAAGCTCAGTTGCAACAGAAAGTCTTACTCTCTCTGTCTGCATTGTGTGAGAGAGAGAGAGATTAAGACGTGGAGTCGAGAACGCACGCTGGTAAAACATTAAAACCATACTTGTTCATGGGACCTCCTTTGCCAGTACCAAAATATACTAATAGGAGTTTTCCCCCTATTTTCTGGCAACAAAACTGACACCTTTTGCACGGAATCATGTCTACATTAACCGCACTACTTGCAGTCAAATGCAAACAAAAACACAATACTCTGGTAATTTATGCATTGTCTTTGAAACTGATTGGTCCACACCAGAGACAGCTTTCTTTGGAGCCTCGTCTCATATGGTGTTCGACCAAAAGGTGTCATCTGGTCGAACCCCATATGAGACGAGGCTCCAAAGAAAGCTGTCTCTGGTGTGGACCAATCAGTTTCAAGGACAATGCATAAATTATCAGAGTATTGTTTTTTGTTTGCATTTGACTGCAAGTATTGCGGTTAATGTAGACATGATTCCTTGCAAAAGGTGTCAGTTTTGTTGCCAGAAAAGGGGAAAAACCCTATTGGTACCATACTTGTTTTTGTACTCTTAGGTTTTTTCGATAAAGTCACGTAGGTAATATAATAATAATAATAAAATAAAATGACAATAAATGAAAATAACTCAATTAAATCACGACGTTTCGGAGGCAACACAAGTCTATGAATCCTTGCAGTCACGAAAGAGTATGAATCCTTGCAGTCACGAAAGCTTCAAATCTAGGATCGAAGCTCAGTTGCAACTGAAAGTCTTTCTCTCTGTCTGCATTGTGTGAGAGAGAGAGAGTAAGACGTGGAGTCGAGAACGCACGCTGGTAAAACATTAAAACTATACTTGTTTTTATACTCTTAGGTTTTTTTGGTAAAGTCACGTAGGAAAAATAATAATAATAAAATAAAATGATAATAAATGAAAATAACTCAATTAAATCACGACGTTTCGGAGGCAACACAAGTCTCCGTCTTCGAAACGTCGTGATTTAATTGAGTTATTTTCATTTATTATTATTTTATTTTATTATTACTTTTTTACCTACGTGACTTTAAAGAAAAAACCTAAGAGTACGAATCCTTGCAGTCACAAAAGCTTCAAATCTAGAATTATACTTTTTTTTACCAGGTAAGGCCCACCGAGCTACGTGGCTCTCATTCAGAAGCGACCTGGTCGTCACGAATGAACGATCAACGAAGCTGGCTTATCACAACGTGGACATTTATATCAGCCAAATGCTCTAAACGCGTGACGTTGAGCCTAAATGTGGAGGGAAAAACTGGAGGAGCGGGAGAAAAATCCACGCGACCACGGGGAGAGGAACACGCAAACTCCAGGCGTCAGGGTCGGGATCGAACCCACGACCTCCGGTATACCAGGCAAGGTAGGTAACATCTCCCTGCCAGCGTGGCGCCACAAGCAGCTGCTGGAAGGAAATTGAATGATTCGTACAAATATGGGCTTGGGCTGGATGTGTCGCGAGAATCCATGCGCATTATTTTTTGTTAGTAATAGGTTTTTACCCTTTCAACTGGTACAAAAACTGACACCTTTATACAAGGCATCATGTTTGCAATAACCACAACACAAGCAGTCAAAATGCAAAGGAGGTCTCATGGTGTAGTTGCTTACCCCGAGCTCTCAATGCTCTGATGGTGCGCTGTTTTTGAGTCGTACGCCTTTTGGCGTCATCTGGTCCAACACCAATGGAGACTAGGCTCTAAGAAAAGCTGTCTCGGGTGTGGACCAATCAACTTCAAGGACAATGCATATCATTATCATCATCAGAGTTGTTTCTCTTTGTTTGCATTTTGACTGCTTGTGTTGTGGTTATTGCAAACATGATGCCTTGTATAAAGGTGTCAGTTTTTGTGCCAGTTGAAAGGGTAAAAACCTATTACTATATTTTGCCACTGGTAAAGGAGGTCTCATGGTGTTATTTTTTGTTGTTGATGATGACGACGACGACGACGTCAACGACGACGACGGAGAGAGAATTTCGCCGGGCGGGTTACCTTTTCACCGTAGACCCGGTCCTTGGCCAGCATCTCCCGCAGAGTCTGGAGCACCTTGATGCACAGCTTCTCCTCGTTCTCCTCCAGCAGCTGCTTGGTGTGACGAATCAGCCTGCACACAAGCACAAAGATAAAAGGCAAAGATCCCCCATATAGCCTTAACAGACTGTAGGGGCAAGTGCTGTTAGCGAGCACCTATGAAGGCCGGAACGGTACACGAGGGGGTGGGTGGCCAGCAACTCGCCCGACCGCCTTTGTCTCCCTAGTGGCGATGTTTACACCCTGCACCAGGTATTTATTTGAGGCTGAGTCGACCTAGGGGAGGCCCAGGACCAGTTCAAATAATCGTCACTGATGTTAGCTGTGAGCGAGAATTGAACCCGTGTCGCCGGGTTCATAGCGCAGCGCGCTAACCGCTACACTATCGCTCAAGCACACACACACACGCACACACACACACACACGCACACACACACACACGCACACACACACACACACGCACGCACGCGCGCACAAAGACAAAAGATCCCCCCCCCCCATGTAGCCTTCAACGGAGCGTTAGGCCTAGTGCTGTTAGCGAGCGTCTATTTAGGCCGGCAAGGCGCACGAGGCAGGTGGATGGAAAGCAACGTGCCCAGCCGCCTTTGTCTCACCCACGCTGAAGTTAGCACTCCGCACCAGATACTCATTCAAGTATGAGTCGACCTAGTGAGAGGCCGAGGGTTGGTTCAGATATTCCCCACTGACGTTAAGCAGTGGCGGTGGTGGTGGCGGTGGTGGTGGCGGTGTTCATGGCGTTCATGGCGTTGATGGCGGTGGTGGTCGTGGTGGTCGTGACCGTGGCGGTGGTGGTGGCGATAGCGGTGGTGGCGGTGGTGGTGGTGGTGGTGGCGGTGTTCATGGCGTTGATGGCGGTGCTGGTCGTGGTGGTCGTGACCGTGGCGGTGGTGGTGGCGGCAGCGGTGGTGGTGGTCGAGGTGGTGGTGGTGGTGGTGGTGGTGGTGGCGGTGTTCATGGCGTTGATGGCGGTGCTGGTCGTGGTGGTCGTGACCATGGCGGTGGTGGTGGCGGCAGTGGTGTTGGTGGTCGAGGTGGTCGTGGTGGCAGTGGTGGTGGCAGTGGCGATGGCGGTGGTCATGTTGGTGGTGGCGGCAGCGGTGGTGGTGGTCGAGGTGGTGGTGGCGGTGGTGGTGGCGGTATTCATGGCGTTGATGGCGGTGCTGTTCGTGGTAGTCGTGAACGTGGCGGTGGTGGTGGTGGTGGCGACGGCGGTGGTGGTGGTCGTGGTGTTCGTGGTGGTGGCGGTGGTGGTGTTGGTGGTGGTGGTGGCGGTCACCTGCTGATAAATCCGCCGCTCTCACATTTCTGCCGGACGTCCGTTCCTTCCGGGAAGAGCATTTCCGGCCGGTGGAGGACGTCCACCAGGACGGACAACTCCGCCTGCACCAGCGGCCTCAGCTGCTCTTCCAGCGTCGCCACGATGTCCTTCCGGCAGGATAATAAACAAAAACTTTCAAAAAATCTACATTGCAAGGGGGAGGGGGTTGGAATTTCGCTCGTCCGTCAAACGCGAGCGAGCGTGTCTGTCTGTCTGTCTGTCGGGCGGTCACGGCGGTACGGGTGACTCGCGTTCATGTTCGCGGCGCAAAGGTGAATCAGGACTCGTTGTGACCAGAAGGAATGGTGGCGATGATGAGCTCTGTGTGACCTTTGACCCACGCCAATGAAACCCTGACTCGTGATTGCCACCACGATTATCCTGTGGGGGCGATTACATTTTTTAAATTAAATTCAATAAAAGTTTCTTTCCATTCCGCTGAGGGTTGGGGGAAAATGTAGTGCAGGCCACATCTTGGGAAAAGACGTGGAGACCGAGTGAGGCTTCGGGGGAGATTGTAAGAAGACACACAAACAAAGACAAAGAACCCCCGTATAGCCTTTAACAGACTGTTGGGCAAGTGCTGTTAGCGAGCACCTATGAGACACACACACCACACACACACAAATGTCGATGCAGCATTTTCATTTGGTGGACAATTACCATTGGGATGCAAGGTCACATGGATTTTTAGATTTAAAGCTTTCGTGACTGCAGGGATTCATCTGCTTGGTTCTTTCGGTAAAGTCACGTAGAATGGAAATAATAAAATGATGAATGAGACGCTGTCTTCCCGACAGACCTGTTCTTCACCTGAGGACGGCTGCTTGCGTTGTGGCCGAAACGTCGTGAGAATTATTTTATGTTAAATTTTTATTATTTTATTATTTCCATTCTACGTGACTTTACCGAAAGAACCAAGAAGAGGTCACATGGAGTTGAGACGGTGGGGACACACGCGGGTGCATCGTGGCGTAGTGGATACTCGCTGGCCAAGTTTAAATATCCGCCACAGAGATGCATGGTGGGTATACAGAACATGCAGATGACACACATGGGGAGCGACACACACAAAACGACAAAGATCCCCCATATAGCCTGTCACAGACTGTTGAGGTAAGTGCTGTTAGCGAGCACCTATGAAGGATGGAATGGCACACGAGAGAGTGGGTAGCCAACAACACGTCCGGTCGCCTTTGTCTCCCTTGTTGCAATGTTTACACACTGCACCAGGTACATTCATTTGAGTGGTGTACCCAGAACCGATTCAGATCATCATCACTGGTGTTGGCCATGAGCGGGAATCGAACTCGGGTCGCCGGGTTCACAGCGCTCCCCGCTAACCGCTACACTACCGGAACAACACACGCACACGGGGAACGACACGCACGCGCACGTGCGCACGCACGTGCACGTGCACACGCAAGCACGCAGGGGAACCGGGACAACACCTGCAGCCTCTCGATGATGTGTCGGTAGTCGAGCGAGAGGCCCGACATGGACTCTCTCCGCGCGAGGTTGCGGGCGCTCATCCTCCAGTTGAGCGCCGTCTTCTGGATGAGGTGCGAGTGCGGCTTGAGGAACAGCGAGTTCACCTGGCTGTCCAGGTCCACGGGGATCGCAATGGATCGGCTCTTCGCTGGGGGCGGCGTCGGCGGTGGGGGGGCGGGGGTTGCGGAGGTGAGCGGAGGGAAGACAGTTCGAGGAGGTTCGGCAGGTTTGTGAGCGCGAGGATCGAGGCGGCATAGGAAGGTAAAGCGGTCGGGAAGTTTGGTTTTCCGAACGTTTTTGTCGAACGCCGGGTAGAAAGCGCTGACGGAGAGCGACGCCGCAACTCGTCATATAACCCTTTCAAGTGGCGGGGCATCTGCAAGTTGCAGGGTGGGAGTCCCGTTGACCTCTGAATCTCGGGACGGGCAAGCGGCTTAGCATTAATTTTACTCTCGCGACACGACTGCCCTCTACGGTAGCTGGCGCCAAACTGCACCACACGCCCTCCTGCATGGGCTTGTCGGAGCCTCGGTACCGATGAAGTTATTATATTTTCGTTTTCCTGCCGGTTTCGTTTGGGTGACGAACACGTACGCTATCGGAACGGAACCGGACAAAAAGCCGATGACGTACCGTTACATCGTCGGAACGGGAAAGGGTTAAATAAATTATATTTCGTAATTTTTCTTAATAACCAGCGGGTGAAACCCTCATGCAGTGGCTGCGCTAGGCACAAGCAAACCAAGGGAATGGCTTTGATGCCCCAAGCAGCTTAGGGGGTCCGTGCGTGTCACTGTATCGACACCGATCGCCAGCTTTTGGGTTGGCATCTTACTTTCCGAAGCATCGTTTAATCCGGTGGGGGGGGGGGGGGGGGGGGGGGGATACGGCAATTGGCTCCCGTTAAGCGCGTCGCTTACCGACGTCCGACAGCGTCTTGATGCAGGTCTCCACGGACGCCTTCTGAGCGAGCGAAGGCCAGGGGCAGTGGTAAACGCGGAAGGCGCCCTGCAGCAGCTGCACGAAGATCGGCTGGCGAGCCTGACGCACGTACGCACAGGCAAAGTTCCTCCTCACACGTATAGCCTCGACGGACTGTCGGGGCAAGTGCTGTTTAGCGAGCGAGCACCCACGAAGGCCGGCACGGCGCACGACGGGGTGGGTGGTCGGCACTGCGCCCGGCCAACTTTGTTGACCTAGTGGAGGCCCAGGATCGGTGCAGATGATCGTCACCGGTGTTGGTTGCCGCGAGCAAAAATCGAACTCGTGCCGCCAGGTTCGTAGCGCGGCGCGCTGGCCCCAAAGCACAGGCACGCAGACGGAGAGACAAGCGGGGGGAGAGAGAGTGGCGGGGACAGACGGAGGGAACGACGTCCTCACCTGGAGGTTGGTGCTCTGGTCGGAGAAGGGCGAGCTGAAGAAGGTGGTGATGACGTTGGTCACCGTCTCCGTGACGTACTTCTCCAGCACCGTGTCCGCGTGCTTGCGGTCCGTCGTCGTGTTGCAGACCTGCGCGACGCGGGGGGGCGACGAGACGGGGGGTACCCGGGGGACGTGGAGACGGGGAGACAGGAAGAAAGAACAGGGAACGAGGTGGAGGGAGGGAGATGGGGATAAATTCTAGTTTTCCACTCTTAAATGAGTTCTGAAAGGCATGTGAATTCGGAATGGGTCGAATCAGAGCTGGGAGGGAAAAGCGGGAAGGGAGGAGTGGGGAGAGAGGAGCGGGGAGGGACCCGACCCTCCGTACCCGGCTGATGTCCACCAGGAAGCTCTCGAACATCTTCCACATGTGGTTGCTCGTGTAGATCTCCTTCATCTCCACCTCCGTGTCCACATAGCAGTGGTTCAGGAAGTTGATGTAGGAAATCTTCACCTGTGACAACAGAGCAAAGGCATGCCCGTGTATGTAATTGGGCCGTTCGACGGTAGCCGGCGAAACTCGGAGAGATACATTTTCAGAATCGATTACCGGTTCTGAGAGTCAGGTGCCGGTAACCGATTCCGGTTGCACTTTGGTCACGCACCGATGGAAACTTGCACCGCGTGTGAGCACTGTGTGCCTCCCGACACGGTCCCTGAAAGGCTTCCTCCGCCTCGGGCGGCTAAATAATTTTCGGGCGGCTCACCCCGGGACACATGGAGCCGTCAGCCCCACCCACTTTCACAGAGCAGCCACGCACACAACAACTACAACAACAACAACAACAATCGCTGTTCGCCAAGTGGCGGTGACGTCACCACGGCGCTCGTGCCACGTGTCGAAGGCCCGTTACTAGCAGGTCACAGACAGACACAGGTGCCACGGGTCAACTCTCTGCACTTCAGGCGCTCCGCTCATTGTTGTTGTGAGCGTCACTCTTCTGCCCTCCGGGGGGGGGTCGCGAGGGGGGAGGGTCATGTGGGAGGGGGGGGGAGTGCGGTGGGGGGGACACGGCCGGCAGGGGGCTCACCTCGGGGATGCAATCGTCGTGCGTGACGACGCGGGCGATGTCCTCGAGCGGGAGCAGCGAGTTGCACTTGATCTCCGTGTAGACGTTCTTGCCCTCAGTGCAGGCGGCGAGCAGCTCGACGAGGGTCACGTGGTACGCGAGGGCTCCGTCGCCGTCCGAGCGCTCGCGCTCCGAGCGCATCATGGACACGAGCGCCTGGAAGGAGGCGCGGTCCGTGTAGAACACGAGCACCTCCTCGCCGCCGTTCAGCAGCTGCGGCGGGAGGCGGGCGGGCGGCGTGAGAAAGAGCTTTGCGGCTCGAGGATTGATCCGGTGGGGATCGATGTTTACGATGATTCGGTCGGGCAACACGACCGAGCGGAGCAGCTGCTGCGATCGGCACGGTTGTGATCAACTCGGTCGCGTGCAACTGAATAGCTCGTGTGTTGCGATCGACTTGTTCGCGTGCAACTGAGTCGCTTCGTGTGTCGCGATCAACTCGGTCGCGTGCAACCGAGTAACCGAGTGTGCTGCGATCGAGTTGCAAGCGTGCAACTGAATAGCTCGTGTGTTGCGATCAACTTGGTTGCCTGCAACTGAATAGCTCGTACGTTGTGATCAACGTGGTTGCATGCAACTGAATAGCTCGTGTGTTGCGAGCAGTCGCGCCACTTTGGTCCCGCGCGAACCGAACTGCTCTGGACACGCGGGACGCAGGCAAAACCGGCGTCGCCCGCGGCGAGAGACGGCCGAACCAAACGCGCTCCGCCGCGTCGACGCCGCCGACGGCCGCCCCTTTCTTCTTGGTTCTTTCAGACGCTGTCTCCCCGACAGACCTGGTCTTCACCTGAGGACGGCTGCTTGCGTTGTGGCCGAAACGTCGTGAGAATTATTTTATTATGTTGTGTTTTTATTATTTTATTACTTCCCTTCTACGTGACTTTACCGAAAGAACCAAGAAGATGAATCCCTGCAGTCACGAAAGCTTTAAATCGAAATATGGCCGCCCCTTTGCCGTGGGCGAGCTCTCACCTCGGCCATCACCATGTCCTGGCACTTCTTGCTGTACTTGCCCTCGGAGCGCACGATGGTCTGCAGGAAGCGCAGATACTGCACGTGGCGGCCGTGCGTCTCGATGCAGTGCACAAAGTGCTGCACCACGCGCTCCGTCACTTCGCTGCACAGCTGCGCGTTGTTCATGAAGATGTGCTGCATCGTCAGGGCCTCCAGCAGCTGCGATGAGGAGGATGAGGAAGGTGGGGGAGGGGGGAGCAGGAGGCGTATCGTACAGACATCAATTGCAGCCAAATTACGCTGTATATATTAACATGTTTTCATGCAAATAGCGAGCATTTCCTTTTCAAACGTGGGAAATCCAGGCATGCGAGGGGGGGCAACGCTCTATCCCAACAGTCTATCCCATCACAAGGAAGGGTACAGAGGACATCAGTCCACACTCTGCAGCTGCACTGCATTCTCCTGGCGAGCCAGGGCATTGCAACCTCCTCGGCGCCCACGGGAAGTGAGTGTCGCCAACGCCTTGTCACGTGAGTGCGCGGCGATCCACCAAAACCCCTCGCTGCCGCTGAGTTCATCACAGGCAGTGCGCGCGGGGACCTCAACACAACGAATCGGTTCGGCATCGCTCGCAAAGGCAGCGCGACCCCTATCGTGCCGGGCAACGGTCAGCGGAAGTGGATATCCCGGGGCTGCGTCAGAGGCGGCGTTCCTCGAGCTACCTCGCTCACGAATCTTTCCAGGTAAAGAAGAGAGATTAGAATCAGAAAATGTATTGATACTGGGGGAGGAATCTGATCAGCTATACAACTCTTGCCCAAAACTCGGACAACAATGCAAAAACACGATAGGAGTGCAAAGTGTAGGGAAGGTAAACACGTCACTTTAAAAAAATACACAAACGAAACTAAACTGTCTGTTAAAACTAAACTATTTTGTTGAATCTTTCCAGGTAAAGCCCACTGACCTCTTGGCATATTTGTCAGAAGCGACCTGGAGAAGAGGTGGACAGATTTCACTGCCGGATTTCACTCTTTTTTATTAATTTTATTTTACCCATAATGCTTCAGCGACATTAGAAGCCACCACCCCTCACGACCCCTTCCTCCAGCGACCTCGTTCACGGGAGAGGAGGGCGGCTTTTTTTTTTTGTTTTTACTCACTGCACTGAACCCGGCTCAAACGCAGCCTCATTGTTTCTGCTCATCGCCCGGTTCCTTCCCCCCGTGATAACCCAAACCGGTGGACCCCATCTCCAGGTCGTCGCCGTCTCTCCGCTCACCCCAGGCGTGAGGAAGAGGTGGATGTGCATGAAGAGGAGCGCCTGGTTCTGCTGGTTGCCCGCGCAGAAGTTCTGCAGGAACTCGTGGGCGAGCTGCATGATGGCCTGCATTCGCGTGTCCTCGTTCTGCGACCGCCGCACCGCCAGGGAAGGGGACACGTCACGACGTGATCGTGAATAATAGTGGACGGGGGGGGGGAAGAGCAGCCGGATGGGGGCTGCCACGGTGGTGCGATTACAATAAAAGCATCCAATTCAACTTGTGACGCACGCGCCGCAAGGGAGTAATAGCGAAAGTGCAATTCGGTTGCGCGCAGGATGCGCCGGGGACGTAATTGGCCGTGACTCTGCGGTGCGCAGCCAAGCTCAGTGTCGCTCCAAAGCTGGGGCGGAAGAGGTGGGGGCCTTTAAGAAAGCAACCCTCTCTCCACTGCGCCCACAGAGCTGCACTGCTAGGCCGTGCGCAGCGTAGCCACCGCCCGGTTAGCAACGCCGCACTTGCGATCCACAGAGTCGCCGGTTCGATTCCACCTCCCGGAGTGGCAAGTGAAAGTCCGGTGCGAGTTTCTTTAAAAATACCCCCCCACCCCACCCCCAGTCTCCGAGCGAGCGCATGAGTGAGCAGGCGAGCACGTGAGCTGGTAAGCTGATAAGCGTGCGAGTGGGTGAGCGGGTGAGCGGGTGAGCGGGTGAGCTGGTAAGCGTGTGAGCGGGTGAGCGGGTGAGCTGGTAAGGGTGTGAGCGGGTGAGCGGGTGAGCTGGTAAGAGGGCAAGCGGGTGAGCTGGTAAGCGTGCAAGCGGGTGAGCGGGTGAGCGTGTGAGCTGGTAAGCGTGCGAGCGGGTGAGCGGGCGAGAGGGGGAGCTGGAAGCAAGCAGGTGGGTGAGCTGGTAAGCGTGTAAGCTGGTAAGCGGGCGAGCGGGCGAGCGGGCGAGCGGGTGAGCGGGTGAGCTGGTAAGCGGGCGAGCGGGCGAGCGGGTGAGCGGGTGAGCTGGTAAGCGGGTGAGCTGGTGAGCGGGTGAGCCGGTAAGCGGGCGAGTGGGTGAGCTGGTAAGCAAGCGGCTGGGTGAGCAAGCGAGGGTTCGAGTGAGAGAGAGTACGAGCGGGGGCGGTCTAGCGGGTGACTATCGCCCCCCCCCCAGACCCAGGCCCCGCCCCCCCCACCTTCTCGTAGGGGATCTGCAGCAGCTCCAGCACGACCACGTGGGCCCCCATGTTCCTCAGCAGGCGCTGCTGCTGCTTGCGCGTGCGGCGCCCAAACGCTCCCTCCTGCACGCAGAGTCGGCTTAGCCGCACCAGGATCTACACGGGGGGGGGGGGGGGGGCGGGGGGGGAGGAAGGGAGGGGGGCGGGGGGGGGGAGGATGAGTAAGGGGAGGATGGAGAGAGTAGGGGGGGGAGGAGTTAGAGGAGAGATGGGAACGAGTAGGAGGAGAGATGAGGAGGTGACGAAGAAAGAGGAGTGAGTGGCGGAAGAGAAAAAGCAGGGGGAGAAGGGTGAGAGGAGGAGTGAGATGATGAAGAGGAGGGTGGAGGAGGAAGAGGAGTGATCAGTAGGAGAAGAGAGATTAGAATCAGAATATTTATTGATACTGGGGGAGGAATCTGATCAGCTATACAACTCTTGCCCACAACTCGACAACAATGCAAAAACACGATAGGAGTGCAAAGTATAGGGAAGGTAAACACGTCACTTTAAAAAAAAATACACAAACGAAACTAAACTGTCTGTTCAAACTAAACTATTTTGTTGAATGTTTCCAGGCAAAGCCCACTGACCTATTTGCTTATTTTTCAGAAGCAACCTGGAGATGAGGTGGACAGATATTCTTGGATCTTTCGGTAAAGTCACGTAGAAGGGAAATAATAAAATAATAAAACATAATAAAATTCTCACGACGTTTCGGCCACAACACAAGCAGCCGTCCTCAGGCGAAGAACAGAGCTGTCGGAAAGACAGCGTCCTAATGAACACGCTGTCTTTCCGACAGCTCTGTTCACATACAACCAACGTCAGTGGCGAGTGATACAAAATAAACTGCTCCTCATCCAGCAGCGGATCAACAGAATGCCATACACTGCGGTACTTATTATAATCAGCGAGCCATCCAAGTCCGAGACCATAATTCTAATATTTTTCTGAAATTACAATCCGATTCCAAAGAACACAGGATGAGATGTTACTATCCTTTGTGCAAGCACTTCCAAGAGTTCATGAACAGTGAGCCTGGTGAAATTTGGGGAGCGCAGCGTCAGTAGTGAACCTTTGGTTCCTAGGGTGTTTCGGCCTTTCATACTATACACCCTCCCCAAAGGCGGCCAGCGACAGGGTGATCAATCCTACGCTTGCGTCCCATTCCCAATTAGTCATAGGAGTTGCCTTGTTGTTGATAGCCAACAATTGAAAGGGGGCACGGTTTGGGCAATGTCCGTGTTGATACGCGACGTTACTAATATTGGGTTTCTGTGTTCTCGAATGTTAATGCGTGGCCGCTTGCGAGCCCGGCCTCGCGCGGGAACTGATCATCTCATAATGAGCCAGGCTGTATAATAACCCAGCCGTGACCCCCCCCCCCCCACCCACTGCTAATGCTGTGCAATTATTAATAACGCAATTACATGAAACAAAATTGGACCGATTATTTAGAGCGTGGCGAGCACATTCGCTCAATCCTCAGCGAGCCGCTCGTTGTTAGGGGAGGTGGGGGAGATGGGGGAGGTAGGGAGTGGGGGCCCTAGTGAGGCTCACTCTCCGCCAGCGAAAGGCTCTCGCCAAATTTGCAGTTGAGCCAAGTGTCCCATTGTAGCCGGGGCCACTTTTCGGTTGTGGTTGTTGTGGTTGTTGTTGTGGTTGTTGTCGACATGCAGTCAGTCACAGTTCGGCCTTCAGTATTTGTATCACAGCTCCGCCTGCGATACAGCCCCGATTGGGTCTGTTGGGTCTCCACGTGGCTCACTGGTGACCAGGGCCCAGGGACCAACGACTCAACGCCCTTAAGAAACCAGTTTGACCACAGGCGGCTGAAACCTGGATTGGCCTATTTGATGATTACGATGATGATGATAATCATCACAGGCTCATTAACCCGATGATAATTACAATGATGATTGTGACAATGATGATGACGAAAACGATGATCATCACCAACTCATTACCCGATGATGATGATAATGATCTAGGTGATTATGCCGATGATGATATTACGATGATCATCACTGGTTCATTAAGATGATCAATGATTACGACGGTAATGATAATGACGATGATGACGATGACAATAACGATTATGATCACTGGCTCCAAAACTCGATCATGATGATGATTACAATTATGTGTTGATGATGATGATAACGATAATCATCACTGGCTCATTTAATGCGATGATGATTATGATGATGATTATGACGATAACGATGATCATCGCTGGCTCACTAAGACGATGACAATGATGGTGACTGTAATAACGCTGGCGCTGTTCGTCACCTCTTGGATGGTGATGTAGTTCCTGATGCTCATGGAGTCCATCGCTGGCCCAAACTGCACGTCCATGACGACGCTTGTGGGGGGGTCCGACTGCACACACGCGAGGGCGGGGGGGTGGGGGGGGGGCGGGGGGGGTGGAGGGGGGGGTGATTCGGGTTAAGTGCGACTAAGGTGCGTCCATCTAGCGGTACCACCGTGATACTCAAACAGACATCCCGCGCATCGCCTTCATCAGACTGCGCAGGCAAGGGCTGCTAGCGAGCGCGAGAGGGAGGGGGGGGGGGTGGCCAGCACGACGCCCGGCCGCCTTTGTCTCCCCGGTACCGATCAATTACACACCGCACCAGGTACTCGTTTTAGGCCGAGTCGACCTAGCGGAGTCCCGGTTCAGGTATCCGTCAGCGTTTTAAAGGCCAATCCGCAGCAGCCGCGCGACAACGTTCGTATGAATCCGACGCGCCGTGCAAGCGCGGACCGGGAGGGCGAAAAAAAACAACGCCCGGTCCGTCGTTCCGGGCTCGGCACACCTCGGACTTTGGCCTCTTCTTCCCGGTGCCGGCGAGGTCCGGTGCGCCGTCGGCGCGTGCCGCCGACGCGGCGCCGTCGGGCGTGCCGGCGTGCGGGAAGTGTCGGCTCTTGTAGACCCAGAGCTCCGACTTCTCCACCAGCAGACGCAGCTGGTCGAGGTCGGCGCGGATCTGCTTGTAGCTCTCCACGTCCTGGCTGGTGACCAGCAGCTGCACCTGCACGGTCGTGGGTGGGGGGGGGGGGTAGAGGGGTGAGGGGGGGTCGGGGGGGGTAGAGGGGTGGGGGGTAGTGGGGTGGGGGGGGGGTAGAGGGGTAGGGGGGGTAGTGGGGGGCACGGAAAGGGGGGGGGTAGAGGGGTGGGGGGGGTAGTGGGGTGGAAGGGGGTAGAGGGGTAGGGGAGGTAGTGGGGGGCACGGGAGGGGGGGTAGAGGGGTGGAGGGGGTAGTGGGGTGGGGGGGTAGAGGGGTGGGGGGGGTAGAGGGGTGGGGGGGGTAGAGGGGTGGGGGGGGTAGTGGGGTGGGGGGGTAGAGGGGTGGGGGGGGGGTAGAGGGGTGGGGGGTAGAGGGGTGGGGGGGGTAGTGGGGGGCACGGGAGGGAGGGGGAGGGTGGGGTGGGCACGTGGCCCAGGTGAGGGAAGCGTCAGGCAAAGACCAGTATATCTACAAATACTGTTTTCTTCGTATTTATCTCAACTTGATACAGCTATCGTGCTGTGACGGTTCCACCTGAAGACGGAGGCTTGTGTTGCCTCCGAAACGTCGTGATTTTTATTTTATTTTTATTTTATTTTTTATTAATTTAAATGTTTTACCTACGTGACTTTACCGAAAAAACCTAAGAATATGAGGAAAAAGCTGACCGCCATGTGGGTTTGGCGCAGGCTGCTGCTGATGCTGCTGCTGATGCTGCTGCTGATACTGCTGATGCTGCTGATGCTGCTGCTGATGCTGCTGATGCTGCTGCTGATGCTGCTGATGCTGCTGCTGATGCTGCTGATGCTGCTGCTGATGCTGCTGATGCTGCTGCTGATGCTGCTGCTGATGCTGCTGATGCTGCTGCTGATGCTGCTGATGCTGCTGCTGATGCTGCTGATGCTGCTGCTGATGCTGCTGATGCTGCTGCTGATGCTGCTGATGCTGCTGCTGATGCTGCTGATGCTGCTGCTGATGCTGCTGATGCTGATGCGCAACTCTCCCGACACGTTTCCGTGTCGCGCCGCGTGCTTTGTTCGGCGCGACGTCCGACGTTTTGCTCCGTGTACCCGGGACCTTCTTCAGGAACTGAATGCTAAACGGGGCAGCTCCCGTCCCCTCTCAATTATAACCAGTTTCCGGCTGCCGCTGGTGGATTCATTATCAATTTTTATACATAGATTTTTTTTTACAAATCGTCGATTGCTGAGCACAGACGGCCCAAAAGACCCATTACTTAAGGGCCTAGCGACAAATCAGCTCTCACTGAAAGTCGCGAAGGGCAAGAGCCAACACACTCCTCGAACTGGGCGAGGTTATTCTCGTGAGAACTCGGGGGGGGGAGAGAGACGATGATGGGAGCAGGCGGTGGCTGAGCGCAGTGTGGGTGAGACGCAGGTGTGGGTGAGACGAGGTGGATGGGCGCTGGCCACCCAGCGCATCGTGCAACGCCTTATGAGGTCCCCCCTAGCAACACTCGATAACAACAGCCTGGTGTAGGCCACACGGGGGACCTTTGCCTATGTCCGGCCTTCGTAGGTGCTCGTCGACAGCACTTGCCCCAGCTGCACGACCGAGGCTACACGGGGGACCTTTGCCTATGTCCCGTGCGCCACGATGACCTTCATAGGTGCTCATCGATGGCACTTGCCCCCGACCGCCCGTCTGAGGCTATACGGTGGAGGGGACCTTTGCCTTTGCGAAGAGGACACCCCCCCTCCTCCTCTCTATCTCTCTCCCACCAACACGCACACACCCACACACGCACACACCCACACACGCACACACCCACTCACACACACACAAACACGCACACACCCACACGCACACACGCACACACACACACCCACACACACCCACACGCACACACGCACACACCCACACACCCACACAAAGATCCCCCGTATAGCCTTAACAGACTGTAGGGGCAAGTGCTGTTAGCGAGCACCTATGAAGGCCGGAACGGTACACGAGGGGGTGGGTGGCCAGCACCACGCCCGACCGCCTTTGTCTCCCTAGCGGCGATGTTTACACACCGCACCGGGCACTCATTTGAGGCTGAGTCGACCTAGGGGAGGCCCAGGACCGGTTCAGATAATCATCACTGGTGTTTGCCGTGAGCGGGAATCGAACCCTGGTCGCCAGATTCGTAGTGCAGCGCGCTAACCACTACACTACCGCTCCCCCTCACGCACACACACACACCCACCCACACACCCACATACCCACACACACACACACACATCCACACACACACACCCACACACGCACACACACACACACACCCACACACACACCCACACACCCACACACACCCACACACGCACACACACAAAGATCAAAGATCCCCCGTATAGCCTACAGACTGTAGGGGCAAGTGCTGTTAGCGAGCACCTATGAAGGCCGGAACGGTACACGAGGGGGTGGGTGGCCAGCACCACGCCCGACCGCCTTGGTCTCCCCAGTGCCAATGTTTACACACCGCACCAGGTACTCATTTGAGGCTGAGTCGACCTAGGGGAGGCCCGGGACCGGTTCAGATAATCGTCACTGTTGGTGTTGGCCGTGAGCGGGAATCGAACTCGTGTCGCCGGGTTCGTAGCGCAGCGCGCTAACAGCTACACTACCGCTCCCACACACCCACACACTCACACACCCACACACCCATACGCACACACACACCCACACACCCACACCCACACGCACACACACACCCCCACACACACACATACACCCACACACCCACACACACACACCCACCCACCCACACCCGCACACCCACACACACCCGCACACACCCGCACACCCACACACACCCACACACGCACACACACACGCACACACACACGCACCTGCTTGAAGGCCTGCAGAACCTCCTGGCGCTGGCTGAAGTGCTTGAAGAGGAGCTGCAACGCGCCCGAGACGAGCGGAGGGTAGTCGTGCATGGTGAGGTTGAGCAGCACCCGCAGGAACGTGCGGCCCCCGTGCCCGTCCAGGTCCAGGACGGCGCTCTCCGTGCTGCCCCCCCCCCCCCCACCGCACAGCAACAAAAGAAACGCGATCGGTGACCGCGAGATGTAATGCGAGTATTCTTAGGTTTTTCGGTAAAGTCACGTAGGTAAAACATCAAAATTAACAAAAGTAGAATAAAATAAAAATCACGACCGAAACGTTGTGACGACCGAAACGTCGTGACGACCGAAACGTCGTGATGACCGAAACGTCGTGATTTTTATTTTATTTTACTTTTGTTAATTTTGATGTTTTACCGACGTGACTTTACCGAAAAACCTAAGAATATGAATCCTTGCAGTCACGAAAGCTTCAAATCTAGAATGTAATGCGAGGTTAGAGAGGTGTCAGTCACTGCTCCGCGGGATGTTTGCGGATCGTAAGCTCGCTCGGCGCGAGTGGGTTAGTTTCATAAGAAAGGTTTTTGGGTCAGATCGCGTTATTTATGAATGTGTCGTAACCCTCCACCACCCGACACGGCCAAACAGTAAAAAAATGTGTCACGTTTTCAAAGGACGTTACACTGATTGCTGCTCTATTTAAGACTGGAAGCAACAGGAGAGCTTCACCATTCTTGCCCGATGAAGCCGATTGTAATTATGAGCGAAACGTCGTACTACTCAAATTTTAAAATGCTGTTGATTCTCTCTTCAGCACACCGGTGGGCTAAAGAAGTGAATTATTTTGTCCTTTGAAAACGTGACACACTTTTTACTGTTTGGCCGTGGCGGGTGGTGGAGGGTTATAACATATTTATAAATAACGCGATCTGACCCAAAAACCTACATTATGAATAATATTGGTCGCGAAAGCCTACGTGTGGGTTAGTTTATCTGGAAGATTTGGTCACGTGTGAGTGTGTATGTTGAACTTATACTCTTTGGCTTTTTTCGGTAAAGTCACGTAGGTAAAACAATAAATAAAATAAAATGAATGAAAACAACTAAATTAAATCACGACGTTTCGGAGGCAACACAAGCTTCCTTCATCAGGTGTAAAAAAGGGCACAGCAAAATAACTGTAGCAGTCACGAAAGCTTCAAATCTATAATTATGTTGAACTTCTTTTGCGCCGTACGTAGCCAACCGTGCTGACCAGAGCAGCGCGCTAACTGTGACACGACTGCTCCCCACACACACACAGCCAGGTCTACCAAAGACAAAGATCCCCCGTGTAGCCTGTAACAAACTGTAGGGGCAAGTGCTGTTAGCGAGCACATATGAAGGCTGGAAGCGGGGTGGGTGGCCAGGACCATGCCCGGCCGCCTTTGTCTCCCCAGTGGCAATGTTAGACACTGCACCGGGTACTCATTTGAGGCTGAGTCGACCGAGGGGAGGCCCAGAACCGGTTCAGATAATCGCCACCGGTGTTGGCCGTGAGCGGGAATCGAACTCGTGTGGCCTGGTTCATAGCGCAGCGCGCTAACCGCTGACACCACCGCTCCTCACACACACACACCGAGGTCTATACACGCGTGCACACACACATATACACACACACACATACACACACACATATACACACACACACATACACACACACATATACACACATACACACACACATACACACACACATACACACACACATATACACACGGAACTCACTTTCCCTCGAAGATGGCCTCCGCGTGCTCGTAAATCCGTTCCAGCTCCAGGCTCCCTGGAACCCAGCACAACAAAGACAAAGATCCCCCGTGTAGCCTTAACAGACTGTTGGGGCAAGTGCTGTTAGCGAGTAGCACCAATGCAGGCCGGCACGGTACACGAGGGGGTGGGTGGCCAGCACCACGCCCGACCGCCTTTGTCTCCTCAGTGGCAATGGTTACACACCGTACAAGGTACTCATTTGAGGCCGAGTCGACTTAGGGGAGAGGGCCCAGGACCGGTTCAAATAATCGCCACGGGTGTTGGCCGTGAGCGGGAATCGAACTTGGGTCGCCGGGTTCGTAGCGCAGCGCGCTAACCGCTACACTACCATTCCCCACACACGCACGCACACAGGGCGAGGACTGCGACGAGTCAGCACCCCTTCCATTCATTCAACCGGCAGCCGAATTCCAAGGTCGGACCACCGGCGTAACCGCGCTGGGGGTCGACAGGCGTCCGCTGGGGGTCGACAGGCGTCCGCCGGTGGAGCATGCCTCACCGTTCCCCGCCGACGGGGTGGTGGGGGTCGCCCCCACGCCGTCGGGGGTGACGTCACCCGAGGAGCTCCCCGAGGGGCTCCCCGAGGTGGACCCCGCCGACACGTGGCTCTCGTCGAACTCCCGCTTGAAGATGGAGAGGAGGCAGGAGATGCGGTAGTCGAGGCGCACGTTCAGGATGAACTGGGGAGACAGACGGGCGGACATGGTGACGACGGCGATGCTCACGCGGCCTGCCTGTCTGCCCGTCTGATTGCTTGTCTCTGCCTGGCTGTGATTTGCCTGCCTGTCTGTACGATTTCTGGCTGTCTGACTGGCTGTTGCTCAAAGAGCGGGACTCTAGACCACGTGACGAGTGGGGCTCTACACCACGTGATGAGTGGGGCTCTAGACCACGTGATGAGTGGGGCTCTAGACCACGTGATGAATGGGGCTCTAGACCACGTGATGAGTGGAGCTCTAGACCACGTGATGAGTGGGGCTCTAGACCACGTGACGAGTGGGGCTCTACACCACGTGATGAGTGGGGCTCTAGACCACGTGATGAGTGGGGCTCTAGACCACGTGATGAGTGGGGCTCTAGACCACGTGATGAGTGGGGCTCTAGACCACGTGATGAGTGGGGCTCTAGACCAGGTGACGAGTGGGGCTCTAGACCACGCGATGAGTGGGGCTCTAGACCACGTGATGAGTGGGGCTCTAGACCACGTGATGAGTGGGGCTCTAGACCACGTGACGAGTGGGGCTCTAGACCAGGTGACGAGTGGGGCTCTAGACCACGCGATGAGTGGGGCTCTAGACCACGTGATGAGTGGGGCTCTAGACCACGTGATGAGTGGGGCTCTAGACCACGTGATGAGTGGGGCTCTAGACCAGGTGACGAGTGGGGCTCTAGACCACGCGATGAGTGGGGCTCTAGACCACGTGATGAGTGGGGCTCTAGACCACGCGATGAGTGGAGCTCTAGACCACGCGATGAGTGGGGCTCTAGACCACGTGATGAGTGGGGCTCTAGACCACGTGATGAGTGGGGCTCTAGACCACGTGATGAGTGGGGCTCTAGACCACGTGATGAGTGGGGCTCTAGACCAGGTGACGAGTGGGGCTCTAGACCACGTGATGAGTGGGGCTCTAGACCACGTGATGAGTGGGGCTCTAGACCACGCGATGAGTGGAGCTCTAGACCACGCGATGAGTGGGGCTCTAGACCACGTGATGAGTGGGGCTCTAGACCACGTGATGAGTGGGGCTCTAGACCACGTGATGAGTGGGGCTCTAGACCACGTGATGAGTGGGGCTCTAGACCACGCGATGAGTGGAGCTCTAGACCACGCGATGAGTGGAGCTCTAGACCACGTGATGAGTGGGGCTCTAGACCAGGTGATGAGTGGGGCTCTAGACCAGGTGACGAGTGGGGCTCTAGACCACGTGATGAGTGGGGCTCTAGACCACGCGATGAGTGGAGCTCTAGACCACGCGATGAGTGGGGCTCTAGACCACGTGACGAGTGGGGCTCTACACCACGTGATGAGTGGGGCTCTAGACCACGTGATGAGTGGGGCTCTAGACCACGTGATGAGTGGGGCTCTAGACCACGTGATGAGTGGGGCTCTAGACCAGGTGACGAGTGGGGCTCTACACCACGTGACGAGTGGGGCTCTAGACCACGTGATGAGTGGGGCTCTAGACCACGTGATGAGTGGGGCTCTAGACCACGTGATGAGTGGGGCTCTAGACCAGGTGACGAGTGGGGCTCTAGACCACGTGATGAGTGGGGCTCTAGACCACGCGATGAGTGGGGCTCTAGACCACGTGATGAGTGGGGCTCTAGACCACGCGATGAGTGGAGCTCTAGACCACGCGATGAGTGGGGCTCTAGACCACGTGATGAGTGGGGCTCTAGACCACGTGATGAGTGGGGCTCTAGACCACGTGATGAGTGGGGCTCTAGACCAGGTGATGAGTGGGGCTCTAGACCAGGTGACGAGTGGGGCTCTAGACCACGCGATGAGTGGAGCTCTAGACCACGCGATGAGTGGAGCTCTAGACCACGTGATGAGTGGGGCTCTAGACCACGTGATGAGTGGGGCTCTAGACCACGTGACGAGTGGGGCTCTAGACCACGCGATGAGTGGAGCTCTAGACCACGCGATGAGTGGAGCTCTAGACCACGTGATGAGTGGGGCTCTAGACCAGGTGATGAGTGGGGCTCTAGACCAGGTGACGAGTGGGGCTCTAGACCACGTGATGAGTGGGGCTCTAGACCACGTGATGAGTGGGGCTCTAGACCACGCGATGAGTGGAGCTCTAGACCACGCGATGAGTGGGGCTCTAGACCAGGTGATGAGTGGGGCTCTAGACCAGGTGACGAGTGGGGCTCTAGACCACGTGATGAGTGGGGCTCTAGACCACGTGATGAGTGGGGCTCTAGACCACGCGATGAGTGGAGCTCTAGACCACGTGATGAGTGGGGCTCTAGACCACGTGATGAGTGGAGCTCTAGACCACGCGATGAGTGGAGCTCTAGACCACGCGATGAGTGGAGCTCTAGACCACGTGATGAGTGGGGCTCTAGACCAGGTGATGAGTGGGGCTCTAGACCAGGTGACGAGTGGGGCTCTAGACCACGTGATGAGTGGGGCTCTAGACCACGCGATGAGTGGGGCTCTAGACCAGGTGATGAGTGGGGCTCTAGACCAGGTGACGAGTGGGGCTCTAGACCACGTGATGAGTGGGGCTCTAGACCACGTGATGAGTGGGGCTCTAGACCACGCGATGAGTGGAGCTCTAGACCACGCGATGAGTGGGGCTCTAGACCACGTGACGAGTGGGGCTCTACACCACGTGATGAGTGGGGCTCTAGACCACGTGATGAGTGGGGCACTAGACCACGTGATGAGTGGGGCTCTAGACCACGTGATGAGTGGGGCTCTAGACCAGGTGACGAGTGGGGCTCTACACCACGTGACGAGTGGGGCTCTAGACCACGTGATGAGTGGGGCTCTAGACCACGTGATGAGTGGGGCTCTAGACCACGTGATGAGTGGGGCTCTAGACCAGGTGACGAGTGGGGCTCTAGACCACGTGATGAGTGGGGCTCTAGACCACGCGATGAGTGGAGCTCTAGACCACGCGATGAGTGGGGCTCTAGACCACGCGATGAGTGGGGCTCTAGACCACGTGATGAGTGGGGCTCTAGACCACGCGATGAGTGGGGCTCTAGACCACGCGATGAGTGGGGCTCTAGACCACGCGATGAGTGGGGCTCTAGACCACGCGATGAGTGGGGCTCTAGACCACGCGATGAGTGGAGCTCTAGACCACGCGATGAGTGGAGCTCTAGACCACGCGATGAGTGGGGCTCTAGACCACGTGATGAGTGGGGCTCTAGACCACGCGATGAGTGGGGCTCTAGACCACGTGATGAGTGGGGCTCTAGACCACGCGATGAGTGGGGCTCTAGACCACGTGATGAGTGGGGCTCTAGACCACGCGATGAGTGGAGCTCTAGACCACGCGATGAGTGGGGCTCTAGACCACGTGATGAGTGGGGCTCTAGACCACGTGATGAGTGGGGCTCTAGACCACGCGATGAGTGGGGCTCTAGACCACGCGATGAGTGGGGCTCTAGACCACGTGATGAGTGGAGCTCTAGACCACGCGATGAGTGGGGCTCTAGACCACGTGATGAGTGGGGCTCTAGACCACGTGATGAGTGGGGCTCTAGACCACGCGATGAGTGGAGCTCTAGACCACGTGATGAGTGGGGCTCTAGACCACGTGATGAGTGGGGCTCTAGACCACGTGATGAGTGGGGCTCTAGACCACGCGATGAGTGGAGCTCTAGACCACGTGATGGGTGGGGCTCTAGACCACGTGACGAGTGGGGCTCTAGACCACGTGATGAGTGGGGCTCTAGACCACGCGATGAGTGGGGCTCTAGACCAGGTGACGAGTGGGGCTCTAGACCACGTGATGAGTGGGGCTCTAGACCAGGTGACGAGTGGGGCTCTAGACCACGTGATGAGTGGGGCTCTAGACCAGGTGACGAGTGGGGCTCTAGACCACGTGATGAGTGGGGCTCTAGACCAGGTGACGAGTGGGGCTCTAGACCACGTGACGAGTGGGGCTCTAGACCACGTGACGAGTGGGGCTCTAGACCACGTGATGAGTGGGGCTCTAGACCAGGTGATGAGTGGGGCTCTAGACCACGTGATGAGTGGGGCTCTAGACCACGTGATGAGTGGGGCTCTAGACCACGTGGTGAGTGGGGCTCTAGATCCGGTGACAAAGAAACCCGCTGAGTTTCCTCGGACCATCGCCGCCACCTGCAGGATCTCGATGATCTTTCGCTTGGTGTCCATGACGACCAGGTCCCGCTCCTGCTCGTCGGCCGGCTTGGAGG
Organism: Lethenteron reissneri; assembly: GCF_015708825.2. Lineage (NCBI taxonomy): Eukaryota > Metazoa > Chordata > Hyperoartia > Petromyzontiformes > Petromyzontidae > Lethenteron > Lethenteron reissneri. Next base: position 6,688,090 of record NC_083833.1, on the reverse strand, counting down.
CTGTGCAGCCCCCGGCGGGAGGGGTCCGGGGAGCCGGCAGGAAGCCGCCCCCCCTCAGCACCACCTGGGTCATGAGCTCGCCCACGCCGTGGATGGAGCGCATCACGTGGCTTCCTGTGGGCACAGAGACGGGACGGGGAATACCGCCGCCGCCACCAGCACCGCCATCATCAGTGCCAGCATCATCATTATCATCAGCATCATCAGCGCCAGCATCATCATCATTAGTATCATCAGCATCATCAGCACCATCATCATCAGCATCATCAGCACCAGCATCATCATCATCAGCGCCAGCATCATCATCATTATCATCAGCACCAGCATCATTATCATCATCAGTTCCAGAATCATTATTATCATCATCATCAGCATCATCATCATTATCATCAGCACCAGCATCATTATCATCATCAGTTCCAGAATCATTATTATCATCATCAGCATCATCATCATCAGCACCAGAATCATCATCATCAGTTCCAGAATTATTATTATCATCATCAGCATCATCATCATTATCATCAGCATCATCATTTTCATCATCATTATTATCATTAGATTCAGCATCATCATTATCATCATCAGTACCAGCGTGCGTGTCGCCTCCCCCCACCCCGCACCTCGGTGGGTGGCCTGCGTCTTGCCGGGCAGGAGGCCCGCGGGCGGCTTCGGGGAGCTCTGCACGCAGTCGAGGATGGCGAGCAGCGTGCGCGTCAGGCGCAGCAGGTCGCTGAAGCTGTAGAAGCCGAAGTACACCAGGTGCCGGGCTAGGTTCACCACCTGCGAACGCGAGCGAGCGCCCGTCGTCATCGTCGTCATCATCGTCGGTCGCATTCCCCACGTCGCCCGAACGATGCGAGTTCAAACCCGCGGTGAAGCGCGGAGGGCTGAACGGAGTTCCAAAGAGCTCGCAAACAAACACCACCTCGTGGTGCAAGACCCAACGCAGGCGATCTCCCCTCTGGGTTTGGTCTTCCACGGAGCTGCTCATGGTCCACGCTGCACAAACCATGGCAGCAGATGCGGATAAATTGACGCGCAAATGAAATATTAAAAGCTCTCCGGTAGTAGTGGTGCGACTGTGGTCATCCAGATGAGAGACCGTGCAAACGTATAACGACGCAATGCCCCGATCCACAGATACGACGGAGACACCGCAGCGACGACGATGATGATAACGCTACTCCGCTGGCTCCTGGCGCGCTTATGAGCTGGCTTGACCACCTGGATGTGAAATCAAAGCCGTTGCTCTGCGTCTAGATCGGCAGCTGCCGTACGAAAGAACAAGTGGAAGAAGATCATCATCAGGGCATCTATTGATACAAATGTTCGTGGCCTCAAGGGTGGAGCGGGGGGGGGGGGGGGGGCAGTGAATCGTCACCGCCGTTAGATCCCCACTTGAAAAAGCGGCGACGTTCGGATGACCCCGTCCGCGAGCATTTCGCACCGAGCTGTCTGAAGGGCGCGGGGGGGGGGGGGGTCCCTGGGGGGGGTCCCTGGGGGGGTCCCTGGGCGGGGTCCCTGGGGGGGGTCCCTGGGGGGGGTCCCTGGGGGGGGGTCCCTGGGGAAGTGGCCCTGGGGGAGGGGCAGTGTCCCCCTTAGGTGGACTCAGCCGACAGAAGCGTGGCCACACCTGGAAGGTGAGCTTGTTCTTCTCGCGGTCGGCGAAGGGGAAGGGCTGGCTCACGACGTCGCGTAGGTACTCTTCGGCGAACACCATGGTCTGGGCGAAGCGCGGCTTGGCGTCCTCGCGCGCCGACCCGCTGCACGCGTCGTAGCTGCACGCACGCGCGCACACACGTACGTACAAAGACAAAGATCCCCCGTATAGCCTGAATAGACTATTGGGGCAAGTGCTGTTAGCGAGCACCTATGAAGGCCGGCACGGCACACGAGAGGGAGCGTGGCCAGCACCACGTCCGACCGCCTTTGTCTCCCCAGTGGCGATGTTTACACACCGCACCAGGTACTCATTTGAGGCTGAGTCGACCTAGGGGACGCCCAGGACCGGTTCAGATATTCGTCACTGGCGTGGGCCGTGAGCGGGAATCAAACTTGGGTCTCCAGGGTCGTAGTGTCTAGCGCGCTGACCGCTCCACTACCATTCCCCATAGCTGAGCGCACACACACATACACACGCACACACACGTACACACATACGCACACACACGTACACGTGTGTGCATTGGCACCTTAGATTAGCACGGTTGGCTACGTACGGTACGAAAGAAGTTTCGAATACAGTACATATACACGTACGTAGATACGTACACACACACACACAATCACAGTCATCATCGTTAGCCACGGGCTAGCCACCATACATGCCATAGCTGTACGTACATACACACGTAACAGCACACGTCTGGAATGTCCGATATTAGGAATCCACTGAAGCTATGCACTTTTAAATCGAATTTCTCTTGAACTTATTTTTGTGTTTAGTTTGTTGTCCTTCCCCCGCACCTCTGATTAGCACGGCTGTCTACGTACGGTACGAAACAAGCCCATACGTACACGCACGCCCAAAACGCATCAGCGCTCGGCTCCAGCGACCGCGTCTATCCACGGTCTCTCTTACTCGTCGATGGTGATCTGCGACGGGATCTCGGACCAGAGGCGCGCGTAGCGCACGGGCGTCACGGGTTCCTGCGGGTCGCGGTCCACGTGCATGTGCAGCATGAGGCAGCAGAACGAAGCTCGCAGGTCAAAGGGCAGCTGCTCGTCGGCCATGCAGCGCTGCAGCAGCTCCACGTCCAGCTGGCCCGAGATGCTGTTGATGGCCAGGTACTGGCGGTCGAGGCACATCTGCGAGAAGAGGTTCAGCTGGTACCTGCGTGCGCGGGACGGACGGACGGACCGACGAGGAGGAGGAGGTTAGCGGCAGCGCGCTCCGACCCCGGCGAACAGAAGAGTTACGCTTCCTGCCTACGGGCAACATCGGCGACGACTGTCTGAATCGCTCTTGCGGTGTTGGGTTTCTCGCCGGCTTCGTCAGAATAGCAGGAAGGCAAAGATTCCCCCAGCAGAGGGCAGGGCAGGATGAGGCAACTTCTTCTTCTTGTTAGTCCATCAAAGTTGATGATGACCATGGCGCGTTTGTCATTTTGTTGGGTTTTGATGAGTGCGCAGATGGCTGAAGAGGCCAATCCGAGCCGGGAATTCCCTGTGGCACACTGGACAGGTCAGGGAGGATGCAGAGCTCTGAGGTGCAGCCACACGTCCTTCCTTGGTAGATTTGCGCTGCTGCCTCTTCAAGATAGCACAGGAGCTTCTCCTACTCTCACAGAGGACTGCACCGTGCAGTACTTTTCTTCTCCAGACAGGTCGGTCCTGTGCAACTACACTCCGTGCGTTATCCTCTCCTGCCGCCAACATCTCCATTCAGGTCCCTCCCTAACCCTTTCCTGTTCCGAGACGTCTGAAAGTCGCAGGGGGCGGGGGGAGGGGCGGGGGAGGGCGGGGGGGGGGCGGGGGGGGCGGGGGGGGGGGGTCCCGTCCACCGCTGAATCTCGGAACGCGTGAACGGCTCGGCGATAATTTTATTTGGAGAGGCGACGGAGCTGTTGGTGGTGGCGGTGGTGGTGATGTAGCTCTAGATAGTGGTGGTGGTGGTGACATAGCCGTAGCTGTAGACGATGGTGGTGGTGATGGTGATGTAGCCGTAGCTGTAGACGATGGTGGTGGTGGTGGTGATGTAGGTGGAGGTGAGGTAGATGTAGGTGGAGGTGAGGTAGCTGTCGGTGTTGGCGGTGGTGGCGGTGGTGGTGATGTAGCTCTAGATAGTGGTGGTGGTAGAGGTGACATAGCCGTAGCTGTAGACGGTGGTGGTGGTGGTGATGTAGCTTTAGATAGTGGTGGTGGTGGTGATGTAGCTCTAGATAGTGGTGGTGGTGGTGGTGACATAGCCGTAGTTGTAGACGATGGTGGTGGTGGAGGTGAAGTAGCTGTAGCTGCAGGTGGTGGTGGTGGTGGTGATGTAGCTCTAGATGGTGGTGGTGGTGGTGATGTAGCTGTAGACGATGGTGGTGGTGACATAGCCGTATCTATAGACGGTGGTGGTGGTGATGTAGCTCTAGATGGTGGTGGTGGTGATGTAGCTCGAGGCGGTGGTGATGGTGGTGGAGGTGACGTAGCCGTAGCTGCAGACGGTGGTGGTGATGTAGCTCTAGATGGTGGTGGTGGTGATGGTTATGTAGCTCTAGATGGTGGTGGTGGTTATGTAGCTCTAGACGGTGGTGGTGGTGATGTAGCTCTAGATGGTGGTGGTGGAGGTGACGTAGCCGTAGCTGCAGACGGCGTATCTCCACACGACGACGACGACACCGCGGGGTGACGCACCGATAGTACGAGAGGATGGAGGCGTCCTCAGCCTGGCCGTCGCGAGCGTCCTGCGCCAGGTCGCGCACGCTCTTGCTGCGCTGGCCCTTGTCGCCGTCGCTCCAGAAGAGCCACACCTCCTCCTCCTCGCGCATCTCCACGCGGGGGGCGCCCGTGCCCCCCTCCTCCTCCTCCATCTCCACCTCCACTTGAGAGAGCATCAGCCTGCACGCGGCACGGCACGGCACGCGCAAGGGATCGGCTCGCGGTGACTCGGGTGATGATTCTGCTACTGCTGCTGTTGATGCTGTTGATGCTGCTACTGCTGCTGTTGATGATGCTGCTACTGCTGCTGTTGATGCTGATGTTGCTGCTGATACTGCTGCTGATGCTGATACTGCTGCTGTTGATGCTGCTGATGCTGCTGTTGATGCTGCTGATGCTACTGTTGATGATGCTGATACTGCTGATACTGTTGATGATGCTGATACTGCTGCTGTTGATGATGCTGATGCTGCTGTTGATGATGCTGATACTGCTGATGCTGCTGCTGTTGCTGATGCTGCTGATGCTGTTGATGCTGCTGCTGATACTGCTGCTGTTGATGATGCTGCTGTAACTGTTGATGATGCTGATACTGCTGCTGTTGATGATGCTGCTGTTAATGATGCTGATACTGCTGATGCTGCTGTTGCTGATGCTGCTACTGCTACTGATGCTGCTGATGCTGCTGCTGTTGATGATGCTGCTGATACTGTTGATGATGCTGATACTGCTGCTGTTGATGATGCTGATGCTGTTGTTGATGATGCTGATACTGCTGTTGATGATGCTGCTGATACTGCTGCTGTTGATGATGCTGATACTGCTGTTGATGATGCTGCTGATACTGCTGCTGTTGATGATGCTGATGTTGCTGCTATGCTGCTGATGCTGCTGATACTGCTGCTGTTGATTATGCTGCTACTGCTACTGTTGATGCTGCTGATGCTGCTGATACTGCTGCTGTTGATGATGCTGCTACTGCTGCTCTTGATGCTGCTGATGCTGCTGATACTGCTTCTGTTGATGATGCTGCTACTGCTGCTCTTGATGCTGCTGATGCTGCTGATGCTGTTGATGATGCTGCTACTGTTGCTCTTGATGCTGCTGATGCTGCTGTTGATGCTGCTGCTGCTACTGTTGATGCTGCTGATGTTGCTGCTGATGCTGCTGTTGCTGCTGCTGCTGCTACTACTGCTGAGGCTGCTGATGCTAATGCTGCTGCTTCTCCTGCAGCTGCTGATGATGCTGTTGATGCTGCTGCTGATTCTGCTGATGCTGCTGCTACTCCTGCAGCTGCTGCTGATGCTATCGTTGCTGCTGCTATTGCTGCTGCTGCTGCTGCCACTGCTACATTGGGATGTTCGCCCGTGCATTCCGTTGTTATCGGGAGATTGTTTGGTTCTGTCTGGGAGGAAGCCGGAGAACCCCGGGGAAAACCCTACCAAGTGTACAATTAATTTCTTCGGAAATTCTAATTAGTTTTTACTTGTGTAATACACAGAGGCTGTCTCTCTGTGTTGTTTGATGCCTGCTCCGGTTTCTTCTGCTATGACGATGATGATTATGCAGTTGTTGCCTAATATCCAAATTTTATTACTGGTGATGACACTCATGATTCAACTTCTACTGCTGATGACAATGATGATAATGATTAGGATGAAATTACTGCTGCTAATAACGATGATGATGACACTGATGATGATGCTAATAACAAGAATGAGACTGGTGATGTTAATGACACTCATGATGCTGATGACATTGACGACGATGATGATATGATGATGATAATATGACGCTGCTGCTGATGACAATGATGACAGAACTGACAATGTCACTGACGATGCCATTTCTGCTGCTGCTGCTGCTGCTGCTGATGATGAATACATTGACGACGACGACGATCACGAGGAACATCTCACTTCGTCTCGATGAGGATGTCTCCGTTGTTGGGGTTCAGCACCGACTTGCAGATGAGCTCCTGGGTGACGGGGATGGCAGTGTTGTTCGAGACGCACAGGTCAGACAGGTAGTCCAGGAACCTGCGGAGGAGGGCAGATAATAGGAGCAGGAAGAGAAGGGAGATGTTGAGCAGGACCGTGGCCAACTCCGTCGCAAGCCGAGGACCTAAGGCGCGCAAGTCCCGGTGCTTTCCGAAAGTCTCTCCCGCTTGCCCCAGCACCACGAAGCGGTTGCGAAAATCGGGATTTTTTCTTTCAGAAATATTTGGTTTCAAATATTCCGGCACCTATGCTCAACCCTTCGTAGCTGTGCAGGCTTCTGGCAAGCCATCGAACCCGCGACCGGCCTGCGTATACCGGGCGTGGTAGTCAACATCTCCCAGCCACCGCGGGGGGAAACCAACCGAGGGACGCGGCGGAAAACCCCGCCGTGGACGGACACCAAAGCGGCGGAACACGGCGGCGAGAATGCGGCGTCAGCCGTCGGTTGACGTTGCCGCCGGCTGGGACCGGCGGGAGAGAAGTTCGCATCCATCTCGCGACGCGATGTCGGGTTGTAGCTCTCCGACCCGTGCAAGACCGACCGACCGATCGTCGACCGGCGGGCAGCCGGGCGGGGCGGGCGGACTCACCGCGGCTCACGGTTCTTGCGCACGAGCGACACGAACGTCTCGATCTCGGCGGCCGTGATGTGCTTCTCCAGCAGCTTGCGGTTGTTGTGCAGCAGCGCGGTGATGGTGTCCTCCGCCAACACGTCGTAGCCGATCTGCTTCTGCATGAAGCCGAACTGCTTGGCGATGTACTCCTGCGGGCATTGCGTCGGCGGCAGGGAGGGGATGAAAAGTAATCTGTTAAAAAATTAACCCGTAAAAACTAAGTTTTTCACTATAAATCCTTAATATGCGTGGCATCGGTTTTATTTTATTATTCATTTCTGTTTTTCTTGAGTAAGAGTTTCATTTTTATCACATAGGTATTTTAAATTAAATATGACACTTTTTTTTCCTAAAAAGTGGAAAATTTTGGAAAAAAATTTTCACGAAAATAAATTGTCACGCACAACGGGTCTGTGTGCAAAATGTCAGCTCGATTGGATCACGGGAAGTGGGTTAAAAAACGACCGAAAGATTTGCACGGTCGTAAGCGCGCAAGCAAGCAAGCAAGTGAACTTAATATAAAGGATTTAAAAACGGCACTCCCGTGTCCCGACCGTTAAACTTCTTCCCCCCTCCTTTGCATGGTCCAGTTGAGTCGGGACTGTCCATGCCGTGAATTGTGACACCGGGTCACGTGGGGTCCGAGCAGCGTGCTGCACCGGGCTAGCGTTGTGTTGCAATAAAAGTAAAAAAAATACTCCCGCGCCCCCCCTCACCCCTCGGTTCCTCCCTCCCTCTCCTTCCCCTTCCCCCCCTTACCCCTTCTCCCCTCCCCCTCGCTCGTCGTCCTGGGTGGTGGAGCAGTGAGCCCCCCAGTTCTCCCCCCCCCCCCCCATGTCCCGCCGAACCCGGGGCTGCTGTTCGCCAAAGTTTCTGTTCCCCCCCCCCCCCCCATCGTTTTGTGAGGGGGGAGGGCCGACGCGACACCACCGGTGACCAGAGATCGCAAACGGGTACCCGATACCCATACCCTACCCGATACCCGGCTACCGTACCCTGGTGCGGCCAGGTACGGTTAGGCCGTGAGTCACTGGTGAGTAACCGTTTGTCACTCATTTCCCAACGTCTTGTCTCTTCTCACAATTCAAGTTCCTAGAATCAACCGACCCGTGCCTGCAACATGGCTTCATCCCAGAGGTCGCAATCGGGTACCCGTACCCTACCCGATACCCGACTGGGTACGGGTAGCCGGGTATTGGGTAGGGTACGGGTACGGGTACCCGTTTGCGACCCTGGTGCGGCCGGGTATGGGTACGGGTAAGGAATCAAAACCCGTTTGCGACCTCTGCCGGTGACAGATTACCCGAATCGGTCCTGGGCCTCCCCGAGGTCGACTCAGCCTCAATTAAATACCCGGTGTGATGTGTTAAACATTGTCACTTGGGAGACAAAGGCTGCTGCTGGCCACCCACCCCCGCCGTGCCGGCCTTCATAGACGCTGGCACTCGGTCATAACACTTGCCACCTACAATCTGATCATTGGTTTTTTTACCCTTCTATCTGGCAACAAAACTGACACCTTTTTACAAGGAGTCATGTTTGCATAGACCACAATACCTGCAGCCATAATGCAAACAAAAAAACATAATTCTGATAATGTATGCACTGTCCTTGAAGTTGATTGGTCCACACCCGAGACAGCTTTCCTTAGAGCCTAGTCTCACATGGTGTTGGACTAGATGACGCCAAAAGGCGCACAACTCAAAGACAATGCACCATCATATGAGCTCTCATAACTTCAAGGACAGTGCATACATTATCAGAGTTATGTTTTTTGTTTGCATTATGGCTGCAGGTATTGCGGTCTATGAAAACATGACTCCTTGTAGAAAGTTTTCAGTTTTGTTGCCAGATAGAAGGGTAAAAAAAAAACAATTATCATATTTTTTTACTGGCAAATGAGATTCCAATGGTGTAAACGCCTACAATCTGTAAATGCTCCACGGGCGATCTTTGTCGTTGGCCGGGCGTGGTGCCGCTGGCCACCCACCCCCGTCGCGCGCCTTGCCGGCCTTCACAGGTGCCACCCGCTACCAGCGCTCGCCCCTGCAGCCTGCTAAGGTCCACGCTCGGTGGGCTCGGCGCCACCACCTGGTTCTTGCGGTAGTCCTGCTGCGAGTGGCGCAGCACGCGGTAGCACAGGCAGCAGATGTGGCGGAACGGCGCGTGACGCTGGTCCGAGAGCTCCTCCATGCGCAGCATCGGCCCGTCGCCACCGTCCACAAACGGCGCCTGCAGCAGCTTGAAGATCTGCCGCGGGAGAGAAAGACAGGAGATGATGATGCGCGCCGGTCAGATCAAAACGTCACTCACTCACTAACTCACACACTCACTCAGCCACTCACTCACCACTCACTCACTCACTCACCCACTCACTCACTCACCCACTCACCCACTCACTCACCACTCACTCACTCACTCACACACTCACCCACTCATTCATCCACTCACAAACCACTCACTCACTCACCCACTCACCCACTCATTCATCCACTCACTCACCACTCACTCACTGACTCACCCACTCACTCACCCACTCATTCATCCACTCACTCACCACCCACTCACTCACTCACCCACTCACCCACTCACTCGCCCACTCACCCACTCATTCATCCACTCAAACCACTCACTCACTCACATACTCACCCACTCATTCATCCACTCACTCACTCACTCACTCACTCACTCACTCACTCACACACTCACCCACTCATTCATCCACTCACTCACCCACTCACTCACTCACTCACCCACTCATTCATTCACTCACCCACCCACTCACTCACTCACTCACCCACTCACTCACTCACTCATCACCCACTCACCCACTCATTCATCCACTCACTCACCACTCACTCACACTCACCTCACCACTCAGCCACACACTCCCTCACCCACTCATCCACCACTCACCCACTCACTCACTCGCCCACTCACCCACTCATTCATCACTCACTCACCATCACTCACTCACCACACACTCACCCACTCAGCCACTCACTCACTCACCCACTCATTCATCCACTCACTCACCCACTCACTCACTCGCCCACTCACCCACTCATTCATCCACTCACAAACCACTCACTCACTAACTCACACACTCACCCACTCATTCATCCACTCACTCACCACTCACTCACTCACTCACTTACCCACTCACTCACTCACCCACTCACCCACTCATTCATCCACTCACTCACTCACCACTCACTCACTCACTCACTCACCCACTCATTCATCCACTCACTCACACACTCACTCACCCACTCATTCATCCACTCACTCACACACTCACTCACTCACACACTCACACACCATAGCCGCTTCTGTTGGCGACGTTCGAAGTGAGGGACTGGCGCGCCCCCCCCCCTCTACCCCCCCCCCCCACATCCCTCAGTGATTCGTGCATCAAACAAACGACTCGAGACACCGGCAGGGAGAGGGCGGTTTATGCGAACGCTGCCAAACGCTGAGGTCACACGCGTGGCGCAGCAACGGTCCTTTGCTGGCTACGAATGAGTGGATAGAACCGTCAATACGTGCTTGCAGCTACCCCCCCCCCCGACCTCGCCCCCCCCCCCCTCGACAGCCAACTCCCTCCCCCCCAAACTCAGACGCGGTGCGAAACGTCGGGACGTCGTGCCCGAGCGCGTCGGGAAATAAAAATGAAAAACTATTTTCGTAAAAAAATGTCAGCGTTGTTCAAGTAACTGTTGCAAGAAACGCGGAAGCAGATGTACAACGAGTGGATAATGTAGGCCATTGTCTGAACGTTTTTTTGTCAGTGCGGGTCGAAGCCGGCGACGTTCAGCCTCGCCACCCCAACGAGCGTCGCTCCGTGGCCGACTGCAACCACTCCCCCCACGGGTGGGCAGGGAGGGAGCAGGGGGGGAGGGGGGGGTCCCAAATTCCGCCACCGACCAATAAGAAACCGCCGTTCCAAGCTCATTTGCATAGGAATTTGCATAGGAACGGCACTCCGCCCCAGCTCCCCCCGCCACGAAAACACCGTGACACGACGGCCGCTACCTGCCCGCGACCCCGTGACCCCTTGACCCCTTGACCCCTCGGCGGCGACCCCTGGGCGACCCCTGGGCGACCCCGCGGCGACTCCTGGGCGACTCCTGGGCGACACCTGGGCGACCCCTGGGCGACCCCTGGGCGACCCCTGGGCGACCCCTGGGCGACCCCTGGGCGACCCCTGGGCGACCCCTGGGCGACCCCTGGGCGACTCGCCTGCTTCAGGATGTTCTGCTCGCGCATCAGCTTCTGCCGCTCGCGGTTGGGCTTGTTCACGGTCACCTCGAGCACGTCCTGCCCCGAGTTGGCCACGTCGGCCACGAAGAAGACCAGGTCCTCGAGCAGCTTGCTCACGAACCTGAGCTCGCGCACACGTGGCAAAGAAACACAGATCCCCAACCCCCCCCCAGTATAGCCTGTTGGGGCAAGTGCTGTTAGCAAGCTCCTGTGAAGGCCGACGTGGCACACGGCGGGGTGGGTGGTCAGCACCACGCCCGGCTGACCGAGGGGAGGAGGCCCAGGATTGGTTCAGGTAATCGCCACTGGTGTTGGCCGTGAGTGGGAATCGAACTTGGGTTGCAGGTAAGGCCCACTGGGCTACACAGGTCGGTCTTCATAAGCGACCATGCTACAAATGATAGCTCAGCAAAGTGGCTTATCACGTGGAAATGTATAGCTGTAAAATAAACGACACGGACGTTGATTCTAATTGTGGAGGGAAAAACCGGAGGACCCGGAGAAAATTCCACGCGACCACGGAGAGAAAAGAGAGACACGCAAACTCTAAATAAACAACAAACGTCAAGGTTGGGATCGAACCCATGACCTCCTGTATACCAGGTGAGGGAGTAATCATCTCCTAGTCACCGTGGCGCCTTTGAAAGTAGGATCAATGCGACGATTGCTGGTGATTTAAAAATAAATCGAGATGCAAAATGAAAAGATCAACGTAAAAACAAGAGTAAAATAATTAGAACAATAATAATAATATAATAACACATGATACTTTTTAAAGCTTTCGTTACTGCAGGGATTCATATTCTTGGTTCTTTCGGTAAAGTTACGTAAAAGGGAAACAATAAAATAGTAAAAATATAAAACAATAAAATTCTCACGACGTTTCCATTGCAACACAAGCAATCATCATCAGGTGTGAAAACCACAGCCACTTTTTACAAATTTTCTTGCTGTGGTTTTCACACCTGATGACGATTACTTGTGTTGCAATCGAAACTTCGTGAGAATTGTATTGTTTTATATTTTTATCATTTTACTGTTTTCCTTCTACGTGACTTCACCGAAAGAACCAAGAATATGAACACGTGATACGTTTACGTAACTCCTTTGGCGCCCTGTTTGACAATCGCGCAAGAAAGCGACAAACGCTGCCGCCGCCGCCACCGCTGGTCCGATACCTGCGCTCGTTCTGCGTGATGGTCGACTTCTCCAGCTTGTCGGCGATGGTGCCCAGCACCTTGCTGGCGTCGTTGGCGAAGTCGAGGTCGCGCACCTCGGCCGGCGACACGGGCACCACGGCGAACGCCTCCTTGTCCTCCTTGGTGGAGCTGGTGCCGATCTGAGACGCGACGAAAAGATCCCCCCACCCCCACCGCTCTCCTCGTTATGGCCTCGACAAGAACCCCCGTTTAGGGGGGGGGTGGGGGGGTAGGTTGTTGGTGTTAGCGAGTGGCGGCGCCTACGCAAGCCCGGCCCCGTGGCACACGAATGGGGGGGGGGGGGGGGGGGGTGACACCACCGCGCCCGCCTCTGTCACATCGCGACCGACGGCTCGTTTTGAGACCGAATCGACCTAGGAGGGTTGGCACGGGACCGGTACGGATATTCCATCGGCGATGCTGGCCCGAACAGGGGCCACTGCACACACGTACGCAACAATAACAAAGACGAAGATCCCCCGTATAGCCTGTAATAGACCGTTGGGGCAAGTGGTGTTAAAGAGTAGCACCTACGAAGGCCAGCACGTCACATGTTTACACACCGCACCGGGTACTCATTTGAGGCTGATCACCGGTGTTGGCCGTGAACGGGAATCGAACTCGGGTCGCCGGGGACATGGAAGGAGATGTTCATGTTTTAGTTTTTTGTTTGTTGCGGTTGCACCCGATTCAAGAGCCGAATGGCTCACAGGGCTATACCTAATAAATGAACTTGAACTTGAACGAGGTTGTGCAAGACCATGGAGAGATTTGAAGACTCGCATCTTCAAATCTCTTTCACCAATTCCCAGAGATGCAGGCTGACGTGTGCCGGTAGTCGTTGCTCTCTAACCTTCATCATCACCGGCTTCTCCTCCTCGTGGTCGATCAGGGACGACGTGCTGTGGACCCACGTGTTGGTGCACAGGTGCCTTAGTCTGACATACGAGTTCCTGACGGGCACACGGGACGGCACGTCAAAGCAAACCACCTATGAACATGCAGAGCTTGGTCTGTGTGCGTGCGGGTGAGTGGGTGAGCGAGCGAGCGATTGAGTGAGCAGATGAAGGGATTTAACACGTCGGCTTTCGCGACCAATATTATTCATGTTTCATATTCTTGGTTCTTTCGGTAAAGTCACGTAGAAGGGAAATAATAAAATGATAAAAATATTAAACAATAACATTCTCACGACGTTTCGATTGCAACACAAGCAATCATCATCAGGTGTGAAAATCACAGCAAGAAAATTTGAAAAAAGTGGCGTTTTTTTATTAACGTCAGCACCACGGACAGCAACTGGCGGTTGTTCAGACGGACAAGTCCATCTATGCTTGGAATGGAGGAGTGGGGAGAGAACGAGAATGGAATGCGGTCTGAAAGTCACCGTAAGCATGAACACAATCAATCAAGACCCGAAATGGTTGATCAAATCCTTCCAATGATCGCTAAGCCAGAATCAATCTTCTCGGTTGAAATTGTCTCTGTGTTTGTATATGTGGATAGCCTCATGAACGAATCTCTTGGTAGCATAATAAAGGTGTTTTGGGTAGGAACGCGTAAGTATAAATGCGTTGTAACCGTCCACCATCCGACACAGCCAGTAAGGTTTGTCTTGTAAACAAAACGCGCCAATCAGCTACTACCTCGGCCTGCCGGTGTGCTGGAGAGTAAATCCAGAACATTAACAATTGTAAATGTGTGTTTGAGAGTGAATGCAAATGGATAAGTGAGCAATTGATCAAGTGAGTTACTGAGTGAGCGAGGGAGTGACTGGGCGAGTTGAGCCAGTTGAACGGGTGAGTGTTCGCCTGGGCACGAGTAAGCGAGCGTGAGTAAATAGAGCGAGCATTCGAGAAAGTGAGTGAGCGAGTGGGTGAGCGAATGCAAATGAGCGAGCGAGCGAGCGACTGGACGAGTTGAGCGCTCGCCTGGGCACGAGCGAGTCTCCGCGCTGCAGCGTCGTGGGGTCGAGCTCGAAGATGGAGGCGATGTCGTTGCCGTGGGGGACGCACACGAGCGCGTACATGACGCGCTCCGGCCCCCCGCCTCGCAGGCGGCTGCGGAGAGGCGGCGGCGCGGGGGACGCCGACTCGGAGGACTCGGCACCGTCGCCCTGGGAGGCCGCACGGACGCGCCGACGCACGGGCACAACGACAAACGGACACGCGGTCACGCGGTTACACGGGCACATTGATACGTGGACACATGGTCACATGGTCACACTGTCACACGGGCACACGGACACATTGACATGCGGACATATTGACACGTGGACACGTGGTCACATGGACACACGGACACATTGACACGCGGACACATTGACACGTGGACACGTGGACACGTGGTCACATGGTCACATGGACACACGGACACATTGACACGCGGACACATTGACACGCGGACACGTGGTCACATGGACACACGGACACATTGACACGCGGACACATTTACACGTGGTCACGTGGACACGTGGTCACATGGTCACACTGTCACATGGACACACGGACACATGCGCACGTGGAAACTCCAAATATACAGGCGTCAATGGTTGGGCTCGAACCCACAACCGCCTGTTTACCGGGTGAGGAATTTATATTCATGTTTTGTATTGCAACACGACGCGAGCCCGGTACGAGACGCCGAAACGAACGGAGGGGAAGAGAAACTCCGCGGACGCCAGGCGAGCTTGTGAACATCTTGCCACCGTGATTTCTCTCGGCGCTCAGAGAAAAATCACCCCCCCTCCGCCCCCCCCCCCCGCCTGGACGCCTGCTCTCCGACGTCACACGCCGGACCAGAGATTGACGCAGAGGGAGCCGATGAGAAGGCGTGCGGTGGATGGGGCGTGTGGGTGGCCTCCTGCCAATGGGAATGCTGGCGGGGGGGAGGAGCCATGGACGACGGCACGCAATGGCAAATTGCTGGAGGCAGATCGAGCGAACGTTTGAAGAGTCGGCGGGAATTCGTGCACTCGTGCGACTTGTACGAATACGCTGAAGGGTCGCGCTTATTGCGCGCAAAGCGCTCACCGCAAACGAACCACAATGCATTGCTGATCTCGTCAAGGAAATATAAACCATCGTCACTCGGCACTCCGGCCATCCCCGCAATAGCAGCAGCGGCAGCTTTGGCTGGCCATCGCAAACAAAGACGGGTCACCGCCATCGCGGCGCTTTCAGATGCGCTTCCACGGCCGTCTGGAACGCTCTTCCTTCCGATAAGTTTAGTTTGTTGTCCTCCCCCCCCCGCACCTCCAATTGGCACGGTTGGCTACGTACGATGGTGCAAAAGAAGTTGAACAAACATACATCACATTGCAGACTTGATTTAAATTCATTTTTTGTGAATTGCTTACATTTTCTCAATTTTACAATTGTATCGTTTTATTGTTTGCAGTTGTAACTCGCTGAACCCGTGCCCCTACTGGGCATCTGTGCCAAAAAGAGCTTCATAGCTCTTCGGATTCCACCTCCAGTCTGAAATAAAGATTCTGATTCTCTGTGCGTTTGCCCATAATTACTTAGAAACCGCTGATTCCCATTCAGCACCTGCTAATTAGCATACAATTAAACTTTAATTGCAATTTTATTGGGGTGTTTTTCCATTCCCAAAGCTCGCCCTCTGGTTTGCTAAATTGACACTCATTCACAAATTTTGCGTTTAAAAGCTGGAACGAGAAATAAATACGCACGGGACGCGGAGACAACATTGGCGGAAAGAATCGCGACACCGAAGGCCCGAGGTGGTGGTGAGTTGAGCTGGCACAAACGGAACGCAGGATTCCACAAAGCAAAGGCAGAGATCCCCCGCATAGCCTCCAAGAGGCTGTTAGGGCAAGGGACAAGTGATGTTAGCGAGCACCTACAAAGGCCGGCACAGCGCACGGGGTAGGTGAGTGGCCAACACCACGCCCGGCCGCCTTTGTCTCCCCCAGTGCTTATGTTTACACACTGTGACAGGTGCCACGGTGGTAAAATGTTAACTACCTCGCCTGGTATACAAGAGGTCGTGGGATCAATCCCGACCCTGACGCCTGCTGTATATTTGGAGTTTGCCTGTCTCTCTCTCTCCCCGTGGGGGTCACGTGGATGTTTCTCCGGGTCCTCCGGTTTTTAAAAGTCCCGCACGTACACAAAGACAAAGATCACCCATATAGCCTTTAACAGACTGTAGGGGCAAGTGCTGTTAGCGAGCACCTATGAAGAGGTTGGGTGGCTAGCACCACGCCGGACCGACTTTGTCTCCCCAGTGGCGAGGGTTACACACCGCACCAGGCACTCATTTGAGGCTGAATCGACCTAGGGGAGGCCCAGGACCGGTTCAGATAATCGTCACTGGGTGTTGGCCGTGAGCGGGAACCGAACTCGGGTCGCCAGGTTCGTAACGCAGGGTAGCGCTAACGCCACATTTATAATCAACATCACGCGTTTCGAGCATTTGGCTCCAGTAAACTAACCACGTGATGAAAAGCCAGGTCGCTTCTGATATCGAGCTAAATAGCTCAGTGTGGGGTCCCTTGCCTGGTAAAATAAAAAAAAACGTCTTCAATTGTAAAGGTTTAAAGTGTCACGCACGTACACACACACCGACACGGCCACCCGAGTTCGAATCCTGCCTGTGGCCGACACCACTGACGAGTTGATATTTTAACGATTCTTGCACACCTCACCCCCTTCACCTACCCACACTGACCAGCATGGTGAAGTATGGTCAAATACATCCAATGACTGATGCAGCTCGTTAGAGGAGGCCTTCATCCACCAGGGGTTTGATCATGGGGCAGTAAATAGATGAGATATAGTAATAGGTTTTTACCCTTTCAACTGGTACAAAAACTGACACCTTTATACAAGGCATCATGTTTGCAATAACCACAACACAAGCAGTCAAAATGCAAACAAAAAGAAACAACTCTGATAATGATATGCACTGTCCTTGAAGTTGATTGGTGCACACCCGAGACAGCTTTCCCTAGAGCCTAGTCTCCATTGGTGTTGGACCAGACGATGCCAAAAGGCGCACAACTCAAAGACAGCGCACCATCAGAGTACTGAGAGCTCGGGGCAAGCACTTACACTATGAGACATCTCCTTTACCAGTGGCAAAATATAGGTGTAGGGTTTTACCCTTTCAACTGGTACAAAAACTGACACCTTTATACAAGGCATCATGTTTGCAATAACCAGATGATCTGGTCCAACACCAATGGAGACTGGGCTCTAAGAAAAGCTGTCTCGGGTGTGGACCAATCAACTTCAAGGATAGTGCCTACATTATCAGAGTTGTTTCTTTTTGTTTGCATTTTGACTGCTTGTGTTGTGGTTATTGCAAACATGATGCCTTGTATGAAGGTGTCAGTTTTTGTACCAGTTGAAAGGGTTAAAACCTATCACTATATTTTGCCACTGGTAAAGGAGGTCTCATAGTGTAGATGAGATATTACGAATATCACGACGCACACTCAACCACAAAGACAAAGATCCCCCGCATAGCATTAACAGACTGTTGGGGCAAGTGCTGTTAGCGAGCACCTATGAAGGCCGGCACGGCGCACGAGGGAGTGGGTGGCCAGCACCACACCCGGCCGCCTTTGTCTCCCCAGTGGCGATGTTTACACATGGCACCCAAGTACTAATTTGAGGCTGAATACACACACACATACACGACTCACAGGAGATTTGAGGGTAGATTCCTCAGCCTCATCCCGGTAATCAGGATTCACCTGCACACAACAAACGGCAGCAGCAGACAGCTGTGCTTTAAATTTCGATGTAAAGCTTTCGTGACTGCAGGCATTCATCTTCTTGGTTCTTTCGGTAAAGTCACGTAGAAGGGAAATAATAATAAAATAATAAAAATAAAACATAGTAAAATTATTTTATTATGTTTAAAATAAAAAGTCACGTAGAAGGGAAATAATAAAATAATAAAAATAAAACATAATTAAATAATTGTATTATGTTTTATTTTAAACATAATAAATAATAATAAAACAATAAAATAATTTTATTATGTTTAAAATAAAAATAAAACACAATAATTTTTTTTTATTATGTTTAAAATAAAACATAATAAAAAATTTTTATTCTGTTTTATTGTTATTATTTTATTATTTCTCTTCTACATGACTTTACCGAAAGAACCAAGAAGAAGCTGTGTTTATATTTGATGCATTCCCTCTCGGCCGTTATAATCCAAATGCCGGGCAGAGGCATTGCCAAAAAATAATAATATCAGCCGTTCATTGTGATTTATATTACGTGACATAAACCCCCGCCCCCTCTCCGGTCGTCGCACCTGATTGGCCCGCAAGTGTGGACGTCACATTCACCCCTCGAATTGAGAAACGTAACAGGAGGAGGAGGAGGTTTCCTCCACAATTCTGGCCGTCGCCTGATGATGCCGGTTGCTGTAATCACCGGAGGAACGGCTTTCGGTGCTCGAATTGCAAACGTCGTGGGTTTACTCTCCAAAACACCGGTGTGTGCTCAAGCAGTAACCTACGTATTATATTCACGCGATAGAACCCGAAAACAAACGTCCCCCCTGCCCTAGTCATGGCCTTGCCAAAAAGTCCACTCTTCACGGTCCCTCTCGAGGCTGCCCGGGGCGGCAACGCGGCCGGCCGGGCGGCGGGGTGGTGGTGTGGTGGTGTGTCGGTGTGTCGGTGTGTCGGTGTGGTGGTGTGGTGGTGTGTCGGTGTGTCGGTGTGGTGGTGTGGTGGTGTGGTGGTGTGGTGGTGTGGTGGGGTGTGGTGGGTGGTGGTGGTGGGGTGGTGGGGTGGTGGGGTGGTGGTTTGGTGGTTTGGTGGTGTGGGGGTGTGGTGGTGTGGTGGTGTGGTGGTGTGGTGGTGTGGTGGTGTGGTGGTGTGGTGGGGTGGTGGTGTGGTGGTTTGGTGGGGTGGGGGTGTGGTGGTGTGGTGGTGTGGTCGTGTGGTGGGGTGGCGGTGTGGTGGTGTGGTGGTATGTGGTCGGGTAGGTGGGGTGGTGGGGTGGTGGTGTGGTGGGGTGGTGGTGTGGTGGTTTGGTGGGGTGGGGGTGTGGTGTGTGGTGGTGTGGTCGTGTGGTGGGGTGGTGGGGTGGTGGTGTGGTGGGGTGGTGGTGTGGTGGTGTGGTGGGGTGGTGGTTGGTGGTGTGGTGGTGTGGTTGTGTGGTGGTGTGGTGGTGTGGTGGTGTGGTGGTGTGGTGGTGGGTGGTGTGGTGGTGTGGTGGTGTGGTGGGGTGGTGGGTGGTGGTTTGGTGGGGTGGGGGTGTGGTGGTGTGGTGGTGTGGTCGTGTGGTGGGGTGGGGTGTGGTGGTGTGTGGTGGTGTGGTGGTGTGGAGGGGTGGTGGTGTGGTGGTGTGGTGTGTGGTGGGGTGGTGGGGTGGTGGTGTGGTGGGTGGTGGTTGTGGTGGTGTGGGTGGGGTGGGGGTATGTGGTGGTGTGGTGGTGTGGTAGTGTGGTGGTGTGGTGGTGTGGTGGTGTGGTGGGGTGGTGGGGTGGGTGGTGTGGTGTGTGGTGTTGTGGAGGGGTGGCGGTGTGGCGGTTGTGGCGGGGTGGTGGGGTGGTGGGGTGGTGGGGGTGGTGGTGTGGTGGGGTGGTGGGGTGGTGGGGTGGTGGTGTGGTGGTGTGGTGGGGTGGTGGTGTGGTGGGGTGGGTGGGGTGGTGGGGTGGTGGGGTGGTGGGGTGGGGGGTGGGGGGTGGTGGTGTGGTGTGTGTGTGTGGTGGGGTGGTGGTGTGGTGGTGTGGTGGTGGGGTGGGTGGGGTTGGTGGGGTGGTGGTGTGTGGTGGTGTGGTGGTGTGGTGGTGTGGTGGTGTGGTAGGGTGGTGTGTGGGGGGTGGTGGGTGGGTGGGGTGGTGGTGTGGTGGTGTGGTGGGGGTGGTGGTGTGTGGTGGGGTCGGTGGGGTGGTGGGGTGGTGGGGTGGTGGGTGGTGGTGTGGTGGGGGTGGTGGTGGTGTGGGGTGTGGTGGGTGTGGGGTGGTGGGGTGGTGGGGTGGTGGTGTGGTGGTGTGTGGTGGGGTGGTGGTGTGGTGAGGGTGGTGGGTGGTGGTGTGGTGGGGTGGTGGTGTGGTGGGGTGGTGGGGTGGTGGTGTGGTGGGGTGGTGGGGTGGTGGTGTGGTGGGGTGGTGGTGTGGTGGTTGTGGTGGGGTGGGGGTGTGGTGGGGTGGGGGTGTGGTGGTGTGGTGGTGGGTGGTGTGGTGGGGTGGGGGTGTGTCGGTGTGTAGGTGTGTCGGTGTGGTGGTGTGGTGGGGTGGGGGTGTGTCGGTGTGTCGGTGTGGTGGTGTGGTGGTGTGGTGGTGTGGTGGTGTGGTGGGGTGGTGGGGTGGTGGAGTGGTGGAGTGGTGGAGTGGTGGGTGGTGGGGTGGTGGGGTGGTGGTGTGGTGGGGTGGTGGTGTGGTGGTGTGGTGGTGTGGTGGGGTGGGGGTGGGTGGTGGTGGTGTGGTGGTGTGTGGTGTGGTGGTGTGGTGGGTGTGGTGGGTGGTTGGTGTTGGTGGTGTGGTGGTGTGGTGGGGTGGGGGTGTTGTGTCCGGTGTGTCGGTGTGGTGGTGTGGTGGTTGGTGGTGTGGTGGGGTGGTGGGGTGGTGGAGTGGTGGTGTGGTGAAGTGGTGGAGTGGTGTGTGGTTGGTGTGGTGGTGTGGTGGGGTGGTGGGGTGGTGGAGTGGGTGGTGTGGTGGAGTGGTGGAGTGGTGGTGTGGTGGGGTGGGGGTGTGGTGGTGTGGTGGTGTGATGGTGTGGTGGTGTGGTTGGGTGGTGGGTGGTGGTGGTGGTGGTGGGTGGGTGGTGGGGTGGTGGAGTGGTGGTGTTTGGTGTGTGTGGGTGGTGGTGTGGTGGTGTGGTGGGGTGGTGGGGTGGTGGAGTGGGGGTGTGGTGGTTGTGGGTGTGTGGTGGTGTGGTGGGGTGGTGGTGTGGTGGGGTGGTGGGGTGGTGGTTTGGTGGTGTGGGGGGTGGGGGTGTGTGGTTGTGGTGGTGTGGTGGTGTGGGGTGTGGTGGGGTGGGTGTGTGTGTCGGTGTGTCGGTTGTGTCGGTATGGTGGTCGGGTGGTGGGGTGGTGGTGTGGTGGTGTGGTGGGGTGGTGGTGTTGGTGGGGTGGTGGGGTGGTGGTGTGGTGGGGTGGTGGTGTGGTGGTGTGGTGGGGTGGGGGTGGTGGGTGGGTGTGGGGTGTGGTGGTGTGGTGGTGTGGTGGTGTGGTGGGGTGGGGGTGTGTCGGTGTGTCGGTGTGTCGGTTTGTGGTGGTGTGGTGGGGTGGGGGTGTGTCGGTGTGTCGGTGCGGTGTGGTGGTGTGGTGGTGTGGTGGTGTGGTGGGGTGGTGGTGTGGTGGAGTGGTGGTGTGGTGGAGTGGTGGAGTGGTGGTGTGGTGGGGTGGTGGGGTGGTGGTGTGGTGGGGTGGTGGTGTGGTGGTGTGGTGGTGTGGTGGGGTGGTGGTGTGGTGGGGTGGTGGTGTGGTGGTGTGGTTGGGTGGTGGTGTGGTGGTGTGGTGGTGTGGTGGGGTGGGGGTGTGTCGGTGTGTCGGTGTGGTGGTGTGGTGGTGTGGTGGTGTGGTGGGGTGGTGGGGTGGTGGAGTGGTGGTGTGGTGAAGTGGTGGAGTGGTGGTGTGGTGGTGTGGTGGTGTGGTGGGGTGGTGGGGTGGTGGAGTGGTGGTGTGGTGGAGTGGTGGAGTGGTGGTGTGGTGGGGTGGGGGTGTGGTGGTGTGGTGGTGTGGTGGTGTGGTGGTGTGGTTGGGTGGTGGTGTGGTGGTGTGGTGGTGTGGTGGGGTGGTGGGGTGGTGGAGTGGTGGTGTGGTGGTGTGGTTGGGTGGTGGTGTGGTGGTGTGGTGGTGTGGTGGGGTGGTGGGGTGGTGGAGTGGGGGTGTGGTGGTGTGGTGGTGTGGTGGTGTGGTGGGGTGGTGGTGTGGTGGGGTGGTGGGGTGGTGGTTTGGTGGTGTGGTGGGGTGGGGGTGTGGTGGTGTGGTGGTGTGGTGGTGTGGTGGGGTGGGGGTGTGTCGGTGTGTCGGTGTGTCGGTATGGTGGTGTGGTGGGGTGGTGGTGTGGTGGTGTGGTGGTGTGGTGGAGTGGTGGTGTGTCGGTGTGGCAGGGCTCGTGGTTCAAGGCCAGGAGAGCCACCCCTGACAACGCTGCGAGATTTTTCCGTTTGTCCGAACGTAAACTAAAAACTTTTTTCTTTTTACTTACCAGGTAAGACCCACAAATGAGCTGTGAGACTCTTTTTTTCAGAAGCGGCCTGGCCATCACGGATGGATGGCTCAGCGAAGTGGCTCGTCGCTGTGTGTGGAAATGTCTAGCAGCCAAATGACTCTAAACGCGCTACGTTGATTCTAAACGTGCGGGGAAAAATCCGTAGGACCCGGAGAAGAGAAACCACGTGACCACGGTGATCGAACCCACGACCTCCAGTATACCAGGCGAGGTAGTTAACATCTCGCCACAGTGGCACCACATTCCATGGTGTTATCCTAAATGCTCTTAGTTCTTGCGGTAAAGTCACGTAGGTAATAAAATGAAATTAAAATGAATAAAAATAAAACAATAAAAATCACGACGTTGCGGAGGCAACACAAGCTTCCGTCTTCAGGTGAAACTGTCACAGCAAAATATCTGTAGCCTTATATAGTGGTTCAAGGGGGGAGGAGCCAGGAAGGGCAGCGGGGGAGGAGGAGTTGTGAAGTGGTCAATTACTGCTTTTGTTATACTGCTGGGTGGCAGTGGCGGCTCCTGCAAAATCTCTCAGGGGGGGGGGGGGCAAATGCCTGGATGATTTATAAGGATAAGGTCCACCCATGCAATGGATAAATTAACAGCTTAAGCATGTAAAGGCAACTTCACTTCTTTAATATTAATGAAAAATAAAGTGACTCTTACAATACATCTTGTTTGTTTCTATACTCACTATTAATACAATCCACTCAAGTTTCTTTTATTAAAGATTCCACTAGGTGGCGACAAATAAAATTGTTGACTGAAACGTGCTTACGTATGATGACGTAAGCACGTTAGTGCGAGCCCTCCCGGAAGCCATAGAGAATGCATTGCAGCGCCCCCCGTTCGAAAAAAAAACATCTTTGAATGTAAGTCTATGGGAACACTCGGGGCGATTCTCTGCCGGATTGAAATCGCCCAAAAAGAGGCGGTACTCCACAGAACGTGACATGACGCTGATTGGACTATATCCAGAGGCACAGTGACGGCTAGCGTGACTCTGTGGTTGAATGACATTGGTGGTGCGTCGCCCAATCGCCCTAATGAAGAAACCGCCCCTGCTGGGTGGGTAAATTAATTAAATACGATTAAGCCGCTTTTTGTTATGCTGTTTGTGCGCAAGTCACTGTGGGATGAATGGAACGTATCGGGAGGGGGGGGGGGGCTAACAGAGGCACGTGACTTTACCGAAAGAACTAAGAATATGAATCCTTGCAGTCACGAAAACTTCAAATCTAGAAGTGTTATCCTAAAACCACGGAGAATTTTTTCCCCCCTCATTACTGTGATTGTCCCGGGCAGTGGTGGTGCTGCCTGTAGTGATTCACTGCGGAGGCAGCAGCAGTAGCAAGGGTTGGTAGATCACAGCACTCATACACAAAGATGTTGTTGTTGTCACACTCCCCTTCATTCATGGGAAAGCGGAATTTCGCAACATCATCATACCCTGGTTGGTCAGGAGGAGGCGGTACAGCAGAGTGTGGATTAATCGAGTGCGGATTAATCGCCATTTGTTTATTAATCACCACCTGTATGGGGATCGAGCGTTGCTCCCCTCTCTCGCGCAAGGCACCACCTGTCACTTCCTCTGACATATTCCTCCTTGAGGATCTCAGGATTTTCACGAAAGTCGCCGCGCGGCTGGATTACGACGCGGCGGCAAGTCGCAACCCCGTGGTAACGTCGCGACCCCGTGGTAACGTCGTGACCCCTGGGTAACATCGCGACCCCGTGGTATAATCGCGACCCCGTGGTAACGTCGCGACCCCGTGGTAACGTCGTGACCCCGTGGTAACGTCGCGAGCCCGGGGTAATGTCGCGACCCCGTGGTAACGTCGCGAGCCCGGGGTAACATCGTGACCCCGTGGTAACGTCGCAGCCCTGGGGTAACATCGCGACCCAGTGGTAACGTCGCGATCCTGTGGTAACGTCGCGACCCCGTGGTAACGTCGCGACCCCGTGGTAACGTCGCGACGCCGTGGTAACGTCGCGACCCCGTGGTAAAGTCGCGACCCCGTGGTAACGTCGTGACCCCATGGCAACATCGCGACCCCGTGGTAACGTCGCTCACCTCCGCCGCCAGGTAGTTGCCCGTCGCCAGGTGCTTGAAGCGGAAGAGGCTGTTCCAGTGCCCGGCGCCGCCCCTGCAGGGGTCGTGATGAACCACCTGTGGGCAACATCAACAATGGCAGCAGCGTCCGTTCAGAATTCAACACCGAGACACGGCGGCGGCGGCGACGTCACCGCGGCACACGAGCGTGCCAGGCTAGGTGCGCTTTGAGGCCGTCACCGCGTGAAGTGCGGAAGGGTCGCTGCCGCCGGCCGGCTGACCATCGGTCGCGGGACGGGACCCAGGGTGCATTGCGTTTGCCGACCGAGATGACAGACGCACCGCCTGCGCCCCCCCACCACGTTTTGAGCGATGTGGGGCGAGCGGCGAGTTAGAGGGGTGAGCGGTGGGGGGGGGGGTGGGGGGTCTCCTGAAAGCGGCGGCACGACACCCTCCTAGCCCCCCCCCCCCCCCCCTCGTGCAGGAACAGAGCTGCTGTTTAAGTCACGAGCTCAAGGGGCAAAGGAGCGAGAGTTTGAGGACAGAAGGTCCCCATTCCTACTGAGCCGGGCAGTGAGGTGTGCACACAGGGGAGGGAGGGGGACGGGCGCTTGGGGTATCACCCCCCCAGAGAGGTGTTAGTCACTGCTCTGAGGGATATTTAACGATCATAAGTGAGTTGCGGCCGTTACGTCCGCAAATTTGTGCGCGTTATAAATTACATTCTTATTATTACTCGGCGTGCGTGGGTTACTTTGTTACGAGTGTAGGTATGTTGAACTTCTTTCGCACCGTACGTAGCTAACCGTGATAATCGGATTGCAAAGGACAACAAACTCTGTATGTTGAACTGACTTTGGGCTTCGGTCGTCCGCGGAATTTCTGTACCCCCCTTGTTACGGTTTGTGCTTTGTCCCAGGCTCGTGTCAAAGAAACAATGAAAAACATTATTTTAAACAATTTTTATTTTACAAAGTAAGGCCGCATTGAGCTGTGTAGTTCTTTTTATGAAGCGACCCAGCGTTCACAAATGACAGCTCAACGAAGTGGCCCATCATCGCGCGGAAATGTACAGCAGCCAAATACCCCGAACCCGTGATGTTGATTCTAAATGTGGAGGGAAAAGCTGAAGGGACCGAACCCACGACCTCCCGGTACACCAGCAGAGGTCGTTAACACCTCGCCACAGCGACGCGCAAAAAGTGTGAGCGTGGGGGGGGGGGGAGCGAGGGTGGCCTCTGACCTCCACCTCCCAGAGTGCTTTGGAGCTGGTGGCGGATGACGCCGACTGACGCCCGGTGGTGCGCAAGAACACGTGCTGCTTCTTGCGGTACTCGTCGCACGTCAGGAACTTCTCCTGCTCCGCGTGGAACAGGCGGACCACGTCTCCCTGTGTGGCACGCACGCACAGAGCCAACGATCAACCCCCTCCGGCCCGACCGCAAAGCCTTCACCAGGCCGTTGGGGCGAGCGCTGTTGACCCCGTTCCCGTTCCGATGACGTACGCGTGCGCGCGCGCGTGACGGACGACAATGCTGCCGCGTGTCCCCAGGGGGGGAGGTGGGAGGGCGGGGGGTGGGGGGCGGTCGTGGACTCACCCCCTTGAGGATGTCGTCCTTGTTCTCGCAGTACTTCATGAACAGCGTGATCTTCCAGCTCGTGTTGCAGTTCACCGAGTTCACCTGCACGGCCACGGCGCGACGGCGACAACGGCGTCACGAAGGCGCTGCGATGCTGGACGCTCACAAAAGTCTGCGGCAACCGAGGTTATATAGCCCCTCGTCCCGTACTACAGCAGGCGTCGTGGCCGGGATCGAACCCACGGCCTCCTGCGTACCTGGCGAGGTAGTTAACATCTAGCCACCGTGATGATGAGAGAGAGAGACACGCAAACTTCAAATATACAGCAGCAGGCGTTGTGAACGGGATCGAACCCACGGCCTCCTGCGTACCTGGCGAGGTAGTTAACATCTAGCCACCGTGATGATGAGAGAGAGAGACACGCAAACTTCAAATATACAGCAGCAGGCGTTGTGAACGGGATCGAACCCACGGCCTCCTGCGTACCAGGCGAGGTAGTTAACATCTCCTAGCCACCGTGATGATGATAAGAGAGAGACACGCAAACACCAAACATACAGCAGGCGTCGCGGTCGGGATCGAACCCACAACCTCCTGCGTACCAGGCGAGGTAGTTAACATCTCCTAGCCACCGTGATGATGAGAGAGAGAGAGACACACAAACTTCAAATATACAGCAGGCGTCGCGGTCGGGATCGAACCCACAACCTCCTGCGTACCAGGCGAGGTAGTTAACATCTCCTAGCCACCACGGCGCCCCAACGGCTCATCTGCGAAGCGGTGGCTCGGCCGAACACGAGAGAAGCGTTCGAAATCGCAACGAGACATTAAATTGCAACAACGATATCGTCTCGGTCACGGTTACGCACGGTCGCACTTGCGAGGTCAACTCGGTGAATGCGGCGGTGCGCGCCACCTTCACGAAGCATCCCCTTTAATCCGCTGAGGCTATAAGGGGGGTGGGGGGGGGGTTCTTTGTCTTTCTGCAAGACGCACCAACTGTGCACAGTGAGGGAGCACAGGTGGGTGCATCTCACCAGCCATTTCACTCAGTCAACCCATTGCAAAGCTGGGTCTGTTACATGGCCTCAAAGCGCACCTAGGCTGGCACCGGCGCCACGCGGTGATAACAACCATAACTCGGTTAAAGGGGTTACTGTTGAACATGTTAACGTTCAAATCAGTCGTCGTCATCGTCGTCATCATCATCAGCAGCCGTGATCGATCCGCTGCTGGATAAAGGCCCAGTCGACCAGTGGCGTCCTCCTCAACGTCCCATCAGAGGACCACGACGTGTGCCGGGGATGGTTCACCTCCTTGCAGCCCAGGTTGTCCACCAGCTCGTAGTTGCTGGCGTGCAGCGGCTGCCCGGCGTTCACCGGGTTCAGCACCACCTTGTCGCCCAGCACCACCTGCGGCAGACACAGCGCATCGCACCGGGCACCGGCTCGACCGAATGTGTCGTGAGATATTGCTCGCAATCATCCTCACCGGCCAGAATCATAGAGACAGAGAGAGGGAGAGAGAGAGACAGCCAGATGGGATTCGCACGAACCGCTACACCCTCTGCTTGCCATGCATAAATGCAAAAAACAAAGGTAAAGATCTCCCGTGTAGCCTGAACAGACTGTTGGGGCAAGTACTGTTAGTGAGTAGCACCTATGAAGGCCGGCACGGCACACGAGGGGGTGGGTGGCCAACACCACGCCCGACCGCCTTTGTCTCCCCAGTGGCGATGTTTACACAGCGCACGAGGTACTAATTTGAGGCTGAGTGGACTTAGGGGACGCCTATGTCGATGACCGGTTCAGGTAATCGTCACCGGCGTTGGTGGCTGTCAGCGGGAAATTGAACTCGGGTGGCCGAGCTCGTAGCACCGTGTGAGCTAACCACTGCAAAGGAAAGGATCCTGCGTATAGCATCAACAGACTGCTGGGGCAAGTGCACACACACATACACACGCACGTACACACACAGCTGCAACGCCGACGCTGTGTCATAGGAACAGTGGGAGGGGGGGGGTCAGAAGTCAACGGAGGTCAGAGCGGGAATGTGTGTGAGACGAGAGGCGACTTCTCCACCGACGTGATCGGGAAGACGTCTCCACCGGCACGGACAAGTAAACTGCCTGGAGGTGCATCTGACGTGTTTACACCAAGCTCTAACCGGAGTGGGGGGGGGGGGGGGTCAGGCGGCGCAGTGTGGGAATGTCGGACGCGTCGTGCGGCTGACTCAAGCCTCAGCCAAAGGGTGACACCGCGTCAGGCGCAGGCGACGCGAGCGGCGGTGAGCCGGAGGTTCGATTCCAAGGCCGTGGCTCGGGATCGAGCGGTACGGTAGCCGGCCCTGCGCTAACCAGCCGTGGTGAAGTGCGGTCAGACAGTCCACGTGACTCACACGGCGCAGGGAGGCCTACGTTTGGCAGCGGATTGACAAAGCGCCGGACATCATAATCATCACGATGACAATCGCCGTCTTCTCCAGAATGCGCGAGCAATTAAATGAATCGCCGAGGGACCGAGCGACGAGCTGCGGCGCGAACCAACACAATCGCCCGAGCTCTGCGATCCTCCGCACGCGAAGATGTTTCCAGCCCGACCGAAAGAGAGTTGTTTCACACAGAAGCAGGCGCCTGTCGAATCGTCGTATCGCGGGATCATGGAGCAGCGGCAGCGGCGGCAGCAGCAGCTTGCTGGGAGGACTTCATCCGGCAGTGGATTGAGCATGGCCGATGATAACCAGCGATGATGATGGCATTGCAATTGTTTTTCGAGTCGCAAACGGTCGCTGTCGTGCGCCCGTTCCAAATCGATGAGGATTTCTGGATGAGGTCATTCCGAGGGCATTTGTTTGCGATGGCCATTCACCCTCAACAGCCCTGCCCACCGCCCTCTTGCCTACCAGCGATCAGCCTCCCTCTGCCACCTCTTGCCTCTCCATGTCCACGGCTCTGGTCCCAGGGTAATTGACGGCTGGACATTTCTACGTGATGATAAGCCACCTCGTTGAGCTATCTTTCGTGGCCAGGTCACTTCTAAAAGAGAGCTACATTGCTCAGTGGGTCTTGCATGGTACAATAAAAAAATGTGTTTAGTTCATAGTAAATAGTAGTTCGGGCGAGCCAGGGTACGGGAATCTCATCGACGCCCACGGGAAGGAAGGGAATTTCGCAACACGTGCTTCTTCCACAGTGCTGCACGCGGACTATCTGGCTTGTTCATAATCAACGTGTTTGGGTTAGATCGCGTTATTTATAAATGTGTCGCAACCCTCCACCACCCGACACGGCCAATCAGCAAAAAAAGTGTCATGTTGACAAAAGACAAATAGTTCACTGCTTTAGCCCACCGGTGTGTTGAAGCGTGAAACCACAGCATGTACAATTTTTGAGCACGAAGTTTCGCTGGTAATTGCATCCAGCATCATCGGGCAATTCCCCAGAATGGTGAGCCTCTGCTCTGGCTCCCGGTCTTAAATAGAGCACCAGCAGCAGGGTGACGTCATCATTTTACTCATCAGGTGCAACGATTTGAGGCGGAGGGGGGGGGTTATTGTAATAATATACTCTGGTCTCCTTGGTTATTTCGGTAAAGTCACGTAGAATGGAAATAATAAAATAATAAAAATAAAACATAATAAAATAATTCTCACGACGTTTCGGCCACAACGCAAAGTCACTACGTGACTTTACCGAAAGAACCAAGGAGATGAATCCCTGCAGTCACGAAAGCTTTAAATCGAAATATATACTCTGGCTTAACCGCCCGAATGTCAAATTGTAGCCGTTGCTCAGCCATCTGCATCATCAGCAGCCGTACGAAGGATGAACGAGTGCAACACGACAGGCCGCATCCAGCGGGCCATCAGCGGCGGGATTTTTACGCGAAAATGTGGAGGCTGGACGCGCCGTTCAGGACGAGCCACCGTCTCGTCACCGTCTCCCTGGACCACGCTTTCGTGACTGCAGGGATTACTCTTTGGTTCTTTCGGTAAAGTCACGTATAAAGATAAAATAATAAATTAAATAATAGCATACTACGACGTTTCGATTGCAACACAAGCAATCATCATCAGGTATAAAAGAAGTAGCAACAAAAATCTAACCAGAAAACTATAGACAGACATATAAGCAGACAGACATCACAAAGATACACAGAGAGAGAACACGTATCGGCACAAAGAGAGAGATCGTTTCTGTGACGAGGCCTTAAATAGAGAAAGGGGGGCGGGGGCGGAGAGAGGGAGGGGGCAAAGAAAAAAATAGCATGTCAATGAGTGCGACGACGCGTGGTACGGTACGCAAGCTTGAAAATTAGGTGAACGGGAGAGAGACACACTAAATTTAAATAACCTAGCAAAATATCGAAATGTAATGTAATGCAACACAGAGAGTCGGTCAACACACAATTAACGCATAGCCTGGTTAATGCCTCGATGTGCCAGCTCCGTCGGTCTTCTAACGGTGGGGGTGGGGGGGGGGAGCGGGCATTGGTGGGGGAGTGGGGGGGGAGCTGGCATTGGTGGGTGGGTGGGGGGGGGAGCTCGTTGTGCCGGCTGCAGATTGCCCGTCGTTCTGTTAATTACCGCCCCCCCCCCCCAACTCCTGCCCCCCAACCCCTCCTGGCCCCCAATTCTCATCGGGTTTGAGCAAAAGAGCCGAGGGCTGGCCCCTAATCGAGCCATCCCACCCACCCCCCCACCACCCGCGGACTCTACACACAACATTAGCGGGTGGTGCGCGGATAATATTCTTGATTTGATTTTAAGGCGAGCTGATAATCTGCTTGGTGCAGGGTGCCAAGCTGGCAAAGCATTGCCAGAGCACGGAACGGGGTTTTTCTTTGCAGCATGACGAAAGGGGATAAAGGCGCAGCCCTGCAACTGCTTGCTCACACCACCACCACCACGACATCACCACCATAACCACCACTACAACAACCACCGCCACAGCTATCACCACTACTACCACCACCACCACTAAACCACCACTACCACTACCAAAACTACCACAACCACCGCCACCGCTATCACCACAACTATCACTACCAAAAACAGACAAGGATCCCCTGTATAGCCTTAACAGACTGTTGGGGCAAGTGCTGTTAGCACCTATGAAGGCGGGAACGGTACATGAGAGGGTGGGTGTGTTTTTCTCTCTTCTCATCCTCATCACGATGGCTAGGAGATGTTAACAACGTCGCCTGGTATACAGGAGGTTGTGGGTTCGATCCCCACCCTGACGCCTGCTGCTGTATATTTGGAATTTGCGTGTCTTTTTCCCCGTGGTGGTCACGTAGATTTTTCTCTCCGGGTTTTCCCTCCAAATTTATAATCAACGTGCGTTCAGAGGATTTGGCTGCTATGAATTTCCACGCGATAAGCCACTCCGTCGGGCTATCATTGGTGGCCAGGTCTCGTCTGATAAAGAGCTGTAAAGCTAAACGGGGCCTTACCTGGTTAAATAAAAATAAAGTAAAATATTTTAGTAACTGCTGAGCTCTGTGCAACATTGATGTCTCCAAACCGCCGCTGGAGCGACGGTGACACTAATCCACGTTTCATTCCGAAAGTTTTAATCCGCAGACCTCTGCTGGAACATTCCACTCTCACCACCTTCGCCGTTGTTGTTGTCATGTTTTTTTTTTCCGCTCCGTTGCGGGAGACGGCCGGCCGCCTGCTGTTATGATGTTTGATATTTTACGATGTTTCATATTTACGATGTTTAAACCCTCCGCGTTGATTCGCGCTAGCAACTGCTTTTGATGTCACCCGTGTTTAACTCTGCGCTTTGATTTGCTGCAGTCGAACATATTTGCCGCGATGTAATATTCACGACATTTAACCGTGCCATGACAATACGTTTACCGTATTCTACGGATTTACAAGACACACTTTGAAATATTTGATTTTAAAGCAAAAGTTACAATATGTTACGTGTCTCAGCCCGCGTGCCACTCATGCCACTGACCATGCAGGAGACGTTCCACCGGTACTGCGCATAAACTCAAGTGAAAAAAAAACCTCATTGTTTTCACTCGGAATGCGACGACGCACCGTGAAGCGCCGCTTGCCGGTACCGCCGCAGCGTTGAGCGCTGGTCTAGCCACACCACGCGCCCGGCCCGGCGCTGTGGGCTCATCGCCCGGGTTATCGTAGGGCCCTGTGGTCCGCCGCGTAGCCTCCGTCGCTCTGTTTCCGACACATTTATATTATCTAACCAATCTAACCCCAAAAAAACTATATTATGGATGACAATGGTCGCGAAAGCCTGTTAAACGGGGGGGGGGGGGGGGGGGTAACACCTGTGAGTGGGACGGTCGGTCGATGAATTAATCCGGGCTAAGGCCCGTTGACGGGGAAAGACGCTGTGCGTCTGAGAGGCGACACATTCGATGCAAGCGACGTCACCTGACCTTCTGCCGCGCCTTTCATCCGGGAGAATAACGGCGGTCATGTTTGATCAACTCCTGTTGGAAAATGAGACTTCAGGTCTCTCAATAATAGTAATAATAAATATATAATGCGAGTTGAACGCGCGGGCTTTCGCGACCAATATCATTCATAATAAAGGTTTTTGGGCTAGATCGCCTAAGTATAAATGTGTCGTAAACCTCCGGTAAGGTTTGTCACGTAAACAAAGCGCCGATTAGTGACTACGTCAGCCCACCGGTGTAAATCCACAACATTTACAATCTGAGTAGTTCGACGTTTCGCTGGTATTTACAGCAACCGGCATCATCGGGCGAACTGGCAGAATAGTGAAGCAATGCACCTGCTTCCCGTTTTAAATATAGAAAGATGACGTCATCACATTATTTATAATACGAGTTTACAGTCCTTTGTAAATGCACTGCCGGATGAAAGCCTTCCATCATGTGATGTGGATTCATGGGGAGTTGCTCAAGCATCCTGGCCTTAAAATAAGAACATTGAGTTGAATATTGGAATTGAGTGTAAGAAACTAATAAAAATTATGTTTAAAAAAATATCAGACAAAATTTAACATTTTAATTCGTGTCTGCAAGTTGGTGCCACATAGAGGCAGTATCGTTCATTTAACCGCGAGATTAAATCAACCCGATGACATGTGTGAAACGCCGTTGCCTCTTTGATAAGAGTGGCCTGGGACCCATATCTTAAACAGAGGGTCATTTAACCCATAAAATATGTCAGTTAACCAGCATTAATTTTGAAGCAGGCCCTGATTCTGCTGACGAGACACCGTCCGGCGAAAACTGGTCCAGAATTTTTTGCTTGCATTTGAACCAATGCCGCTGGAATTTGCGCACTCACAGAAGGCCGTTGGGCGGATGGGTAATGTAAGAAATGTTTTTTTAATATATAAATGGGGAGAAAGACGGATACACGGTGTCGGCTAATCTATTTTTAAATCCTTTATATTAAATCACTTGCTTGCTTGCGCGCTTACGACCGTGCAAATCTTTTGGTCGTTTTTTAACCCACTTCCCGGTATCCAATCGAGCTGACATTTTGCACACAGACTCGTGCGTGACAATTTATTTTCGTGAAATTTTTTTCCCAAAATTTTCCACTTTTTAGGAAAAAAAAAATTCGTATTTAATTTAAAATACCAATGTGATAAAAATGAAAATCTTACTCAAGAAAAACAGAAATGAATAATAAAATAAAACCGATGCCACGCATATAAAGGATTTATAGTGAAAAACTTTGTTTTTACGGGTTAATTTTTCATCTGCGTGACAAGTGATTTGGTGATTTCGCCGCCGCGTTCCGCGTCGGCAGCGGCGCGCAATCACAAAAGCCAACAACCAAACGCTCAACTCGTTCGTAAAATAACAGTGTGTGAGTCCTTAAAAGGAAACAGAATGTATAACGGGTGACAATTGGCGAAACTGCCCTCCAGCACGGCTCATGAAGCCGGGGCCATGTGTTTTTTTAACAGGCTGAAACTTAGCCTATTAAACAGTTTAAAGGCCACCAAGCAGCTGTTATTGATGAATGAGTTGAGTTTTTCTCCACAACTTTGTCCATTAATAATCTCCACAACTACGCCAGTGATTAAATTCGCTCCAATTTTGAGGATAAAAAAACCTACACACGTGTATATATATATATACTATTTACATTTAAACCAACCGCGACCAAATGTAAACTTCATTAAATTGTGACAAAGATTGAACCGGGCTAAAGCAAATAAGATTAAAATGTGGTTTAACACAGTTTTTCTTTGGGTTAGATCACGATCCAACCCAAAAAAAAACTGTATATAACCTAAAAAAACCTGTATTATGGAAGAATATTTTTTGCAATAAAAACAAATATTCAATGCGAGAAAAATGATGTCATTTTCGGAAAGGAAAGTCATTAGCGTTGGGCTTACCTTCCCATAACAATCTTAAATTTTAAATGGAAAAAAAGTCAACTTTCTTGTTATTTATTTTGTTTACCACTTATCCTTCTCGTGCTATTCGTTGCACTCTGATGCACTTTATTTCGTGCTCGCGGTCACGATTTACTCTGCTCAGTCGTCGTTCGCCGCTGAGGGGGTGACGGGTTTCTTGTTCCATTCCTGTTTGTTGAAATTCCTGTGTATTTTATACCAGTTTTCATTCCTTTTTTCATTCCTGTTCGCTCCGTGCTCCCCCGGCACCGTTCCCCGCCACGATCACTGTGGGCGTGATGGGTTTCTTGTTTTCATTCCTGTTTGTTGAAATTCCTGTGTATTTCATTCCAATTTTCATTCCTTTTTTCATTCCTGTTCGCTCCATGCTCCCCCGGCACCGTTCTCTGCCACGATCGCTGTGGGCGTGACGGATTTCTTGTTTTCATTCCTGTTTTTTTCCCATTCCTGTTTGTTTCATTCCAGTTTTCATTCGTATTTTCATTCATGTTCGCTCCATTATCCCCCCGGCACCGTTTCCATTCCCCGCCACTATCGCCGAGGGCGTGACGGGTTTCTTGTTTTCGTTCCCCTTTGTTTTCATTCCTATTTTCATTCACGTTCGTTCCATGCCCTCCGCCCCCTGCCCCGGTACCATTCCCGCTCCGCTGTAATGCGCTGATTTATTTGATTTGTTTGAGGCAATCGCGAGGCGAATGGAGAAAATTTGCAACGGGGAAATTCGTGATGAAATGTTCACAGGATTGCCCGAGGCATAGCCGGTTTATACGGTCAAAAAACAAACCGAATAATTCCGCACGGGGGTTCAAGCATCAAACGTTACTGCTGTCATCAAGGGGAGAAATAAAAAAGGAAACAGATGCGTCTCTCGGATTAAATATTCATCAGCACGTTAAATGAGGGTAATGCTGCATAATAATAATACTACTGAGGGCCACGCACAACCGCCCAAAGCCAGCCACACGGGGCTCCGTGAGTTATTAACATTCCTCGCCGTTTACATTAAGAGTCAGATATTAGAATTGTCGCTCAGAGTTAAGTTGCCCCTCGACATTCGCTGGATTGTGAATGACTCCTCATGGAATCACGTGACGTCCACACAGCAACACTCAGCCTCCCCATGTCCCCTCGGCTACAGCTCCTCCACACAGCTACACTCAGCCCCCCCCCCCCCGTGTCCCCTCAGCTACAGCAACAACAACCGTCATTCACCACTAAGTGGCGGTGACGTCACCACGACGCTTGTGCCAGGCCATGTGCACCTTGAGGCCACGTGAAGTGTCGAACGCCCGCTGGCAGGAGGTCACGGGGCAGACCCAGGTGCCACGGGTCGACTGACTGAAATTACCGAGATGACTGGCTGATGCACCACCTGTGCCCCCTACTGGGCTACAGCTCCTCAAGACAGCTACACTCAGCCTCCCCGTGTCCCCTCAGCTACAGCTACTCCACACAGCTACACTCAGCCTCCCCGTGTCCTCTCAGCTACAGCTCCTCCACGCAGCTACACTCAGCCTCCCCGTGTCCTCTCAGCTACAGCTCCTACACACAGCTACACTCAGCCTCCCCGTGTCCTCTCAGCTACAGCTCCTACACACAGCTACACTCAGCCTCCCCGTGTCCCGTCCCCTCGGCTACAGCTCTTCTGCACAGCGCCGTGAGTGAGTGAGCTCGCGAACGAGCGAGTGAGTGATCGAGCGAGTGAGTGAGCGAGTGAGTGAGCTCGCGAGCGAGTGAGCTCGCGAGTGAGCGAGTGAGTGAGTGAGCCCGCGAGTGAGTGAGCGAGTGAGTGAGCGAGTGAGTGAGCGAGTGAATGAGTGAGCGAGCGAGTGAGTGAGTGAGCGAGCAAGTGAGTGAGCTCGCGAGTGAGCAAGCGAATGAGTGAGCGAGCGAGTGAGTCAGCGAGTGAGCGAGTGAATGAGTGAGCGAGCGAGCTCGCGAGTGAGTGAGCGAGCTCGCGAGTGAGTGAGTGAGCGAGCGAGCGAGCTCGCGAGTGAGTGAGCGAGCTCGCGAGTGAGTGAGTGAGCGAGCGAGCGAGTGAGTGAATGAGTGATCGAGCGAGTGAGTGATCGAGCGAGTGATCTCGCGAGTGAGTGAGCTCGCGAGTGAGAGAGTGAATGCTCACGCTATCTCCTGGCGAGCGCAGCTTGTAGAAGGGCTGCACGTAGAACCACGAGCCCTCGTTGCCCGCGCCGTCCAGCGTCACGCGCATGGCGTTCTTCTCCAGCAGCGCCGGCAGCCGCTTGTTCACCGTCAGGTACTTGTTGCTCTTGATGTGCAGCAGCTGGGCGAGGCGCGGCCGGGCGGGAGAAGGAGTGGGACAAACGCGTGGAAGAAGAAGAATAAGAACACACACCCTTTACACCATTGGAACCTCATTTGCCAGTAAAAAAATATGATAATTGTTTTTTTACCCTTCTATCTGGTAACAAAACTGACACCTTTTTTTTACAAGGAGTCATGTTTACATAGACCACAATACCTGCGGTCATAATGCAAACAAAAAACATAACTCTGATAATGATATGCACTGTCCTTGAAGTTGATTGGTCCACACCCGAGACAGCTTTCCTTAGAGCCTAGTCTCACACGGGTGTGGACCAATCAACTTCAAGGACAGTGCATACATTATCAGAGTTATGTTTTTTGTTTGCATTATGACCGCAGGTATTGTGGTCTATGTAAACATGACTCCTTGTAAAAAAGGTGTCAGTTTTGTTGCCACATAGAAAGGTAACAAAAACAATTATCATTTTTTTTACTGGCAAATGAGGTTCCAATGGTGAGGAGGAAGTTGTTAACAATAATCAAGATTGGCATCAAAGGGCAAAGTCGTCGCTGCCACCGCCGTGCCTCCACGCTGCCAACGTGGTCACCCCTCCGCCGGGTTTTGCGGCCGTTGCACCGTAGACACGTGACAGCCAAGATCTGCCTGAATAGCCTCCCACCAACTCTGCTCTTTGGCTCACACAGAGACCCCCCGCCCCCCACTAGACTCACACAGAGACCCATAGACTCACACAGAGATCCATTGACTCACACAGATACCCATAGACTCACAGAGAGACCGATAGACTCACACAGTTACCCATTGACTCACGCAGAGACCCATAGACTCACACAGAGACCCATTGACTCACGTTGAGTTTCCCATAGACTCACACAGAGAGCCAGATACTCACACAGAGACCCATTGACTCACACAGAGACCCATTGACTCACACAGAGACCCATAGACTCACACAGAGACCCATAGACTCAGACAGAGACCCATTGACTCACACAGAGACCCATAGACTCACACAGAGACCCATTGACTCACGCAAAGTCTCCCATAGACTCACAGAGACTCATAGACTCACACAGAGACCCATAGACTCACACAGAGACCCATTGACTCACGCAGAGTCTCCCATAGACTCACACAGAGACCCAGAGACTCACACAGAGACCCATTGACTCACGCAGAGACCCATAGACTCACACAGAGACCCAGAGACTCACACAGAGACCCATAGACTCACACAGAGACCCGTAGACTCACACAGATACCCATATACTCACACAGAGACCCATTGACTCACACAGAGACCCATAGACTCACACAGAGACCCATAGACTCACACAGAGACCCATAGACTCGCACAGAGACCCGTAGACTCACCCAGAGTCTCCCTTAGACTCACACAGAGACCCATTGACTCACGCAGAATCTCCCATAGACTCACACAGAGACCCATAGACTCAGATAGAGACCCATTGACTCACACAGAGACCCATAAACTCACACTGACCCAGAGACTCACGCAGAGACCCATAGACTTACAGAGACCCATTGACTCACGCAAAGTTTCCCATAGACTCACACAGAGACTCATAGACTCACACAGATA
Organism: Lethenteron reissneri; assembly: GCF_015708825.2. Lineage (NCBI taxonomy): Eukaryota > Metazoa > Chordata > Hyperoartia > Petromyzontiformes > Petromyzontidae > Lethenteron > Lethenteron reissneri. Next base: position 6,649,563 of record NC_083833.1, on the reverse strand, counting down.
CCCATAGACTCACACAGAGACCCGTAGACTTACACAGAGACCAATAGACTCACACAGACACCCAGAGACTCACACAGGGAGCACCCCAAAGGTCTCCAACCATCTTCTCTTATGTCGTGGGGAGCAAGGGGGTGCATTGCCACAGCTCCGAGTTGGGGCCCCCGTGACAACCACCATGTGCTTTGTTTTCAAAAACAGTATTGGGACCCCACCTGACAGCAAATAAAAAAAAATGATAGCTCAACGAAGTGGCTTATCACCGTATGGAAGAGTAGACCAAACGCCCTCTGGAGATCACTCTAGCAAAGGGAGGACCTTCCGCCCACAGTGCGATGGGGGGGGGGAGCAAACAGATTGGCGAGTGGGCGGTGGATAGAGGAGGTTTATGTTCGGTGAATGCATTTCATTTGCTGTCACCTAAACACCCGCTAAGCCACGCGATCGACTGTGTGGAGGAGGGCGGTAGGTTAGGGCCCTGGGTAACTCGGCGTTGCTGGCCTTGAGGGCGGTTTTTGTTGCTGCTGTTGTTGTTTTGTTTAACAGAATAAATCTAAAGCTGAATCGACAATCGAATTTGCGAGCAGCGGGGGTGTGAAATTGCCGCTCTCACTTCAAAGCCCCCCGGGACCTGCCCGCTCCGAGACTTGATGAGATTATTTGCAACGTCACATCGCCTTCAACCCCCTCCACCCCTCCCCCACCACTGACTGAACCGCAAACACCGCGGCGGTTTCAAACTACGGGAGGAGCTGTGTGGATCGTAAATGAAACACGCAGCCCAACTTTGGTGGATGGGTTAGATTTTTTTTTCCGTGGTTCGCTAATGTACGGTACGGCCAACAAAGTTACGATCGAAAAAAAAAATCATTGCAACCTGGGTCCTGTCCGGGTTTTAGTAAACAGAGCAGCGGACGTTACACGCAAAGTGCTTGGCTACGAATGAACCACGATATCTCGCTGAACTCGTCAATGGAGCATAAACCACGATCACGCGAACTCTCCGCTCATCCTCGCAGCGTCGAACAAAGACGGCGCTCACCGCATCATCGCCCGGCGCTGTCAGATATGCTGCTTCTGTGGCCGTCTGGAACGCTCTTCCTTCCGATATTAGGAAGCCACTGGAGCTATGGCACTTTTAAATAATCGAGATTGACAAACTCATTTCTTTAGAACTGCTTTTCGTGTTTAGTTTGCTGTCCTTCCCCCGCACCTCCGATCCGCACGGTTGGCTAAGTACGGTGCGAACGAAGTTCAACGTACAAAAATACAAGTGATCATACCTAGGCTAATATTAATTCTGGAACACGTCCCGGATGTCTTCACGCTTTCCGTCCGAAGGTGGCGTTACCGATGAACGCGGAGAGAGAGCGAGTTTTATTTATTCGTTATATTCACATACTCTGTTGACTGCAAACACAACCGTTTAATAATTTTGTTCCAACTCTAAGGACGATATCGACGAGCAGATCGGGGTTCCAATTCCCAGGCGCCGCGCGGGAGGAGTTGCATGTTCTCCACCGTTAACGAGATGCGTTCAGCGGGGAACGGAATTGGGAGGTCGATTCTTGTTTGTGTAAAAAAGAAAAAAAGGTCAAAGTGATTTCCTGCCACTCAAGGGACGAGCCGATGGCTTGGTGGCCGTCTCAGAGGTGAGATGTTAACTACCTCGCCTGGTATACAGGAGGTCGTGGGTTAGATCCCGACCCTGACGCTTGCTGTATATTAACTACCTCGCCTGGTATACAGGAGGTCGTGGGTTCCATCCCGACCCTGACGCCTGCTGTATATTAACTACCTCGCCTGGTATACAGGAGGTCGTGGGTTCCATCCCGACCCTGACGCCTGCTGTATATTAACTACCTCTTCGCCTGGTATACAGGAGGTCGTGGGTTCCATCCCGACCCTGACGCCTGCTGTATATTTGGAGTTTGCGTATCTCTCTCTCCCCGTTGTCGCGAGGATTTTTCTCCGGTTTTCCTCTCCACATTTAGAAACGTACTTTTTAGAGTATTTGGCTGCTATACATTTCCACTTGACGATAAGCCACTTCGTTGAGCTATATAGCTCCATAGCTCCAGCTATATAACTCAGTGGGCCTGACCTGCAATTAAAAAAAGAATAGTAGATAAAAAAATATCTCCCGCTCACGCCTCTCTGAGACACCGGTGGAAATTCCGCATTTCCATCGGACACAGCCACCATCACCTTCCCCGCAAAGTGGTCCGTTATTTTATCGACCCCCCCCCCCCCGCGGGTGATGATGTGCCGAGTCGACCTTTCGATCGGGAGCCACTCGCTCGCTCGCTCGACCGCTGGAGCAACCCGACCAGGTTTTCCGTACCGCAGGCCTCAACGAAAATACAATTCCTTGAACCCCCCACGGGGACCTCACGCCACAAGCGATCAGAGGGAGGCCGTCCCAAGGCAATGATCTCTGATAATGGAATCGTCGCACGGCTGCTCGTGACCTCCCTGGTCCTGCTCCGTACGTGCGTGTGTACGCAGCCAGCCGTGCCAATCAGAGAGGCGCGGGGGAAGGACAGCGAACGTGAACGCCGAGAAGCAGTTTCTCAAGAAATTATCTAAAAGCGCAGAGCTCCCGGTGGCTTCCGAATGTCGGTAGGAAGAGCGTTCCAGACAAACACAGGTGCACTGGTTTGAATTGAGCGGCCGCCCTGATTAATACTGCGGCGTTTGTAAACCCTGGACAAGAGTGCCGATCGAGGTCGAGCGGAGAAAGCCCGACAGTCACGGACTGGATCTCGACGTCGTCGCTCGCAGGAGGATCAACGTTTAACAACCGCCCAAAATTAATTTAGCAGTGACCAATGTTGTGCTCCCCCCGTCCCCCCACCACCCCACCACTCCGATGACCCCATGACCCCGTGCCCCCCCCCCACCCCCACCTGCACGACGTTGCCGTACTGGATGACGGTCCCCAGCAGCTTCCGGTTCTCCGTCTCGTTTTGCTTTTTCTCCAGCTCGGCGGCGTGCTGCTTGCACACACACAAAAGACAAAGGACCCCCGCGTAGCCTTCAACGCGCTGTCGGGGGGCAAGTGGTGCTCCGGGAGTAGCACCGATGACGGAGGCTCGCGACGTCATGTGCGGTGGCGGCCTGGCCAGCAACACGCCCGGCCGCCTTTGTCTCCCCGGTGGTGATGTGCAATGCGCATTGCGCAAGGTACTCGTTCAAGGCCGATTCGACCTAAGAGAGGCCGAGAACCGGTGCGGTGAACGAGAATCGAACTCGGGCTGCCGGGTTCGCAGGGCGACGCGCTGTTCGCTGCACCACCACTCCAATGACGAAGATCCCCCGTATAGCCTTAACAGACTGTAGGGGCAAGTGCTGTTAGTGAGCACCTATGAAGGTCGGCACGGCACACGAGGGGGTGGGGGGCCAACACCTACGCCCGGGCCGCCTTTGTCTCCCCAGGTGGCGATGTTTACACACCGCGCCTAGGTACTCATTTAAGACTGAGTCGACCTAGGGGTACAGATAATCGTCACTGGTGTTGGCCATAAGCGGGAATAATAATCGGTTGGCCGGGTTCGTAGTGCTCACCGCTATGATTACCGCCACAGCTCCCCACACACTCGCGCACACACGCACAATAAATAAATAGAAGCGTAAACACGGACAAACACACACACAATTAAACAGTCAACTACATTACCATGCAAGTGGGTACATAAACAAGAGCGTGGTGGGGGGTGGGGGGGGTAAACCTTCCCGTTTAATTAAAATTCAGAATCAGAATCTTTTTTTTAGAAAGCAGGAGGAGGAATCCGATGATCTATGAAGCTATTTTATCACAGATGTCCAGTGGGGGGGGGGGGGGGGGGGGGGGGGGGGGGGCGGGGGGGGCGGTGGTCAGCAAGTTACAAAAACACACAATTCCAAAATTATCACCAATGCAGAGTACCAACCATCATCATTAGCAGCAGCAGCAGGTATCAAGCAGCACAGTCCATCCTCATCATCACCAGCACCAGCAGCAGCAATGGCGGTCACGGAGGCATTTCAAAAGCCATCCTAATTTCTGTCAAAAGTCGGCCGTCCGCTTGGGAATCGCTAATAGACAATTAGCGAGTTGGGGGGGGGGAGTGGGGGGGAAGTGGGGGGGGGGAGTGGGGGGGGGAGTGGGGGGGGGAGTGGGGGGGGGAGTGGGGGGGGGCCCGTGTGAGTGTCCGCGGCCATAAGACGAGCGATGATGAGGCCATCCGACCTCCGGTCGACCTCCGAGGATGGCCGTCTTCAGGTGGAACCGTCACAGCACGATAGCTGTATCAAGTGATATCAAGTGATACAGCTATCGTGCTGTGACGGTTCCACCTGAAGACAGAAGCTCGTGTTGCCTTCGAAACGTCGTGATTTTAATTTCATTTTAATTTATTTTTTATTAATTTTAATTTTTTACCTACGTGACTTTTACCGAAAAAACCTAAGAATATGAATCCTTGCAGTCACGAAAGCTTCAAATCTAGAAGCTCTTAGCGCCGTCCGTGCGGTGATCCACCAACCCTCGGTCGTCTCCACGGTGCCCGATCACGAGCCACGTGCGGCGAAGCCAAACCACCGCCGCCTCCCGGTGGACGACCGGCTCGGTTTTTAGCGTTCACCGGGTGAGAACCCAAGAGACCAAGACATCGCGTCTCACTTGCACCGCTATAGTTCCGCTCACGACAATCATCATCATCATCTTCACCACAATCATCATCATCATCACCACAATCACCATCATCATCACCACAATCACCATCATCATCTTCATCACCACAATCACCATCATCATCATCATCACCACAATCACCATCATCATCATCATCACCACAATCACCATCATCATCATCTTCATCACAATCACCATCATCATCTTCATCACAATCACCATCATCATCTTCACCACAATCATCATCATCATCATCACCACAATCACCATCATCATCTTCATCACCACCACAATCACCATCATCATCACCACAATCACCATCATCATCATCATCACCACAATCACTATCATCATCACCACAATCACCATCATCATCACCACAATCACCATCATCTTCACCACAATCACCATCATCATCACCACAATCACCATCATCATCATCACCACAATCACCATCATCATCACCACAATCACCATCATCATCACCACAATCACCATCATCTTCACCACAATCACCATCATCATCACCACAATCACCATCATCATCACCACCACAATCACCATCAACATCACCACAATCACCATCATCATCTTCACCACATTTACCATCATCATCTTCACCACAATCACCATCATCATCACCACAATCACCATCATCATCACCACAATCACCATCATCATCATCATCACCATCATCATCACCACAATCACCATCATCATCTTCACCACAATCACCATCATCATCACCACAATCACCATCAACATCACCACAATCACCATCATCATCACCACAATCACCATCATCATATTCACCACATTTACCATCATCATCACCACAATCACCATCATCTTCACAACAATCACCATCATCATCATCGCCATCATCATCACCACAATCACCATCATCATCTTCACCACAATCACCATCATCTTCACACACAATCACCATCATCATCACCACAATCACCATCATAACCACAATCATTATCATCATCACCACAATCACCATCATCATCATCACCACCATCATCGTCATCATCTTGCGTGAATTTGAGAGCGAGTTTCGCATCTTGCCTTGAAGCAAAGGAAAGACGCGAATCAACATCGTGGATCAGAGAAGTTGGCTGCTGGAAAGGTCCACGCGATAAGCCACTTCTTTGCGGCCACGTCACTCCTGAAAAAGAGCTACATAGCTCAGTGGGCATTACCTGGTAAAATGAATAAAAATAAAGTTAAATTTCGATTTTAAGCTTTCGTGACTGCAGGGATTCATCTTCTTGGTTCTTTCGATAAAGTCACAGAAGGGAAATAATAAAATAATAATAAAAAAACATAATAAAATACAATTCTCACGACGTTTCGGCCACAACGCAAGCAGCCGTCCTCAAGGGAAGAACAGGTCTGTCAGAAAGACGCTCATTCAGATGCTGTCTTTCCGACAGACCTGTTCCTCACCTGAGGACGGCTGCTTGCGTTGTGGCCGAAACGTCGTGAGAATTGTATTTTATTATGTTTTATTTTTATTATTTCCCTTCTACGTGACTTTACCGAAAGAACCAAGAAAATAAAGTAAAAATGTAGCATCCATTCGTGACCTGGGTATGTATTGCAAACGGTACGACTGTTAAAACGAAATCTGCGCCTCAACTTTCCTGGCTGGCTGCTGGCTGGACTCCTCTCCACCGAAGCTAGCTGGGTAACTGGCTGAACGGGATGTTCCATGAGGCAAACAAAGACTGAGTTGAAACTGTGGAATGAGACGTTCAGAAAACGTTTAACAATAACGATAATAGCCACACCAGATACGTGAGAGTAACTAACACAGGAGACTGACCACGGTTCATTTAAAACTCCCCTCACGGTTACTGTTGTTAGCGTGTGCCCCTATGAACGCAATTATTTATCCAGAATATTTTTTACATCCTGGGGGAGGAAATTTTTTAATTACAATAATGATGATACCCTCACGGTACATGTTACGTTTCCACTTTATATTATCTTGGCATCTCGCGAGGACTGTGAGAGGCGATTAAACACAACGACAGCAGCCCCCCGTCTCTTGCGTTCCGCTGCAGGAGCGACGGGTTCTCTACGGAGCGTAAAAAAATTAAAAAAAATAAACATCAAAATAAAGCAATATCCCCTTTGTGCAGACAAGAACCCAAGTCGGCAAGAGGCGTTGCGTCGCAGAAGCCGGGACTTGCGATTCATTTTTATTTCAACCCACGCTGATGGCATTGCCGGAACTCTCTGTTCCCATCTTAATTTTGGAGCTTTCGTGACTGCAGGAATTATTCTTTGGTTCTTTCGGTAAAGTCACGTATAAAGATAAAATAATAAATTAAATAATAGCATACGACGTTTCGATTGCAACACAAGCAATCATCATCAGGTATAAATGAAATAGCAACAAACAATCTAACCAGAAAACTATAGACAGACATATAAGCACACAGATATCAGCAAGATACATAGAGAGAGTAACACAGGTACAGAGAGGGGTGATCGTCTCTGTGGGGTGGCCTTAAATAGACAGAGGGGGCGAAGGCAGAGAGAGGGAGGGGTTAGAGAAAAAAATTACATGGCAATGAGTACTAAGAGACGCGTAGTAAAGTATGCAGGCTTGAACAATAGGAGAGATGGAGAAATAACACATTAATTTAAATCTGTTCCCAGCTTCACCAAGACTCCCCCCCACCCCCTCCCGGTGAGGTTTAATGTATTTTGATTCGGCTCATGACAACTCAACGTGATGCCCGACGCCACGGAATCGCAGATTTGCAACAGACATCAAGTCGAGAGGGAACGCAGCACGAGTGAATCAGAGACGGTAATATAATACTTTACGAGTCATTTGTATATTTATATAGGGTCTTAATGCGATATACGCAATAATCTCGAAGCCGTACAGGCAGAACTCTTTGTCTTCTTGGTTCTTTCGGTAAAGTCACGTAGAAGGGAAAAAATAAAATAATAAAAATAAAACATAATAAAATAATTATCGCGACGTTTCGGCCACAACGCAAGCACGAAACGTCGTGAGAATTGTTTTATTATGTTTTATTTTATTATTTTTATTATTTCCCTTCTACGTGACTTTACCGAAAGAACCAAGAAGATGAATCCCTGCAGTCACGAAAGCTTTAAATCGAAATAGAACTCTTTGTATGAAATGTTAAAATAATAACGATTCGAGCAAACCTCACTCTGATGCTCATGAGCCACCGTGGGTCAAAAACGGTCCAGGATGTTTGCTCGTCCTGATTCAATGCTGCTGAAATTCTGCACTGGGATGTGTAAGACATTTTTATTTTATTTTGTACGTGGTTAGAAGAATACGTGCACGAGACAAATTGCTTGCTGTTATTTCATTAGCATCGGATAATCTAAACTAATTTGTAGAGTGCCTTAAATCAAGGCGCTTGACGTAGCTTGCACAACGGCGACAGAATGGAATTATGTCGCTGGCAGGGACGGCCGTACAATGATTGAGCAATGAGTGACAGCGATAGAGGGGTGCTTGGGGGGTCACGGAAGGGTGGGGGAGAGACGGGAAGAAGTGGAGGGGCGAGGGAAGAGGAAGAGAATGGGCGATGGAGGAGAGGTGAGGCTTGAAGAGGAGGGGGACTGATTAATGTACAGGGGCAGTGTTGAGTCTATGGGCAGTGTTGAATCTATGGTGCAGTGCTGAGTCTATGGGCAGTGCTGAGTCTATGGGCAGTGCTGAGTCTATGGGCAGTGTTGAGTCTATGGGCAGTGTTGAGTCTATGGGCAGTGTTGAGTCTATGGGCAGTGTTGAGTCTATGGGCAGTGCTGAGTCTATGGGCAGTGTTGAGTCTATGGGCAGTGCTGAGTCTATGGGCAGTGCTGAGTCTATGGGCAGTGTTGAGTCTATGGGCAGTGCTGAGTCTATGGGCAGTGTTGAGTCTATGGGCAGTGCTGAGTCTATGGGCAGTGTTGAATCTATGGTGCAGTGCTGAGTCTATGGGCAGTGCTGAGTCTATGGGCAGTGCTGAGTCTATGGGCAGTGTTGAGTCTATGGGCAGTGTTGAGTCTATGGGCAGTGTTGAGTCTATGGGCAGTGCTGAGTCTATGGGCAGTGTTGAGTCTATGGGCAGTGCTGAGTCTATGGGCAGTGCTGAGTCTATGGGCAGTGTTGAGTCTATGGGCAGTGCTGAGTCTATGGGCAGTGTTGAGTCTATGGGCAGTGCTGAGTCTATGGGCAGTGTTGAATCTATGGGCAATGTTGAGTCTATGGGCCGCGCTGAGTCTATGGGCAGTGTTGAGTCTATGGGCAGTGCTGAGTCTATGGGCAGTGCTGAGTCTATGGGCAGTGCTGAGTCTATGGGCAGTGCTGAGTCTATGGGCAGTGCTGAGTCTATGGGCAGTGTTGAGTCTATGGGCAGTGCTGAGTCTATGGGCAGTGCTGAGTCTATGGGCAGTGTTGAGTCTATGGGCAGTGTTGAGTCTATGGGCAGTGCTGAGTCTATGGGCAGTGTTGAGTCTATGGGCAGTGCTGAGTCTATGGGCAGTGCTGAGTCTATGGGCAGTGCTGAGTCTATGGGCAGTGTTGAGTCTATGGGCAGTGCTGAGTCTATGGGCAGTGTTGAGTCTATGGGCAGTGCTGAGTCTATGGGCAGTGTTGAGTCTATGGGCAGTGCTGAGTCTATGGGCAGTGCTGAGTCTATGGGCAGTGCTGAGTCTATGGGCAGTGCTGAGTCTATGGGCAGTGCTGAGTCTATGGGCAGTGCTGAGTCTATGGGCAGTGCTGAGTCTATGGGCAGTGCTGAGTCTATGGGCAGTGTTGAGTCTATGGGCAGTGTTGAGTCTATGGGCAGTGCTGAGTCTATGGGCAGTGTTGAGTCTATGGGCAGTGCTGAGTCTATGGGCAGTGTTGAGTCTATGGGCAGTGCTGAGTCTATGGGCAGTGTTGAGTCTATGGGCAGTGCTGAGTCTATGGGCAGTGTTGAATCTATGGGCAATGTTGAGTCTATGGGCCGCGCTGAGTCTATGGGCAGTGTTGAGTCTATGGGCAGTGCTGAGTCTATGGGCAGTGCTGAGTCTATGGGCAGTGTTGAGTCTATGGGCAGTGCTGAGTCTATGGGCAGTGCTGAGTCTATGGGCAGTGCTGAGTCTATGGGCAGTGCTGAGTCTATGGGCAGTGTTGAGTCTATGGGCAGTGTTGAGTCTATGGGCAGTGCTGAGTCTATGGGCAGTGTTGAGTCTATGGGCAGTGTTGAGTCTATGGGTCTCAGTGTTGAGTCTATGGGTCTCAGTGTTGAGTCTATGGGCAGGGGAAGTTGATTCCAGTGGAGGGGTGCAAGGTGGGAGAAGAACCGAGCACGCGATCGGGCACGCGGAGAAGGAAGGACAGCGAGAGAGAGAAAGAGAAGATTGAGATTCTAAGATGACGAGAGGAGGGGACGTGGAAGCGGATGAGACAGACGAGGTGGGCCAAGGCCATGGGATGGGTAATGCGTCGCTCATCGTCAAACATCACGGAGAGTGCGACGAGCCCTTGCGAGCACACGCGGGCAGAGAGAGAGAGGGGGACGTGAAATGGAATTGTGAAGAAAATTGGATGAGTTATTAAAACTGATCGGCGCACAATCCAAGCCGGACATATAAAATACGACCTGACAGGGAAGAACCTCCTTCTCGCTCGACTCACCCGCCAACAACACCGCGCAACACGCGTGCTATGAAGTAGGGCCATTGCCTGAAACGTCGCCGATAACATATTTATATATTTATATGTTCAGGACCGTGGCGTTGCCGACGGGCGTGTTGGATTATTTAGTTCCCTGTGCACGTGCACCACTGCTAACGCCGCAGTATCCCCATCACCAAATGCGATTTGTTTTTTGCCCTACAAGTGGCACAGCTAAATGACAAAGACCAAAGATCCTCCACACCCCCACCCCCCAACCGTAAAGGCTGAACAGACATTTGGGCCAAGTACGTGGCGAGGTCTGCACGCGCACACAGTGCCACTGGTACTCATTTGAGGCTGCACTGGCCTAGGCGGAGGCACTGGACCGGTAACGAATAATCGTCGTCGCCGGCGTTGGTTGCCGAGACCGTGAATCGAACTCTGGTCATCCGGGTTCCTAGCGTAGTGGGCTAACCACTACACTATCGCTCCCCGCTTATATAAATATGATATATTTAACATATATAAAGATAAAGATCCCCCGTATAGCCTTAATAGGCTGTAGGGGTCAGTGCTGTTAGCGAGCACCTATAAAGGCCGGCACGGCACACGAGGGGGTGGGTGGCCAACACCACGCCGCACCAGGTACTCATTTTAGGCTGAGTCCACCTAGAGGAGGCCCAACACTGGTTCAGATATTCGTCACCGATGCTGGCCGTGCGCGGGAATCAAACGCTGGTCGCCGGGCTCGTAGCGCAGCGCGCTAACTGCCCGCTCCACTGCCGCTCCCCACACACGCACTCGATCACAGGCAGAATTAAATATATAGAGAATGAAATGTGTGGAATCTGCGTCTAAGAATAGCAGTGCATGTCTTCACCCGGGCAAGAAACTAATGATCTGGCGATGCTGCTGCTGCTCCTGCTGCAGGGAATCAAATCCAGGAATTCCCGGCTTCAGAGTGCCGTGCGCTAACCGCGGCGCCAGTGCTCTTTGCGAGCGCACGTAAACAAGAACTGCGGCACAGACAAGACGGGGCGGACACGGGAGACTGACGAGAGAAGCACAAACAGATTGTAGAGGACAACCGACGGCGCACGTCTGCCAAATGGAAAACGGCAGGGAGTGGAAGAAAAAAAATATATCAAATCGCGGCCGGTGATGTCAAATCGAGCGCGCGTGTAATAATTCCTCGCCGGAGATTTGGGCAGCGGAGCGGTGGGAGAGCTGGGGGAACCAGGGATGGGGTTGGTCGTGTGGGGGGGGGGGGCAGGATGTCTGCTCACCCACCTCTACCACTCGCAGCTGAGCGATATGAGATTGGGGTCCAAATAAATGTCTTAGGGTCTGAAACATTTTGGTCAGTAAAAATTCGGACGATTAAGCGATTTGAGTGTCCGCTTGCCGATTCCCTGTTGGCAGGGTGTGGGGTGGGGAGGGAGCGCACGATTGGCACGAGCAGAGCCGACCCATCCTTAACTCAACCCGCCTTAGGGCTCACTAATTCGTTTGACCGTTGAACTGCAAGGAGGTGAACATCCCCGGCGCGTCGTTTGTGGATATCCGATGGGACGTTGAGAGAGGGGGGTGGGGGGTGGATGGTGATGCCGGGCATAGAATGTCTCACTCGCCTGACGGTGGCCCCCCCCCACCCCCACTGTGCTGCCATTCAAACACCGATCAATCGCCGGCAATGGCGTCGGAGTCGCGCCGCGCTAATGCCCGTGTCAATGTACGACGGACGACCCCCCTCGTGTAAACCCACGAGTGGACGAAGGCCGGGGGCCCACGCCGTACGTTGAACTCCTCTCGCACGCGTGCCGTGGGAAACCGGGATACATCGGAGGTGCCGGTGTGAGCGGGGGGAGGGGGGAGATGGCGGACAACAAAAGTAAACGCAATCTGCGTTTGCATAGCAGCCAGCGTGGACCGCGCCGGAGGAAGCGTCGCGTGTGACGATCCACAGTTCAAGTCCCTGACCCCAAAGAGAACCGCCGCGCACCGCCGGGGTTGAATCAGAACGAGGGAAATGCGTGTGACGATCCACAGTTCAAGTCCCTGACCCCAAAGAGAACCGCCGCGCGCCGCCGGGGTTGAATCAGAACGAAGGAAATGCGTGTGACGATCCACAGTTCAAGTCCCATAAACCTCCGCCCGGTCCGCCCACTCGCGACCCCACGACGCGATTTGTGACCGACACGCAACTCGTGGATTCTTATTACTTGGACAATTTTTTGTATCCGAGACTGAACTAAAAAAAGCAAAACTTCCATCACGTGAGTGAGAAGAGTTATGAAACAAAGTCCATCAAATTATCTTGATGAAACACAGGATTTGGTCGTGAATATTGTATATATGTGTATAAAAAACACTACAAAATCCGAGGTTAAAGGTGCCAGATTTAGCCTTGCTCATCGGCATCAGCGCCACGGGATCAAGTTCCCTTCTCATTATAACGAGCCTCAAAACTTCAACCCCGTGCGATGAAAATGACTCGCAGAGTGCGCCGCCGTGACGGGCAGACAGAGCCACAGGCAGGACAAGCATCTTGGTAATTACAACGAGTTCAATTTGCAACGGCGTCACCGCTGCACAGCATTCGCTCGCCTTCGAAGAGAGAAAGAGAGAAGACGACTTAGAGGCGCGAGGAGCAACCACAGACGAGCGGGGAAAACAGCAGCCAGGTGGTGATTGCACCAAGCTCTGCGGTCCTCTACATATTCACGTGCTATATTCTTAGGTTTATTCGGTAAAGTCACGTAGGTAAAAAAATTGTAATTAATAAAAGTAAATTAAAAATAAAATAAAAATCACGACGTTTCGGAGGCAACACAAGCTTCCGTCTTCAGGTGAAACAGCCACAGCATGATAGCTGTATCAAGTGAGAGAAATTCCAAGAAACCCGTATCTTTTTTTTTACCTACGTGACTTTACCGAAAAAACCTAAGAATATGAATCATTGCAGTCACGAAAGCTTCAAATCTAGAATTAATATTCACGTGCTATCAGCCAAATCATGGGAGAAAGGGAAAAAAAGACACCTGGGCACCTGGAGAGGAGCCAAAAAAACACGCGTGCGAGGGTGGAACACTCTATCCCGTACAGACGGAACAGGCGGAGTGCGCACGCTCTGCTGTACTGCCATCTGCTGGCAGAGCCAGGGCACGGGGCATCTCCGTGACGCCCCACGGCAAGGCAGTTTCGCAACATCTGTGTGTGATGCACCAACCCCCATCGCGGCCTCCGCAGTTTTGGATCGTGGGCAGCCGACGTGCAGCAGGGTAGCCACCACCGCCGGGCTTCAAGGTATTCCTGCCGGGCTGTCTACGGTCATCACACGAGACTTACAATCCAGGGGACGCCGATTCAATCCTACTGTAATAAAGCTCTTTGAGACGACTTCTGGAATCCGTCTTTTATTCACTTTGGGTTGCAGCTACTTCGTTCTCGTTCTGACCCTTCCTCTCTACCCCTATTTAATACCCGGGTCACGTGGTACGCTTCAGCCAATCCTCGTTAGCCTGCATCGAATCTTCCAGGCTCCCTCGTCAGCTCCCGGGACCACGCCCCTGACTCATTTCCCCATTGGCTGAGGCCAAAGCCAGCAGACCCAATCTCCATAGCTGTCACCCTTCCATCACGTCAGGGCCATGCCCCCAGGCTTCCCCCCATTGGCTGTAAACCAGGACCGGCAGAGCAAATCACCATGACAAGTTGTGATACGTCAGTGAGCCGGATATATTCTCATATTACACCACGATTCTCAAATGCCATACCCCGGCTGCCTCCAGGAGAAACGGCCGCACCGAAGTTCGGCGGATCGGCAGTGCGTTGCACGTGGTGGGGTGAAGTGTGGGTACCCCCCCCCACCCCCCTCGCCTCTTCCCATGCTGTACATCTGGCCAGAGTGGGAAGAACAGACCACAATACCTGGCAGAGTTCGCAAGAGTGGTGGGGGGCGGGGGGGTCGGAGAGGGGGGGGGGGGTGCTTCTGCAAACTCAGAGCCTCCGCCACGAGGAATCCACTCCTCGGCTCGCCGTAAACATCGCTCAGCACGAGTCATCCGCTCCCCACAGCGAACGCGCGAGCGTGTGGGTGTGTGTGCGTGTGTGAGCGAGTGTGCGCGTGTGTGAGCTAGTGTGTGTGTGCATGTGGGTGGATGGGTGGAGCGGTAGTGCAGTGGTAATCGTGCTTGCGCTACGAACCCGACGACCCGAGTTCGATTCCCGCTCACGGCCAACGCCGGTGACGATAACCTGAATCGGTCCTGGGCCTCCTCTAGGTCGACTCAGCCTCATCGACACTCGGTGAAACAAAGGTGGCCGGGCGTGGTTCTGGCCACCACCCCTCACCCCCCCCCCCCCCCCCCCCGTGTGTGTCTTCTTCTTCTTGGTTCTTTCGGTAAAGTCACGTCGAAGGGAAATAATAAAATAATAAAAATAAAACATAATAAAATAATTATCACGACGTTTCGGCCACAACGCAAGCAGCCGTCCTCAGGTGCAGACCAGGTCTTTCGGGGAGACAGCGTCTGTGCAGTTCTTCATCGGTGCTACTCGCTAACAGCTGGTGAGGTGTGGGTAGGGAGTAGCAGGTAGCAGCAGGAGGAAGGGCGAGGGGAGATGAGGGGATGGGGGTGGTTGTTTTAAGGCAGGAATGGAAGCAAGTCGGTGAAGATGATTGGTTTATGCGCATTGGAAGCAGGGGCGGTTTCTTCATTAGGGCGATTGGGCGACGCACCACCAATGTCATTGAACCACAGAGTCACGCTAGCCATCACTGCAGCCTCTGGATATAGTCAAATCAGCGTCATGCTACGTTCTGTGGAGTACCGCCTCTTTTTGGGCGATTCCACTCCAGCTGAGAATCGCCCCGAGTGGCCCCATAGACTTACATTCAAAGATGTTTTTTTTCGACCGGGGGGCGCTCCAATGCATTCTCTATGGCTTCCGGGAGGGCTCGCCCTAACGTGCTTACGTCATCATACGTGCTTACGTCATCATACGTAAGCACGTTTCATCCAACAATATAATTTGTCGCCACCTAGTGGTTTGTTTCAATAGTGAGTATAGAAACAAACAAGATGTATTGTAAGAGTTACTTTATTTTTCATTAATATTAAAGAAGTGAAGTTGCCTTTACATGCTTAAGCTGTTAATTTATCCATTGCATGGGTGGACCTTATCCTTATCAATCATCCAGACATTTGCCCCCCCTGAGAGATTTTGCAGGAGCCGCCACTGATTGGAAGTTTGTTCCATTCATTATCCCGAGGGAAGCCTCTCCCGGGTCTCAAGACTGCTCTGCAAAGAGGAGCCCCCTGTGATGGGGATGGGTTTGAAAAATTTCACTCATCGTGAAGCGAGAGAAATCCAGAGGCTAAATTTCGATTTAAATATTTTTTATTATGTTTTATTTGTATTATTATTATTACGTTTTAGTTTTATTATATCCATTCTACGTGACTTTACCGAAAGAACCAAGAAGATAAATCCAGAGGCTTTAAACCTACAATGCAACACATGATAATGTTCACTCATCGTGAAGCGAGAAAAATCCAGAGGCTA
This sequence comes from Lethenteron reissneri, assembly GCF_015708825.2. Lineage (NCBI taxonomy): Eukaryota > Metazoa > Chordata > Hyperoartia > Petromyzontiformes > Petromyzontidae > Lethenteron > Lethenteron reissneri. The sequence goes on along the minus strand of NC_083833.1, from coordinate 6,633,670 downwards.
AATTTCTATTTAAATATTTTTTATGTTTTATTTTTATTATTATTATTACGTTTAAGTTTTATTATTTCCATTCTACGTGACTTTACCGAAAGAACCAAGAAGATGAATCCAGAGGCTTTAAACCTACAAGTGCAACACATTTATAATAATAATCACCACGCAAGGTTCACGACATCGCTCTAACTGCTAAGTAAAGTTTGTGAACGTGGGGCACATGGGGAGGTCACAACCACGTTCCTCGTTCCACGCGGGCCGCGCGAGCCTCCAGAAAGCAAGCGGCACGAGGAGGAGGAGAGGGGGGGCAGGGAGGTGATTTCTGCCGTAGGATTTCTCATTTTTCACGGTCGGTTTATTCTTAGTTTTTTTTTACTGCTGAGACGGCCATATATGGCTGTCCGCGTGCGCGCGTCTGCCTTCGTTCAGGACGGGCCGTTGCTAACGGCGTGATATTTACGCCATGGGCTGAGCACCACCACCACCAACAACAACAACAACCGCCAGCGCCCCCGTTGTTATCCGCCCTCCTCCCTACCCCGTTCCCCACGCTCACATTGGCCGGTGGAGGAAGATGTGGAGCGAGATTTAACCCCCGTCGCGATTAAACCGTGGGTTCCCCGCATGCCGCGAGCTGATGGCGTTGAGCCTCGTCGTCATGGTAACAGCATGCTAATTATAATGATACGTCTATTTGATAAAATTTCAAAAAAAAATTTAAACTCAATTCAACCCAACTGTCAAGGAGGTTACTGCAATGCGACGTGCATCGGATGATTGACACGTGGTGAACCAGAGACAGAGAGCAGCATTAGCGAGCGGCTATTAAAGGGCTGCCGCTTGTGAAGAGATGTTAACTACCTCGCTAGGCGTACAGGAGGTCTTGGGTTCGATCTCGATAATGACGCCTGACTATTTGGAGTTTGCATGCTCTCACCGTGGTCGCGTGGATTTTTCTCCAGGTTCTCCGTTTTTTTCCCTCCACATGTACAATCTACATACGTTCAGATAATCTGTCTGCTATGAATTTACACGTGGAGATACGCCCCTTCGTTGAGGCATCATTTGAGGCCAGGTCGCTTCTGAGAAAGAGCTATACTGTATATCTCAGTGGGCCTTACCTGGTAAAATATTATTCCTTTTCTAGTTTTTAGTCTAAACATTCTGATTCTGACTTACCTCATCACTGCGGCAGCTACCCTTGCCGCTGTTGATCCATGCCATACGCACTAAGTCACTCGTTTAAGGCTAAGTCAACCTAGAAGTGGCCCCCGAAGAAGAAAGAAAAACCCACGTGAGCAAGATGACGACACGCTGCTGTGATCCAGCTCTGTGGAGGCAAGCGTTGGTGGGTCACGTGAAGAGCTGCAAGACTCCCCAACCCGGCTGGGCTTGCGTGCAGAGCAGAAAGGCAGTGGGTTCACTAACTCATCTCCATACGCGTGGTGGCTGTATCAAGTTCAAGCTCATTTATTAGGTATAGCCCTGTGAGCCATTCGGCTCTTGAATCGGGTGCAACCGCAACAAACAAAAACATGAACAAGAAAACATCTTAAAGTGAATATGTGACTAAGTGCAAACAGAAAATCCAAGAAAAGACAGCAAAATTTTGCAGAAAAAAACACCGTACACCAACGCTGTGTGCAAAAATCCCAGTGGGATGCAAGTCAAACAACAACAACAAGACAACTTAGATTAAGGCCATCAGTCTTACTCCGTACTACAACAAACAAACGTGGCCAAACCAGTAAACTTTTAGAAATCACCAAAATAAAGCAACGAAACAGTGATCATTTACAAAGGGAATGCGTCAAACATCCCAATGTGCAGGAGCCTACCGACCCCTCTGATTAGCATGGTTGGTTCCGTAAGGTTCGAAAAAATTTCAACATGCATACATTCATAGCGAGAACGAGTAGCAAAGGCTCAATGAGGCGTTTGCGGTTTGATAAGATGGCATTATACAGGTAGGAACAACAGGTTCCACACTGCCCACCAGGGATTATTTGTCTGTCTGTCGTGCATTTTTGTCTGTCGTGCACGAATGCGCTGCCCAACCAAGTTCCTACCTGCCCACTCCGAAGGAACGTGTTTATTAGTATTGCTGTTATGCTGTTATAGTATCATTAGTACAGTCGTATGTGTGCGTACCACTGCGGTGGCACACATTGCACTAACGAACCTGGTGGGATTTCGATTTAAAGCTTTTGTGACTGCAGGGATTCATCTTCTTGGTTCTTTCGGTAAAGTCACGTAGAATGGAAATAATAAGATAATAAAATAAAACATAATAAAATAATTCTCACGACGTTTCGGCCACAACGCAAGCAGCCGTCCTCAGGTGGAGAACAGGTCTGTCGGGGAGACAGCGTCTGAATGTATGTATGCATGTTCAGACGCTGTCTCCCCGACAGACCTGATCGTGAGAATTATTTTATTATGTATTATTTTGTTATTTTATTATTTCCATTCTACGTGACTTTACCGAAAGAACCAGGAAGATGAACCTGGTGGGATCTGGGCACATTTCACGCTGACGGCCAACGCCAGCGGTGAATGGCCAGACCGGTCCCTGGGCTTCACCTAGGTCGACTCAGCCTCGAACGAGTGCTGTGCCTGGTCCGGTGTGTATAAAATACGTCCCGCTACCGTACCAGCCACCAGCAACTTGACCCAACAGTCTGTGCAGCCTCATTGTTTTTTTCGGGATCTTTGTCATTGTATCATGACACACCCACTGACACAAAATAATCAAAATACACAGATTCCATCCCCTCCCCCAACCCCCGTATAGCCTTTAACTGACGAGGGGCAAGTGCTGTTAGCAAGCGTCTGTGAAGGCCGGCACGGCACACGACGGGACGCGAGTGGGTGGCCGACACCGCAGCTCAGCCGCCTTTGTCTCCCCGAGCGCTGATGTTTTACGGGCACCACAGCGCAAGTCGACCTCCGGGTAGGACCCCCCCATCGTATCGCATTCATCGCCGGCGTTCGCCGCGAGCAGCCATCGAACTCGGGAGGGGGTGCCCGGTAGCTTTCGAGGCGCAGCGGTGTGCGGCAAAGCCCACCGCCCCCCCCCGCACCACACCACACATCACCACACACCACACATCACCACCAGCACCACCAAGCCACGCGTGCGCGCGCACACCCGTGACACACGAAGCTGGAAGCACGCACGCACGTACGACTGCCTTGCATGGCGAGCGAGTGAAGCGAGCGAAGGATGAGGAGGGGGGGGGGGCCGGGAGCATGCGGTTATTGTTAACGCCAGAGCTTGGCGGTTCCTGCGCCCTGGTGCTGGGAAGAGAGAAACGCGAGAGAGCCTTAAATAGCTGTAGCAGTGGTGCACCGCGCTGCCTAAATATGGCTATAATCCCAGGCCACGGCTTACATGTGGTGTGCCGCGTGTTTACTCTGTCCCCAATTCCTCCGCCTCTGCTGCCATAAGACAAAAAAAAATTCTGCCCAATCCCCCCCACCCCACACCCCCACCGCCAGCCACCCATCCACCCACCACCAAATCATCTTGTCGACTCCGCGCATGCACGGCACTGACAGACGTGTGCGCGGTGTAACGCGCACGTACGCACCGGTAGGTGACGAGTGAGAAGACAGATCAAAGGCAGATGTCCCCGTCTGACCGATTAGCCTTGGACAGGCTGCTGTGGCGAGTGCTGTTAGCGAGCACCTATGAAGGCCGACACGGCGCACGGGGTGGGTTGGTTGGTATGGTTCGCGCCACGCCTGTCAGCCTTTGTCCCCCTCGACTCGATTGTCTACCACACCGCACCAGGGTACTCATTCGAGGCTGAGTCGACCTAAAGGGAGGCCCAGGACCGGTTCAGATTACTCGTCACTGGTGTTGACCGCGAATCGGAAACTCGAGGGCGCCGGGTTCGTAGCGCGGCGCGTTAACCGCTGCGCCACCGCTCCCCCACGCCGAAAAGACCACGTGCGCATACATACATACAGAACACACGTGCGCTGCACATATGCCGAGACACACGTGTGATCTGTGCGTGCAATGGAGAATGCACGCACAAGCGCACAGGCGTAACACCCGCATCATGTACAATGTCAATGTCTTCATAGAATGCCGGCTGACAGCACCTTGCCCTGTCGACTGAGCAGGCTACACGGCGCGGTGGGGGTCGGTGGGAGAACCTTTGTCTTTGTAATATTACACAGACCCACTCACAGACAAAGATCCCCCGTATAGCCTGAACTGGACTGTTGGGGCAAGTGCTGTCAACGAGCAGCACCTATGAAGGCCGGCACTGTGGCATGCGAGGGGGTTCTGGGTGGCCAGTAAACACGCCCGGCCGCCTTTGTCTCCCCAGTGGTGATGTTTACACACCACACCAGGTACTCGATTGAGTATGAGTCAACGCGCACACTGACCCTCATCATCAATCATCCGTGGTCAGCCTATCCCTGCTGAATGAAGGTACCTCAATCATCCAATCGCTGACGGCCTCCTCCTGCTCATCAGCCCCGTTCTATCGACTGCTGGATGAATGTTTGCTCTTTATTCTCATCAACCGTGGTCTATTCACTGCTTAATGAAGCCCTCCACATCACCATCATCATCAGCCAGAGTCGATCTAACGCTGGATGAAGGCGCTGCTCACACTCATTATCACGATCATCATCAACCATGGTCTATCCACTGCTTAATGAAGCCCTCCACATCACCATTATCATCATCAGCCAGAGTCGATATAACGCTGGATGAAGGCTTGATCACACCCATCATCACGATCATCATCAACCTTGGTCTATCCACTGTTTAATAAAGCCCTCCACATCACCATTATCATCAGCAGCTGAGGTCTATCTAATGCAAGATGAAAGCCTCATCACACCCATCATCATCACGATCATAAACCTTGGTCTATCCACTGCTGAACTACTGCCCCCCCCCCCTCCACTCATCACGGCGCTGCGATGCCCGAGTCTGACACCCAATCGCTTGCAGTCAATGACGCGGCGCTACAAAAATGTTATCGTAACCTGCGGCCGACGGCAGCGACATGCCGTTACCCCCCCCCCTCCTCCGACCGCAGGAGAAAGGCACCGCTGAACTGTTACGGACGGGGGACAGTCTTGAAGCTCGGGGGGAGAGGAGGGGGGCTTGCAAGCGTTCACGTTCACTCTTAAAACCAAACTAAACTTTAAAGCATTTTTGTTTCTTGACCAGGCAGGGCCCACTCAGCTATGTAGCGACATAAGACGCGCATCTGCGGCCGTCTGGAACGCTCTTCCGATATTGAGAAGCCGCTGGAGCTATGCACTTTTAAATCTCGATTGAAAACCCGTTAAGAACTGTTTTTAGCGTTTAGTTTGTTGTCCTTCCTAGCGCACCCCCCGATTAGCTAAAATTTGGCCACAAATGACAGCTCAACAAAGTGGCTTATCGCGTGGAAATTTATAACAGCCAAATACTCTAAACGCTTGATGTTGATTCTAAATGTGGAGTGGAAAAACCGGAGGAGCGGGAGAAAAATCCACGCGACCACGGGGAGAGAAACACGCAAACTCCAGGGGTCAGGGTCGGAATCGAACCTACGACCTCCTGCATACCAGGCGAGGTAGTTAACATCTCGACACCGTTTTGGTACCGGGTCCAATGGAACACATCTCGCGTGTGCTCGGATCGTTGTAAATCCACTGCTGAATGAGGGCCTCCCCACGCTGTGCCCGATGATCATAACGATCAGAGTAATATTTCGATTTAAAGCTTTCGTGACTGCAGGGATTCATCTTCTTGGTTCTTTCGGTAAAGTCACGTAGGATGCAAATAATAAAATAATAAAAATATAAATATGCTAAATTCCTCTTGATATGCAAATTATTTTGTCAAGGCGCTCTTCGCCCCTCCATCCCAGCTTAAATAGTCGCTCCAAGCCTGGGGCGTATCATTCAGACTCTGTCTTCTCGACAGACCTGTTCTCCACCTGAGGACGGTTGCTTGCGTTGTGGCCGAAACGTCGTGAAGATCAGAGTGATGATGATGGTGATGATATCCGGGCAGTGGTGGTGGCTGAGCTGCTGCACGTGTCTGCCTGTAGTCCAGCACTGCGTAAGCAACAGCGAGGGTTGGTGGATAAGCGCGCACACAGATGATGCGACACTCCCTTCACCGTGAGCGTCCGGGATGTGCCGACACTGTGGGTCGCCAGGAGAAAGCGGTTGAGCAAAATGAGGACTCGGCACTTTAGAACACATTTCTGCGGAGGGAGCTGGTAGGAACGTTGGGTTGCTCGGTCAATGGCCAGAGTCAACGGCGGCGTGGTGCATTCCGCAAATATGCCCGATTGTGAGAGCGGGCACAAGCCGGCTTGAGTAGGTTAAACGTTGAGTTTTATAAGGGCACCACGGGGTGAAAAAAAATTAAATCGCGACGTTTCGGAGGCAACACAAGCTTCCGTCTGGGACGGTTCCACCTGAAGACGGAAGCTTGTGTTGCCTCCGAAACGTCGCGACTTTACCGAAAAAAATATTCTTATTACTCCACATGTTCAATCTGCACAGTGATTGACGTTTCTCCCTCACACTCGATGGTTTTCTCTGGACGCTCCTATGATGATGCTGATGATGAATGATAGTTACAGGCAGGACACTGAAGAACACCATCACGACGATAATTAGTATAATTATTGATGGCGATATTTATGATAATTATTTTGATAATTATTGATGACGATAATTAGTATAATTATTGATGGCGATATTTATGATAATTATTTTGATAATTATTGATGACGATAATTAGTATAATTATTGATGGCGATATTTATGATAATTATTTTGATAATTATTGATGACGATAATTAGTATAATTATTGATGGCGATATTTATGATAATTATTTTGATAATTATTGATGACGATATTTAGTAGAATTATTGATGGCGATATTTATGATAATTATTTTGATAATTATTGATGACGATAATCAGTAGAATTATTGATGGCGATATTTATGATAATTATTTTGATGATTATTGATGACGATAATTAGTAGAATTATTGATGGCGATATTTATGATAATTATTTTGATAATTATTGATGACGATAATTAGTAGAATTATTGATGACGATATTTATTACCGTGATAACTTTTGATCATTATAATTATCGATTAAGATAATTATAATTAAAGATGACAACTATTATGATAATTGAACCTTATGACGGGACCCTGGGGTCCCATCAGCCCCAGGCACTCTCATAAACTGCGTTGCGACGTCATTCTATGTCTGTTGAAGGCGAACGACACGGCGGTCTATTCCTCTCAACGAGCTCTACACGATGCGCTAATCAAAGTTTCAAAGTTTTGTTTCATCTGCACATTCGTCCTCGCTGCTGCGCTTGGACACGATACGGAGTCGCCAAAAATAAATAAATTAAGATTTTTTAATTTCGATTTAAAGCTTTCGTGACTGCAGGGATTCATCTTCTTGGTTCTTTCGGTAAAGTCATGTAAAAGGGAAATAAAAAAATAAAACATAATAAAAAAAAGTTTTTTTTTACTTTATTATGTTTTATTTTAATTACAAATAAAACATAATAAATAATAATATTTTTTATTTTATTTTATTATGCTTTCTTTTTCTTATTTTTATTTTATTGTTTTATTGTTATTATTTTATGCTTTCCATTCTACGTGACTTTACCGAAAGAACCAAGAAAATAAGACTTTTACTTCCGTTTATTCGGGACCCCCCGGGGTCCCGCCATGAGATTAAATTATTGATGGCGATAATTATTAATGTTACGATGCCTTTTTGACACAAGATTGAATCCACGGCTCAGAACACTCTCAGCGGGCCTCACGCTCGCCCCGCTGCCAACGCTTTGGGCCGAGCTCGCAGAGAGAGCCACGTTAAAATGACAATAAACACAACTCGGCATTGACGTGAACAAATTTAATTATCTATCTAATTATTTGGTTATATTTACCCTCTACTGTCGCTAAACATGATCACTCCGATTTATTTGTTTAATGCATTCAAACATTCTCTCGGCCTTTTTTTGTCAAAAATCACCAATTATTGAATTCCCTAATGTCTGTTTTTAGATTTTGTGGGAATGAATTGGGTCCCGAACAAGATTCTGTTTAATGAAGAGTGAGTTTTTGTTTTCTCTTTAAACAAGTCTACGTCAGTTTAACACGTCGTAGGCTTCCGAGACCAATATTATCCACAATGGAGAGTTTTTTTGCGGGTTAGATCACGTAAATATAAATGTCGTTAAACCCGCCACCACCCGACACAGCCAAGGACTGAGGTTTGTCACGGAAACAAAACCTGCCAATTGGTTACTAGTTCAGCACAACGTGGTGCTGGAGAGTTTACCCACAGCATTTACAATTGTGAATGTTGTGGGTAACGAATTGGCGTGTTTTGAACTTCTTTCGGACCGTACGTAGCCAACCGTGCTAATTGGAGGTGCTGGGGGAAGGACAAAAAACTAAACACAAAAAGCAGTTCTAAAGAAATCAGTTTTCAATCTAGATAAGAAAAAAAGACTCTATTCTGTGCTGGGAGGGCCGAAAATGTAAAACTTGTGTAGCTATAACAGAGATCGCAACCGGGTACCTGATACCCGTACCCTACCCGATACCCGGCTACCCGTTTGCGACCCTGGTGCGGCCGGGTACGGGTACGGGTAGACCGTGAGTCACTGGTGAGTAACTGTTTGTCACTTATTTCCCAACGTCTTGTCTCTTCTCACAATTCAAGTTCCAAGAATCAACCCACCCGCGCCTGCAACATGGCTTCATCCCAGAGGTCGCAATCAGGTACCCGATACCCGTACTCTACCCCTACCCAGCCGGGTATGGGTAGGGTACGGGTACGGCCGGGTACGGGTACCCGTTTGCGACCCTGGTGCGGCCGGGTACAAGTAAGGAATCAAAACCCGTTTGCGACCTCTGAGCTATAAGCAGAGACTAGGCAAATTCCAGCTGTCTAAACCATCTCGAACATCATTGTAATTTACGACTCTCGCTCGCGGTCACCTCCTTAAGTCGTGAAGCCAGTCAATGCTGACGAGATCCAGACAGTCGAAACTGATCCACAGTGCGCCTTGCTTAAGCAGCTGCGAGTTTGTAACATTCGCGTGGAAAAGCCACACAGGCCGACGGTATAAAGCATCTTCTTAGTCACGTAGAAGGGAAGTAATAAAATAATAAAAATGAAACATGATAATTAATAATTATTATGTTTTATTTTTATTATTTTAATATAATAATATATAATGAATAATTATTTTTATTTTTATTATTGTATTACTTCCATTCTACGTGACTTTTCCGAAAGAACCAAGAAGATGAATCCCAAGAAGATGAATCCCTGCAGTCACGAAAGCTTTAATTCGAGGTATAAAGCATACGTATGAAATGTGGACGCGCAGAAACCGAGCTTAGCTTACATATGCTCTCACCCTTACACGGTAGATGTACAGCGCAGTAATATTTGTAAACATCAGCCGTTGAGGACGGGCCTGTTAGCGAGCGCCTGTTACGAAGACTACGGTGAAGGAGATGACGTTACATGCACGCTCCCCCAGTACAAAGCTGCGTGAGCGTGAATCCGGCCCCGGGCTTCCCCCTAGGTTGACTCAGTCTCAAATCGGCACCTGCTTTCTTTGAGATTGCTATATTAAGACAAACTGCTCACCGCAATACACCATCACCGACAAGACCGTGCATTCAAATTCAATTTGCACGAGATGACACGCGTACACGGGCAGACATGCACGTACCCGCGCGCGATTTTAATGGTATGCGAGAAATATAAAAGAATGAAAATACATTTTCAAAAATATAAATATATATATAAATACACCTCCAGCCCTGTCTGTCATAGTCTGATTTGTATGCGGCACGGATGTCGGGAGTTTTGGACGACACGACGGATTGGGGATGGGGAGGGAGGGGGGGGGCACGGGGCTATGGGGGGGCGGGCGGGCGGGCGGGAGGTGATGGGGGAAGAAGGCATCACCAGCAGCAGCACTTTGCACAGAAACAACACTGCACGGTGTATCTGGCGCTTGATAATTGCTTTTTTACCCTTCTATCTGGCAACAAAACTGACACCTTTTTTACAAGGAGTCATGTTTGCCAAGGACCACAATACCTGCAGTCATAATGCAAACAAAAACATAACTCTGATAATGTATGCACTGTCCTTGAAGTTGATTGGTCCACACCCGAGACAGCTTTCCTTAGAGCCTAGTCTCACATGGTGTTGGACCAGATGACGCCTTTTGGCGTCTCGGGTGTGGACCAATCAATTTCAAGGACAGTGCATACATTATCAGAGTTGTTTTTTTTTGTTTGCATTCTGACCGCAGGTATTGTGGTCAATGCAAACATGACTGCTTGTAAAAAAAGGTGTCAGTTTTGTTGCCAGATAGAAGGGTAAAAAAACAATTATCATATTTTTTACTGGCAAATGAGGTTCCAATGGTGTAAATATCTGGCGCTTGTAGTAATTCAGGCCTCTTCTCTCCAGGCTGGGAGTCTCGCAGAGTAGCGCGGTCTGCCGCCGTGTTGGAGGATGGCCGACGGAAGCGGACACTACAGAGCTACCTCCGAGATCCTGCCGAGTGCCATCTGGTTCACTACGCACGGCGTTGAGGCCGGTACTTTCTCACGCGACGGTTCCGGCCGCTACTTTAATTCGCAGAGCTGGAATTTCACCAACTTGAACAAAGCGGGTTGGTTTCTTCCTGCAATCAATGGCGACAATTCACTCGCTACACTAGAGGTCCCCGTTTGATCACAACTCAGTCTCAGCGAGTCTACGGGTGACTATGGACATCTGTGAAAAATATCTTCATAGCTCATCGGATTTCTCCAGGATGAATAAATTAAGATTCTGATTCTAATCAAGACTCTGATGCAAAAAAACCCATTGGTCTCTACGTGAGCCTACGGGTCTCCGTGTAAGTCATTGCTGGTTAACGCCATCAACTCACTCCACGAGAGAACCCAGTTTAACCACGGGCAGCTGAAACCTGGATTGGAACCCAGGAACCCCAGCGTTGCCAGCTACAGCGCTCTGTCATCCGAGCCGCCAGGCCAACCAACACTATTGACGCTTTGTTCGCCGCGTGATGTCAACGATCGCCCAGCCAACGTTTCCCTCTCCTCCTCCTCACTCACTCGCACAGGGGAAGCTCTGTCCGGTGCTTCCGTTGCAAATAAAAAAATTTTTAAAGGAGAGAAGAGATGCCCTCCGCTTAAGATTCCTTTAACAAACAAAATCCATTCTGAAGAAGAAGAAAAAAAATAATCCACCGCAGAGAGAGCGAGAGAGAGAAATGAATGTTAAGAGGACGATCGCGTGCGTGGCTTGGCGCGCGACGCGAGCGTAGCCACGACGACGTGTCGCTTACGGATGAACAAGCCGCTCGTTTGTGTCGCCAAACTCCCTCGCTCTGCGGCGTCCTGGGGCATCGCCATTTAGCGCCGTCCAACCGCAGCGTGTGGCTGGGTAGTGGAGTGTGTGGGTAGTGGAGTGTGTGGCTGGGTAGTGGAGTGTGTGGGTAGTGGAGTGTGTGGGTAGTAGAGTGGCTGGGTAGTGGAGTGTGTGGGTAGTGGAGTGTGTGGGTAGTGGAGTGTGTGCCTGGGTAGTGGAGTGAGTGGGTAGTGGAGTGTGTGGGTAGTGGAGTGAGTGGGTAGTAGAGTGGCTGGGTAGTGGAGTGAGTGGCTGGGTAGTGGAGTGTGTGGGTAGTGGAGTGTGTGGGTAGTGGAGTGTGTGGCTGGGTAGTGGAGTGTGTGGGTAGTGGAGTGAGTGGGTAGAGGAGTGTGTGGGTGGATAGTGGAGTGTGTGGCTGGGTAGTTGAGTGTGTGGCTGGGTAGTGGAGTGTGTGGCTGGGTAGTGGAGTGAGTGGCTGGGTAGTGGAGTGTGTGGGTAGTGGAGTGAGTGGCTGGGTAGTGGAGTGAGTGGCTGGGTAGTGGAGTGTGTGGGTAGTGGAGTGTGTGGCTGGGTAGTGGAGTGAGTGGCTGGGTGGTGGAGTGTGTGGCTGGGTAGTGGAGTGTGTGGCTGGGTAGTGGAGTGTGTGGCTGGGTAGTGGAGTGTGTGGATAGTGGAGTGAGTGGGTAGTGGAGTGAGTGGGTAGTGGAGTGAGTGGCTGGGTGGTGGAGTGTGTGGCTGGGTAGTAGAGTGTGTGGCTGGGTAGTGGAGTGAGTGGCTGGGTAGTGGTGTATGTAGCTGGGTAGTAGAGTGTGTGGGTAGTGGAGTGTGTGGCTGGAAAAGTGTCCGTGCATCATTCCCTGGCTGTCAATCCCGTAATGGGCGCCGGAGGGTGGGGGCTTAGGGGCGGGGGGATTGGGGGGGGCTTGGGGGGGGGAAGTCACTTCGACTCTTGAGTAGAAGACGATCGAACACGAACGAAACTTTCGGTGTAAAGTTGTGGCTGTGCATTTTCATCGGGACGATCACCGTCGCCGCCTTTCATTTGCTTTCAAACGGAAGTTGAAAGCGTCTACGCGCGCGTTCCGTCTGTCCACCCATCCACTCGTAACACGGCGGTTAAGATCGCTCGGATACCGACGATCCAACACGGGCGAAACTTCAGTGTGAAGTTTTGTCGCAATTAGGGACTGACCCCGTTGAAGACTGGCAAACGTGATCAAACCACCATTCCCCCAACTTGGAAAGTACAATCCAGAGCAAAGAGGGCCAATTCATTAATACTCAAAAGGATTTGGCCCTGACTGCTACCCCCAGCAAATTCCATGCTGTTAAATAAATACTTCCATTGACTTAAGCGTGTTGGAGAGCGTTATGTAATGTACGCATTTGCACGAATATTTTTTTGGCTTGGTACTGCCTGGTCCCGTGGTCGTGGAGATTCATGGGGACATGGAAGACGGCATGCAGGGCCAGCCGTGGTTTAGGTCGCCGCGTGGTGGCGTTGGCGATGATGGCGGCGGTGGTGGCGGTAGTGGTGGTGGCAGTGGTGGCGGCGGCGACGTTGGTGGCGGTGATGGTGGCAATAGTGGCGGTGGCGGTGGTGGCGGTGATGGTGGCGGTGGTGGTGGCGGTACTGGTGGCAGTGGTGGCGGCGGTGACGTTGGTGGCGGTGATGGTGGCGGTAGTGGTGGTGGTGGCGGTGGTGGCGATGACGTTGGTGGCGGTGATGGTGGCAATAGTGGTGGTGGTGGCGGTGCCGATGATGGCGGCGGTGGTGGTGGTGGTGGCGGTGGTGGCGGTGACGTTGGTGGCGGTGATGGTGGCAATAGTGGTGGTGGTGGCAGTGCCGATGATGGCGGTGGCGGTGGTGGCGGCAATGGTGGTGGTGGCGGCCGTGGTGGTGATGGCGGTGGTGATGACAGTGGCGGTGGTGAGATTAATGAACCATGCCCGCATTTATCTTCGTTTCCGACCGAGGTGGCGTCGTGGCCACGCAAGGGAGGCGTTCGTGCCGCCTCGTTGAGTGCCCGTCAGAGGGTGCGTGCGCGTGTACGCATCGGTGCGTGCGTGGGTGCATGTCCGCGTGCGTGTGTGGGTAGCGGTAGTGTAGCCGTTAGCGCACTGCGCTATGAACCCGGCGACACGGGTTCGATTCCCGCTCACGGCCAACACCAGTGACGGTTATCTAAACCGGTACCGGGCCTCCCCTAGGTCGACTCAGCCTCAAATGAGTACCTGGTGCGGTGTGTAAACATTGCCACTTGGGAAACAAAGGCGGTCGGGCGTGGTGCTGGCCACCCACCCCCTCGTGTACCGTTCCGGCCTTCATAGGTGCTCGCTAACAGCACTTGCCCCTACAGTCTGTTAAGGCTACATGGGGGATCTTTATCTTTGTTGTGTGCGTGCATGGAGACCTGTGCTGATCCCAGTAACCCTGGTGCCTGTGTGGGATTTGCTGCTTGGATTTCACTCAGATTATTTACCTTTTGTTGTTAATATTTAGATACATTTTTTTGGGGGGGGGGAGGGGTGGGATTTTTCCCACCAATGTGAACTGTCCTGGACCATCAACTCCTCGTCCACTCCACAGTCCGTCACATCCCCACTCTCCATCACCTCTCTCTCTCTCAGCCCGCCTCTCGGTATCCGCCCCGGTGCTTCCCTGCTCACCGCACTTCATCTTCTGATGTGGATTTCCTTTCTTCTCATGGCGCGTGTCCCCTTAGCCACCTCTCAGCGTGTCTGAGATGGGCACCGCTAGCCCCTTAACCATAACCCTAACCCCTAACCCCCAACCCTAACTGACATATCTCGCTAGCCACCTGAGATGACTTCCTCTCAGCGTGTCTCTGCTGAGCAATTTTAATAACACATTAATAATCATGACAATAATCGTTTGTCAATCCACTGCTGCATGAAGGCACTCCTCCCCCCCCAACTCCGTGTGGGTAATTGCAGGTCTATTGACCATACTTCACCACCCTGGCTAGTGTGGGTCGGTGAGGAGGAGGGAGAGTCCGTGTCGCCTGCATCAGACTGTAGGGGCAAGTACTGTTAGCGAGCACCTATGAAGGCCGGCACGGCACACGAGGGGGTGGGCGGCCAGCACCATGCCCAGTCGCCTTTGACTCTCTCTTGGTGACATGTACACATCGCACCAGGTACTCATTTGAGGCAGAGTCAACCTAGGGGAGGCCCAGGACTGGTTCAGATAATCGTCACCGGTGTTGGCCGTGAGCGCAGGATTTGAACTCGGTCGCCGGGTTCGTAGCGCAGCGTAGCGCTAAACCCCTACACTTACTGCTCCCCCACAATATACCACTATATATATACTTACTTTACATACACTGAAGCTGCAATAGAATATGCGAGCGTGACCTTTCATGCAATGTGCACCTCCCGCCGACAGCATGCGCAGGCTACCTGAGAGACCGCTGCCTTTGTCACTGTCTGTTCCACGGTTCTCCGCGAGATCTCACGGGGGCGGGAGACGAGACGCAGAGTGAGAGAGAGCGAGCGAGAGAGCGAGCGAGAGAGAGCGAGGGTTGAGAGAGCGAGAGAGCGAGCGAGAGAGAGCGAGGGTTGAGAGAGCGAGAGAGCGAGCGAGAGAGAGCGAGGGTTGAGAGAGCGAGAGAGCGAGCGAGCGAGGGTTGAGAGAGCGAGAGAGCGAGCGAGCGAGGGTTGAGAGAGCGAGAGAACGAGCGAGAGAGCGAGCGAGAGAGCGAGCGAGGGTTGAGAGAGCGAGAGAACGAGCGCGCGAGGGTTGAGAGAGTGAGAGAGCGAGCGAGAGAGCGAGAGAGCGAGCGAGGGTTGAGAGAGGGAGTGGGCGAGCGAGGGTTGAGAGAGCGAGGGTTGAGAGAGTGAGAGAGCGAGCGAGAGAGTGAGCGAGCAAGTGAGAGAGCGAGAGAGCGAGTGAGGGTTGAGAGAGCTGAGAGAGCGAGCGAGCGACTCACATGCAACTTCTTGAGGAGGACGGCGTCCGGCGCGTTGTTGACCCCAGGTTTGGCCGCCTTCCAGAACTGCTTCTGCGCCGAGTAGCGGTTCATGGGGCACATCTTGAAGAGGCAATCTGCGAGCGCTCGCCCCCCACACACGACAACGACAACACACAACAACGCACGACGAAGCGCGTGTCAGCGGGAGCCCGCCTGCGATTTGGGTGACCGGCCCGGGGTGGCACGGCTCGCGATCGGAAAGGTTGCGAGTTCGAATCATGGCTGGTTGACTCAGTCCCATCATCTGTCGAGGGTCCGTAAAATGAGCGCACACCTTGTCGGAAAGTCAACGGCATTTGTCCTCATGGCGAGACTCGCCCCGGCCATGGGAAGGTCGAAATTTCCAAGAACTGCCACATTTGAGCGGAAAATCACCGCCGCCTTTGATTTATTTTCAAGCGAAGGCTGAAAGCGTTTAC
Source organism: Lethenteron reissneri (assembly GCF_015708825.2). Classification (NCBI taxonomy): domain Eukaryota; kingdom Metazoa; phylum Chordata; class Hyperoartia; order Petromyzontiformes; family Petromyzontidae; genus Lethenteron; species Lethenteron reissneri. The sequence goes on along the minus strand of NC_083833.1, from coordinate 6,617,827 downwards.
GCGCGAGCTCTGTCCGTCCGCCCGCTCGTAACGCGGGGTCACGATCGATCGCGTGCCCACGATCCAACACGAGCGAAACTTCAGTCTTGTCGCCATTAGGGACTGGTCCCGTTGAAAGCTGGCAATCGCGATCAAACCACCATTGCTCCAACTTGGAAAGTACAATCCAGAGCAAAGAGGGCAATTCATTAATACACAAAAGGATTTGGCCCTGACTGCTACCCCCATCAGCGTCCATACTGTTAAATAAATATTTTCAATGTTGGAAAGCGTTACATAATCCGTGCATGTGCATGTGAATATTTTCAGACTTTTTAAAAGTCACATCTGTGCTTAAAGTTATCCCTGGATTGGCTCCCAGTTCAATTCCGGGTGGATTAAAATATTCTCCGACATGCGTTCATCAAGAAACACGCTCCACAATCCAGCCACACACTCCACCACCCAGCTACTCACTCCACTACCCACACACTCCACTACCCACTCACTCCACTACCCAGCCACACACTCCACTACCCACCCACACGCTCCACTACCCACACACTTCACTACCCAGCCACACACTCCACTACCCACACACTCCACTACCCAGCCACACACTCCACTACCCAGCCACACGCTCCACTACCCAGCCACACACTCCACTACCCAGCCACACACTCCACTACCCACACACTCCACTACCCAGCCACACACTCCACTACCCAGCCATACACTCCACTACCCAGCCACACACTCCACTACCCAGCCACACGCTCCACTACCCAGCCACACACTCCACTACCCACACACTCCACTACCCACACACTCCACTACCCACACACTACACTACCCACACACTCCACTACCCAGCCACACACTCCACTACCCACACATTCCACTACCCAGCCACATGCTCCACTACCCACACGCTTCACTACCCAGCCACACACTCCACTACCCACACACTCTACTACCCAGGCACACACTCCACTACCCACACACTCCACTACCCACACCCTCCACTACCCACACACTCCATTATCCACTCACTCCACTACCCAGCCACACACTCCACTACCCACAAACTCCACTACCCAGCCACACACTCCACTACCCACAGACTCCACTACCCACACGCTCCACTACCCAGGCCACACACTCCACTGCCAGCCACACACTCCACTACCCAGCCACACACTCCACTACCCACACGCTCCACTACCCAGCCACACACTCCACTACCCAGCCACACACTCCACTACCCACACAATCCACTACCCAACACTCCACTACCCAGACCACACACTCCACTACCCAGCCCACACACTCCACTAACCACACAATCCACTACCCACACACTCCACTACCAGCCACACACTTCCCCCACCCTCCCCACCCACTCCACCCCACACACTTCACTACCCAGCCACACACTCCACTACCCACACACTCCACTACCCAGCCACACACTCCACTACCCAGCCACACGCTCCACTACCCAGCCACACACTCCACTACCCAGCCACACACTCCACTACCCACACACTCCACTACCCAGCCACACACTCCACTACCCAGCCATACACTCCACTACCCAGCCACACACTCCACTACCCAGCCACACGCTCCACTACCCAGCCACACACTCCACTACCCACACACTCCACTACCCACACACTCCACTACCCACACACTACACTACCCACACACTCCACTACCCAGCCACACACTCCACTACCCACACATTCCACTACCCAGCCACATGCTCCACTACCCACACACTTCACTACCCAGGCACACACTCCACTACCCACACACTCCACTACCCACACCCTCCACTACCCACACACTCCACTATCCACTCACTCCACTACCCAGCCACACACTCCACTACCCACAAACTCCACTACCCAGCCACACACTCCACTACCCACAGACTCCACTACCCACACGCTCCACTACCCAGCCACACACTCCACTGCCCAGCCACACACTCCACTACCCAGCCACACACTCCACTACCCACACGCTCCACTACCCAGCCACACACTCCACTACCCAGCCACACACTCCACTACCCACACAATCCACTACCCACACACTCCACTACCCAGCCACACACTCCACTACCCACACCCTCCACTACCCACACACTCCACGACCCACACACTCCACTACCCAGCCACACACTCCACTACCCACACACTCCACTACCCAGCCACACACTCCACTACCCACACACTCCACTACCCACGCACTCCACTACCCACACCCTCCACTACCCACACACTCCACTACCCAGCCACACACTCCACTACCCACACACTCCACTACCCACACACTCCACTACCCACACCCTCCACTACCCACTCACTCCACTACCCAGCCACACACTCCACTACCCACACACTCCACTACCCACACACTCCACTACCCACACACTCCACTACCCAGCCACACACTCCACTACCCAGCCACACACTCCACCACCCAGCTACACACTCCACTACCCAGCCACACACTCCACTACCCAGCCACACACTACACTACCCACACACTCCACTACCCACACACTCCACTACCCACACACTCCACTACCCAGCCACACACTCCACTACACACACACTCCACTACCCACACACTCCACTACCCACACCCTCCACTACCCACACACTCCACTACCCACACACTCCACTACCCAGCCACACACTCCACTACCCAGCCACACACTCAACTACCCACACACTCCACTACCCACACACTCCACTACCCACACACTCCACTACCCACACACTCCACTACCCAGCCACACACTCCACTACCCAGCCACACACTCCACTACCCAGCCACACACTCCACTACCCACTCACTCCACTACCCAGCCACACGCTTCACTACCCACACACTCCACTACCCACACACTCCACTACCCACACACTCCACTACCCAGCCACACACTCCACTCCACCCCACACCCCACTACCCACACACTCCACTACCCACACCCTCCACTACCCCCACACTCCACTACCCACACACTCCACTACCCAGCCACACACTCCCACTACCCAGCCACACACTCCACTACCCAACACTCCACTACACCCCACACACTCCACTACCCACACTCCACTACCCAGCCACACACTCCACTACCCAGCACACACCCACTACCCAGCCACACTCCACTACCCAGCCACAACTCCACTACCCACCACTCCACTACCCACACACTCCACTACCCAGCCACACACTCCACTACCCAGCCACACTCCACTACCCATCCACACACTCCACCACCCACCACACACTCCACTACCCACACACTCCACTACCCACACACTCCACTACCCAGCCACACACTCCACTACCCAGCCACACACTCCACTACCCATCCACACACTCCACCACCCAGCCACACACTCCACTACCCAGCCACACACTCCACTACCCACACACTCCACTACCCAGCCACACACTCCACTACCCAGCCACACACTCCACTACCCAGCCACACGCTTCACTACCCAGCCACACACTCCACTACCCACACACTCCACTACCCAGCCACACACTCCACTACCCAGCCACACACTCCACTACCCAGCCACACGCTCCACTACCCACACACTTCACTACCCAGCCACACACTCCACTACCCACACACTCCACTACCCAGCCACACACTCCACTACCCAGCCACACGCTCCACTACCCAGCCACACACTTCACTATCACTCATTAACTTCCTGAAAACATCTCCTGGATATATAGATATGTATAAGTATATCTAAGTAAAATATAACTAAGTAAACAAGCCAAGATGAGTCTTATTCACAACAGTGACCTCAGTCAGAAACAATGAAGGTAAACAAAGCATTTCGATTTAAAGCTTTCGTGACTGCAGGAATTCATCTTCTTGGTTCTTTCGGTAAAGTCACGTAGAAGGGAAGTAATAAAATAATAAAAATAAAACATAATAAAATAATTCTCAGCGAAATGAAAACGTGTTCCATTTCGGTGAGAATTATTTTATTATGTTTCATTTTTATTATTTTATTACTTCCCTTCTACGTGACTTTACCGAAAGAACCAAGAAGATAAACAAAGCATTGTACAGCGCAACGAAGCCACTAGAAAAACATAGCGATAACAATTGCGTTTAAGAGAAGAGAACACTCAAACATGACCAGGTTATTCGTAAAACTGCCGTCAATACAAAATCACCTATGCACCACACTCATCGGTAACGCGGCCTGAATGACGGATACGTCGAGTTGTTGATTTGCGCGTGTTTTTACACCGCTGGCACTGAACGCTGCCTCCGATTAAAATGCTTTCCGTCCCCATGAGGGCCGGCTTGAGAGAGCGAGAGAGTGAGCGAGAGAGAGAGAGCGAGAAAGAGAGAGGGAACGACATGGAGTAGGAAGAGAGGGGGTACAGAGAGAGGGGGGGGGCAGAGAGGGGGGTAGAGAGGGAGGGAAAGGGGTAAGGAGAGCAGAGCGAGAAATCTTTTGTAAAATATTTCATTCAAAAAAGGAGGGGGGTTACATACAGCAAAGCATAAAAAACACACACAAAAAAAAACCGAAATGATGAACGAAGCAAAGTGCCGACTACACCGAGCATCTTCTTGTTTCCTCTGATCGTAAAACAAAAAAGAGGATGTGCATCAGAGAGGCGCGCAACCGGCTGGGCATGCGATTCGATCCGTGAAGACGAGTTCAGGGAACCATCGCTCCGCCGCGACTTCCTTCTGAAGATGTTTTCTTGTTCATGTTTTTTGTTTGTTGCGGTTGCACCCGATTCAAGAGCCGAACGGCTCACAGGGCTATACCGAAATAAATGAACTTGACCTTGAATGCGCGCGTTCCGCACGCTCGCGAGCTACGAAATGCACAGCGACTCCCCGTTCGCGACACCCGCCGGACTTGTGTGAGTGTACGAGGCGCAAGACCACCGTTCACGGGCAAAGTGCTCCCAAAGTGCTTCAAACGGTTTGCAGTGAGGATTAAGCTGCCCGGTTTGTGTCCTCGCGATGGTTATCAGACACCCGCATCTCCCAAAGAGTCATCCAACCTGACTTCCTCGCCACCGCCACCACCGCCCTCGTCGTCAAATCATCGTCAGCAATCGCAATGAAAGGCAATGAAAAGTGTCAAAAACGTTGTTCTTCGTAATTTACAATTCATTCATTCTGGCCATCGTTATGAAACATTGAACATTTCAATCTTGATTTGAAGCTTTCGTGACTGCAGGAATCCATACTCATATTTCATTTTATATTTCGTTTATTTTTCTACCTACGTGACTTTACCGAAAGAACCAAACATTATCACAGTTATGTTTTTTGTTTGCATTATGACTGCAGGTATTGTAGTCTATGCAAACATGACTCCTTGTAAAAAAGGTGTCAGTTTTGTTGCCAGATAGAAGGGTAAAAAAACCAATTATCATATTTTTACTGGCAAATAAGGTTCCAATGGTGAACCAAAGAGTATCTTCTTGGTTCTTTCGGTAAAGTCACGTAGAATGGAAGTAATAAAATAATAAAAATAAAACATAATAAAATAATATAATTTATTATGTTTTATTATTTTATTACTTCCCTTCTACGTGACTTTACCGAAAGAACCAAGAAGATGAATCCCTGCAGTCACGAAAGCTTTAAATCGAAATTTAACCAAAGAGTATTTAACATTTTCCAACCCACCGCCCCCAGCCCCCCCGCCATGTTCACCCTTACCAGGAACGTAACCCCATCTTTCCGAATTGGAACAAAAAGGTTTTGGCATTCGCGAATTCTTCATTCGCGAATTCCTAATTAACAAATTCTTCATTTGCGAGGAGTTTCCAAGAGAGTAGCCCTCGCTCTTAGCCAGAGAGAGGTGGATTGTGGGGGGGGGAGGTGATGTCCACGGGGGATTGGGCAGGATCCACCCACGCCTGCTCCCAACACGAACCTCAACCCCCCATGATACTCTCCACCGTCGTGCTGGTGGTCCAAGCGTCACGTTCGCATATTACAATCGTCGCGGGCAAGACGCGCGACGCCCAGCGGTCGAAGGGTAATCACGGAGTGGCGGCCAAGGAATGGGTGGAACGAGTGAAGGCACGGCCACGTGTGTGCGGGTGTCAGGGTGGATTGGGGGGGGGGTGAGAGAGGCCTTCATCCAGCAGTGGACTGACCATGACTAATGATGCTGCTATAGGGTCGCGTGAATACTCCGTTGTTTTGGAATAAATAACAAAAGATGCCCCCGTATGGCCTGAACAGACTGTGCACGAGGGGGTGGGTGGCCAGCACCACGCCCGGGACCGGCTTTGTCTCCCGCACCGCACCCAGGTAACTCATCTGAGGCTGAGTCGACCTAGGGGAGGCCTAGGAACCGGTTGAAAATCGATGTCGGGTCGCACCGCGCGGAGCGTGACTCTCGGCGTAACGCCGCCGAGGTGTTTAACGAACTGCGCGACGATTACGATCCCAGCCTCCCCCTGCCAGCGTCTCCTGGGAGCTGCGTGAGATGTTCCCACGCAGTTGGGAGCGGGGGGGGCCCTGCGTGGGTAGGGTAGGGGGGTGCGTTGCCATTCTCCCATGCGCTGCGATAATTTGCGATCGCGAAATCCGCACGGGGATATCGCGCTTCCCGCGAACCTCCCCGCACCTTCCCGCACCGCCGCGGTGAAATGAATCCGGAGAAGATTTTAGTTTTCTCTCATCTTTTTTTTCTCTCTCTCTCTCGCTGCGATTTGTCTCGGCAATGAACACTTGACGGGTGCTTAACTGGATTACACCGTTTCAGACGGGTGCTTTCAGTGTGATTCCAATAGCGGTGACTCAGAGCATGTTTTGTGCGCGAGTGTCTGTGTTAAGCGGTGGTGTAGCGGTTAGCGCTACGCTCAAAGCCAACACCAGTGACGATTATCTGAACCGGTTCTGGGCATCTCCTCGGTCGGCTGAGCCTCAAATGAGTACCTGGTGTGGTGTGTAAAACATCGCCACTGGGGAGACAAAGGCGGCTGGGTGTGGTGTTGACCACTGATCCCCTTGTGTGCCGTGCAGGTCTTCAAAGGTCCTCGTTTACAGCACTTTCCCCAAACAGTCTGTTCAGGCTCTACAGGGGATATTTGTAGAGGGAAATTGAGTTTTCAGGTCCTTAAGGTGTACGCCCATTTCAATACGGGCAAAAATAATAATTGTTTTTTTGCCTATTTGTTAGTGTTTCTCCCTTGTGATGTGACTTTATAGGATGAACGTTGAGATTTATAATGGCGAGAGGTGACCAATATGGTCTGAATTGGTCTGTAATAAGATGGGCACTGATAAGGGGTTGATAGCTATGCAATGGCATACAACCTAACCTTCGTTGGGGCCCGTCCTGGTGAAATAAATACGATTTTATCGAAAAAAAGATATGTTATCTTTTCAGCTGGTGAGATGTTAATTCCCTCGCCTGGTATGCAGGAGACCGTGGGTTCGATCCCGATACTGACGCCTGTATATTTTGGAGTTTGCGTGTTCTTCCCGTGGTCGCATGGATTTTTTTCCGGGTCCTGCGGTTTTCCATCCACATTTAAAAACGTGGGCTAAGAGCATTTGGCTGCTATAAATTTCCACGCGATAAGCCACTTCGTTGAGCTATCATTTGCGGCCAGGTCGCTTCTGAAAACGACCCATATGGCTACGTGGGCCATACCTGGTAAAATGAAAAGTTTAGTTTCATCGTATAGTTTTATCATTGTCATCATCACTACCCTCATAATCAACACCACCATTATCATCAGTACCAATCGACACCATTATCACCCACTCTTTGGTTCTTTCGGTAAAGTCACGTAAAAAGAGAAAATAAAATATTTATTTTAAAAAATGTATTAAATAAATTATTTCATAAATTAAATAATTTCTTATTTTCTCTTTATACGTGACTTTACCGAAAGAACCAAAGAGTAATTCCTGCAGTCACGAAAGCTCCATCATCGTCGTCCGTCCCGAGTGTCCATCCATCGATGGCCGCACAACACGGGGGCTTGCACTGGGTGTAGCGGTAGGGAGTCGACAGCCATTTGGTCTGTGGACGTAACTGGAGCTGTCACAGGAATGTGGAATTGCAATGTCCCTGCTTCATCGTTAGGAGGTGAGGGGCGGGGCATGGCGGGGAGTTAGGGGAGCAGCATCCACGTGACGTGTCCTGCACCGCTGTAACCGCACGGCGTCCGTGCCCGCCGCATGAGAAAGGGAAAACCATCTGGAGGCATACTCAGGCTTTTTCGGTAAAGTCACGTAGGTAAAAAATAAAATTAATAGAAGTAATAACAGAAATAAAATAATAAATCACGACGATTCGGAGGCAACACAAGTCTCCGTCATCAGGTGGGACCGTCACAGCTAAAATTACTGCATCAAGTAATTTACTGCATCAAGTAATTTACTGCATCAAGTAAATCTGGCTGTGACGGTTCCACCTGATGACAGAGACTTGTGTTGCCTCCGAAACGTCGTGATTTATTATTTTATTTCTGTTATTACTTCTATTAATTTTATTTTTTACCTACGTGACTTTACCGAAAAAGCCTAAGAGTATGTATCCTTGCAGTCACGACAGCTTCAAATCTAGAACATCTGGAGGTGCGTATGATTTCAGTTTTTTTTCAGTTCCATTTATTTGGTATAGCCCTGTGTGAGCCATTCGGCTCTTGAATCGGGTGCAACCGATCATTCACGAGCCCACCTTTAATTATTCTCGTGTGTGCTGCTGGCTGCTGCTGCGAGATAACATTTTGACCCCATAGAATTTGACCCGGCACCCGCCCATGCGGGGTCAGAACGGATTTTTTAGTATTATTTGAACCCCTCCTTATCGCAGCGGCGAAATCTGGCCAAGGCAGCATCAGCCACGATGGGTGAAAGTCGTCGTCGGCAATAATAATGGTTCTAGATTTGAAGCTTTCGTGACTGCAAGGATTCATATTCTTAGGTTTTTTTCGGTAAAGTCACGTAGGTAAAAAATTAAGAAAAGTAAAATAAAAATAAAATAAAAATCACGACGTTTCGGAGGCAACACAAGCATCCGTCTTCAGGTGGAACAGTCACAGCACTATTGCTGTATCAAGTTTGCTGTATCAAAAAAAGCTCTTTACTTGATACAGCTATCGTGCTGTGACGGTTCCACCTGAAGACGGAAGCTTGTGTTGCCTCCGAAACGTCGTGATTTTTATTTTATTTTTATTTCACTTTTATTAATTTAAATTGTTTTACCTACGTGACTTTACCGAAAAAACCTAATAATAATAATAATGGTAACCGTGAGCAGCGGTGATAACATTCATGCCAAAGATGATAATGATGATGATGATGGAGATGGTGGTGGTGGTGGCAGCAACGGTGATTGATGGTGACGACGCAATTAAATCCGCCCAGGTGGCTTGCTCAGTGGTCGAGGAATGGACCTCGCAATTCGGAATGGTTGCGAGTTCGAACCCTTTGCTGTCATCACATCCTCTGTCGGATAAATTCACTGCCGCTCTGTGCTCTGAGCAAAACGGCGGTAGTCCTGTGGAAAGACTTGCCCCCCCCCCCGATATAGGATTGTTGAAATTTTCCACCAGTCTGTAAGGGGCCGTCCATAAATGACGTCACGCGATTTTGGACGATTTTTGACCCCCCCCCCCCCCACTCGTCACATGACGTCCCAAAAAGTCAGACCCCCCCTCAAATATGACGTCACAAAGCTCTGCCCCCCCCCCCCAAAAAAAAAAACATGCTTCAAATCGCTTTAAACTATTGTCATTGTGGTGCGTATTTAATGTGGCGCTGCACTCTGATGTTGTAGGAGGAAACATTTATTAAAAAGTCGATTTCATTAAGTAGAACGTGTTGTCTATATTTATTTAAAGTTGCGCATTTTGATGTGACGTCACATTTCTCAAACCCCATCCCCCCCACCTCGTCACACATCGTCACAAAGGTCTGACCCCACCCCCACCCCCCAGGTGCGTGACGTCATTTATGGCCGTTCCCTTAGCACGGTGTCGTCATCATCATCAGCAGTCATGGTCAATCCACTGCTGGATGAAAACCTCTCCAAGCCACCTGAGATGACCCCCACAACAACACCACCCCCACAACAACACCACCACCACCAACACCCCACTAACACCACCAACACCACCACCACCACAACAACAACACCACCAACACCCCACTAACACCACCACCCCCACAACAACAGCACCACCAACACCCCACTAACACCACCAACACCACCACAACACCACCACCACCACAACAACAACACCACCACCCCACCACCACCACAACAACAACACCCCCACAACACCACCACCCCACCACCACAACAACACCACCACAACAACACCACCACCACAACAACACCACCACCACAACAACACCACCACCACCACACCACCACCACCACAACACCCCCACCACCACCACCCCACCACCACCACAACAACACCACCACCAACACCACCCCCACCACCAACACCCCACTAACACCAACACCCCACCACCCCCACAACAACAACACCACCACCAACACCACCACCACCAACACCACCACCCCCACAACAACACCACCCCCACAACACCACCACCACCACCAACACCCCACTAACACCAACACCCCACCACCCCCACAACACCACCCCCACAACAACACCACCACCAACAACACCACCACCAACAACACCACCACCAACAACACCACCCCCACAACACCACCACCCCCACAACACCACCACCACCCAACCCCTCCCCATGATGAGGTGGGGAAGGAATGACCCGGGGAGAGACGTCCACCGAGGAGACGGAGCGATGCAAATTCGCCTCTCGCCTTCGTGCGCAGAAACCCGGTGGAACTTTGATAACTTCGATGGCTACGGGTTTTTTTGTTACTCCCAATAACACAATCACCACCACCCCTACCACCACCCCACAATCACCACCACAACACCACCACCACAACCACCACCAACACCCTCCACCACCACCCCACCATCAACACCACCACCAACACCCACCACCACAACCACCACCACCAACACCCCACCAACACCACCACCAACACCCACCACAACCACCAACACCCCACCAACACCAACACCCACCACCACCACCACCACCAACACCCACCACCACCACAACCACCACCAACACCCCACTAACACCACCACCACTCCACCACCCACCCCAACACCAACACCCCACCAACACCACCACAACCACCACCAACACCCTCCACCACTACACCACCACAACCATCACCACACCACCATTGTCCACTAGTTACTGTACATCTGATACTGTACAGAGAATACTGTACATCTGATACTGTACATCGAATACTGTACATTGGAAACTGTACACCGAATACTGTACACTGCACGCTGGATAGTGTACATCCGATACTGTACACCGATTACTGTACACTGCACGCTGGATACTGTACATTGACACTGCACGTTGGATACTGTACATCCGAGACTGTACACCGGTTACTGTACACTGCACGCTGGATACTGTACATTAACACTGCACGCTGGATACTGTACACTGGATACTGTACACACTGAATTCTCGTCGTGGCACAAATGTAAATTGTCACGAGCTGCAGCTTAGACGAGTTGAGCGCAGAGCCCAATTTAGAGTGATGGGTTTCTAGTGCAGTCATTGGATGTCTGAGCCGAGATTGTCATCTCGCACTGATCACAAACTCAGTCTTTGTGAGCCCATGGGCATCATCTCATGATGTTGACAAGGCCGTCATTATAATATATATATTGAAATATGTTTTAAATGCCCCCCCAATGTATTGCTATAAACAATAAAAAAATAATGCTATGTAAGTAAAAACAAAAAATTGCTAAACCTTGGCCACGACATCTGGACTTGTCTTCATGTAACAATGCATAGATTTCTGTTTATATGATTGTGGTTATGGTTGTACTCTATACATCCCTAATCTCTGTCATTACATACAATGAAACAAGAAAAAGGTAAAAAAGAAAAAAAACAGAGCAAATGTGATACAATACACTATTAGACATTATTGTAAACAAATAAAAAGTCCATCCCATGTGTTCGTGAATTTTTAAAAAATATTTTAGGCAGGAAATGGCAGGGAATTTGTTTTAAAATTTAGATTTTTTTGGGGGGGGGGGGCCCTAGGCCCCCTAGGAGATTTGCCCCCCCCCCAATGTTGACTCCATTGCTACGGATTTGTGTGTAGAGTGTATAGGTCAATGTGTTAGTAATTCATGCCCGGGCTGAGACAATCAACCCACTACACTTGAGAGCCCGGTTTAATCGCAACTCAGTCTGTGTGAGCCTACGCATCTCTACGTGAGTCTATGGGTCTCTATGTGATTATATGGGTCGTTGTGTAAGTCTATGGGTCTCTATTTGGGTCGCTCTGTAAGTTGACAGATCTCTGTATGGGTCTATGGGTCTCTGTAAGTCTGTGGGTCTCTATGTAAGTCTACGGGTCTCTACGTGAGTCTATGGGGTCTCTATGTAACTCGGGGTCTCTGTGTAATGGGTCTGTGTAAGTCGATGGGTCTCGGTGTAAGTCTATGGCTCTCTGTGTGAGTCTATGTCTCTCTGTGTAAGTCTATGGCTCTCTCTGTAAGTCTATGGCTCTCTCTGTAAGTCTATGGCTCTCTGTGTAAGTCTATGGCTGTCTGTGTAAGTCTATGGCTCTCTGTGTAAGTCTATGGCTCTCCGTGTAAGTCTATGGCTCTGTGTGAGTCTATGACCCTCGGTGTAAGTCTATGGCTCTCTGTAAGTCTATGGCTCTCTGTGTGAGTCTATGACCCTCTGTGTAAGTCTATGGCTCTCTGTGTAAGTCTATGGCTCTCCGTGTAAGTCTATGGCTCTCTGTGTGAGTCTATGACCCTCTGTGTAAGTCTATGGCTCTCTGTAAGTCTATGGCTCTCTGTGTGAGTCTATGACCCTCTGTGTAAGTCTATGGCTCTCTGTAAGTCTATGGCTCTCTGTGTGAGTCTATGACCCTCTGTGTAAGTCTATGGCTCCGTGTAAGTCTATGGCTCTCTGTGTGAGTCTATGGCTCTCTGTGTAAGTAATTGCTGCCCAGGTTGAGACCACCGTTAACTCACTGCGCTTGTGAACCCGGTGTAATCACTTGCTGCTTAGACCTGGATTCGAACCCAGGCTCTTGGCATCTCTGACTTCGAGGCCACTTCGGTCCCTTCTCGAAGAATAAAAAAACCCAGAAAACAACCCCACAGGCCTCGTGCTGAACCCAGAGGCACAGCTGGTGCACGAGCCAGAATCAGAATCTTCATACTGGAGAAAATCCGATGAGCTATGAAGCTCTTTTTCTTGGTTCTTTCGGTAAAGTCACGTAGAAGCGAAATAATAAAATAATAAAAATAAAACATAAAATACAATTCTCACGAAGTTTCGGCAACATCGCAAGAACTGACGCTGTCTTCTCGACAGCCCTGTTCTTCACCTGAGGACGGCTGCATGCGTTGTGGCCGAAACGTCGTGAGAATTGTATTTTATTACGTTTAATTTTTATTATTTTCCTTCTACGTGACTTTACCGAAAGAACCAATAAGATGAATCCCTGCAGTCACGAAAGCTTTAAATCGAAATATAAAGCTATTTTTCTTCACAGTTCAAGTTCAAGTTCATATATTTAGGTATATCCCTGTGAGCCCCCCACCCAGCCCCACCCTCCCCACCCTCCCCTCCCCACCCTCCCCACCCAGCCCCTCCCCACCCTCCCCACCTAGTCCCTCCCCACCCTCCCCTCCCCACCCAGCCCCACCCCACCCTCCCCACCCCACCCAGCCCCACCCCTCCCATTTTTGGATGCACGACGGACGGACGGACACAATAATCCCCTGTGGGCTGGTGGAACCAGGAGGTTCCTATACCAATATAACATTGGGCCAAATTCCACAATCTTGAACGCAGGTCGCGGTGAAACTTCGTTATATCGAATTACATTTTCTTTTTCATAATGAAGGTGTTTTGGGTTAGAGCGCTTAAGTATAAATGCGTCGTGACCCTCCACCACCCGACACAGCCAGGAAGGTTTGTCACATAAACAACACGCGCCAATTAGTTACCACTTCAGCCCACCGGTGTGTTGGGAGAGTAAATCCACCCACATTTGTTTGTCAACAAGGTTTCAAGGTTCATGTATTAGGTGTAGCCCTGTGAGCCATTCGGCTCTTAAATCGGGTGCAACCGCAACAAACAAAAAAACATGAACAAGAACACATCTTAAAGTGACTATGTGCAAACAGAAAATCCAAGAAAAGACAGCAAAATATTGCAGAAAAATCACCGTACACCAACCCTGTGCAAATATCCCAGTGGGATGCAAGTCAAACAACAACAACCACAAGACAACTTAGATTAAGGCCATCAGTCTAACTCTGTACTACAACAAACAAACATGGCCAAACCAAAAAACTTTTCGAAAATCACCAAAATAAAGCCATAAAAGCAATGAAACAGTGGTCATAGGAACTGTGACCGAATTGTCAAAATAAACGACGTAAACAACATGTACTACCAAACTCTGCAGCCATAGCTGGCTGCATGAGTCACTCCACAACAGTAGGAGCATCAGTCGGAGTATCAACATTTTTCAACAACTCACCACCACCCCCCACCACCCCCAACCACCCACAACCTGAACATTTACCCCCCCACATCCCAGTTCCACAGCTACCCGTGCGGATGGCGCCGTAGTTATTTATAACCGCGTGCAATATTGATGCGGTCTGTGGCCGCCGTCGCAAAAAAAAATCTTCGAAGCGAGAATCTTTTTTTTTGCTGATACGAGAGCCCAGGGGAGGAGGTGGGGAGGTGTAGCGATGCGTTAACCAGAGGGATTGGCCTGCCGGAGCTACCGACGATTTAACAGACTGCTTGGGGGGTGTGGAGAGGGCATGGTGCTGTTCGCGAGCACGCACGGGTTAATCACACACGAGTGGGTGGGTGGGTGGCACTAGCCTACGTCTGTGTGTCTATGTTGTCTGTCTCTGTGTGTCTCTCTCTCTGTGTCTCTGTGTTGTCTCTCTCTGCTTGTGTGTCTGCCTGTGTGTCTCTATCTGTGTTTGTGTGTCTCTGTGTTGTCTGTGTGTCTATGTTGTGTGTCTCTCTCTGTGTCTCTCTCTGCTTGTGTGTCTCTGTGTGTCTATGTTGTGTGTGTCTCTCTGCTTGTGTGTCTGTCTGTGTGTCTATGTTGTGTGTGTCTCTCTGTGTGTCTCTCTGTGTGTCTGTGTTGTGTGTCTCTCTGTGTGTCTCTCTGTGTGTCTATGTTGTGTCTCTCTCTGTGTGTCTCTGTGTTGTATCTCTTTGCTTGTGTGTCTGTCTGTGTGTCTCCGTGTCTGTGTTTTGTCTCTCTCTCAAATTGAGTTCGACCTGATGACGGTTGCTTGTGTTGCAATCGAAACGTCGTACTCTATTATTTAATTAATTTTCTTTCTACGTTACTTTACCGAAAGAACCAAAGAGTCATTCCTGCAGTCACCAAAGCTTCAAATCAAGCTCTAGCCTGCGTCTCTCCAGTGGCGATGGTCGCACACAGCACCGAGGAAAACTCATTTGAGGCCGAGTCGACGTAGGGGGAGGCCAGAGAACCGGTTCGGATAATCGCCGCAAGGATCGAACTCGGATCGCCGGGTTCGCAGCACGTTGTGATCAACCACTGCCCCGACATACACACAAAGATCACCCGTATAGCCTTAGCAGACTGTAGGGGCAAGTGCTGTTAGCGAGCACCTATGGCCAACACCACGCCCGGCCGCCTTTGTCTCCCTCGTGGCCATGTTTACACACCGCACCAGGTACTCATTTGAGGCTGAGTCGACCTAGGGGAGGCCCAGGACGGATTCGGGAAATCGTCACTGGGTATTGGCCGTGAGTGGGAATCGAACCCGGGTCGCCAGGTTTGTAGCGCTAACCGCTGAACGTACACACAAAAAATTAACCCGTAAAAACAAAGTTTTTCACTATAAATCCTTTATATGCGTGGCGGCGAGAGTCCTCTCGTCCTCTGGCTTGAGATGGCTGCCACCTATGGGTCAGATGATTGTCTGCCACCATTAAGCAATTGGTAATTAAATATTTATTTGTTTTCCCTAAACAGTGTAACATTTTGGAAAAAAAATTTCACGAAAATTAATTGTCACGCACAACGAGTCGGTGTGCAAAATGTCAGCTCGATTGGATCACGGGAAGTGGGTTAAAAAACGAGCGAAATATTTGCACGGTCGTAAGCAAGCACGCAAGCAAGCAAGCGAACTTAATATAAAGGATTGAAAAAGACAAAGATCCCCCGTATAGCCTTAACAGACTGTAGAGGGGCAAGTGCTGTGAGCGAGCACACACACCTACACAGACGTTAATCACGCATATACAAACGCGCACACAAAGGGCATGCATCATGCACGCAAAATATACAAACGTACAGGCAGCACATATACACGGCCACGCAGGCATGCATCACGCAGACATACACAGAGATAAAGACACCCCCCCCCCCATCACCCATATAGCCTTGAACAGACTGTGCTGTTAGCGAGCACCTATTAGGGGCCGTCCATAAATGACGTCACGCGATTTTGGACTATTTTAACCCCCCTCTTATCACACGACGTCACAAAAGTCAGACCCCCTCCCCTCAAATATGACGTCATAAAGCTCTGCCCCCCCCCCCCCCAAAAATAAAGTATGCTTCAAATCGCTTTTAAACTATTGTCATTGTAGTGCGTATTTAATGTGGCGCTGCACTCTGATGTTGTAGGAGAAAACATTTATTAAAAAGTCTATTTAATTAAGTAGAACGTGTTGTCTATATTCATTCAAAGTTGCGCATTTTGATGTGACGTCACATTTCTCACCACCCCCCCCCCCTCGTCACACATCGTCACAAATGTCTGACCCCCCTTCCCCTAGATGCGTGACGTCATTTATGGACGGCCCCTTAAGGCAAACATGGCACGCGTGGTTGTGGATTACGAGGACAAACGCCCGGCCGCCTTTGTCTCTCCAGTGCTGATGTTTACACAAAGCCAAAGATCCCCTGTGTAGCCTTAACAGACTGTAAGGGCAAGTGCTGTTAGCGAGCACCTATGAAGGCCGGCACGGCACACGAGCAGATGGGTGTCCAGCACCGCGCCCGGCCGCCTTTGTCTCCCCAGTGGCAATGATTTTACACACCACACCAGGTACTCATTTGAAGCTGAGTCGACCTAGGGGAAGCCCACGATCGGTTCAGATATTCGTCACCGGTGTTGGCCGTGAGCGGGAATCGAACCCGGGTCGCCGGGGTTCGTAGCGCAGCGTAGCGCTAATCCGTTGCACCACCGCTCCCCACGTACAAAGACAAAGATCCCCTGTATAGCCTTAACAGACTGTAGGGGCAAGAGCACCTATGAAGGCCGGAACGGTACACGAGGGGGTGGGTGGCCAGCACCACGCCCGACCGCCTTTGTCTCCCTAGTAGCGATGTTTACACACCGCACCAGATACTCATTTCAGGCTGAGTCGACCTAAGGGAGGCCCAGGACCGGTTCAGATGATCGTCACTGGGTGTTGGCCGTGAGCGGGAATCGATCCCGGGTCGCTAGGTTCATAGCGCAGCGTAGCGCTAACCGCTACACCACCGCTCCCCACTCACACGTACAAAGACAAAGATCCCCCGTGTAGCCTGTAACAGACTGTAGGGGCAAGTGCTGTTAGCGAGCACCTATGAAGGCCGGAACGGTACACGAGGGGGTCGGTGGCCAGCACCACGCCCGACCGCCTTTGTCTCCCTAGTGGCGATGTTTACACACCACACCAGGTACTCATTTCAGGTTGAGTCGACCTAGGGGAGGCCTAGGACCGGTTCAGATGATCGTCACTGGGTGTTGGCCGTGAGCGGGAATCGAACCCGGGTCGCCAGGTTCGTAGCGCAGCGTGATAACTGCTACACCACCACTCCCCACTCACACGTACACACACACAGTGACACACACACACACTCCACACTGCGTCCGCTGGGATTGAACGTTTAAAAGAAACCATTCCTCGCAGCATCCCATTGCAATCTCCTCGCGCTCGCAGCTGCGCTTCGCAAAGGTCACCGTGAAGCGATTCCTCTGCGCTTGAGAAAACGTTCCCTAAAGCCACGCGCAGAGGGCGGGGGGGGGGAGGTAGCGGCGATGATCGTGAGCGATTACAGGCAACGCGTCTTCCACCGCCAAAAAAATGCACGCGTGTTGAACTTCTTTCGCACTCTGCGAAGTCAACCGCGCTCATCGGAAGACCGCGCGGGGGCCTCACCCCGAGCGCGAACCCAAAACGGTCTGAAGACGAAAAGCCGTCGCGCTCCAAACCAATCGGACAACGAGCAGCGTATTCTTGGGTTTTTTCGGTAAAGTCACGTAAGTAAAAAATTAAAATGAAAATAAAATAAAAATAAAAATCACGACGTTTCGGAGGCAACACAAGCCTCCGTCTTCAGGTGGAACCGTCACAGCACGCTCGCTGTATCAAGCAAATGAGAAATTCCAAGAGATCCGACCCCGTATATATACTGCTTGAGGGGGGAGGAGCCAGGGCAGGCTCCTGGATAAGGAGTTTTTAAATCCTTTATATTAAGTTCACTTGATTGCTTGCTTGCGCGCTTACGACCGTGCAAATCTTTCGGTCGTTTTTTAACCCACTTCCCGTGATCCAATCGATCTGACATTTTGCACACAGACTCGTTGTGCGTGACAATTTATTTTCCTGAAATTTTTTTTCCAAAATTTTACACTTTTGAGGTAATTTTTTTTTATATTTAATTACCAATTGTTAATGGTGGCAGGCAATCATCTGACCCATAGGTGGCAGCCATCTCAAGCCAGAGGACGAGAGGACTCGAGCCGCCAGTTTTTAAGACCAATGTGGGCTGGGTTGTGGCCCATTGAACACGCATATATATTAATTTTTTTATTATTATGGTAAGTTGGTGCGGCGCGCAACCGCGATGGCAAACTGAAACGGGGGGGGGGGGGGGGGTGGGAGACCTCAGTGGTCGCGTAGCTGGGATGGACAAAGTCTCCTCCGTGCCGTCCTGTGACCCAGGCCCCGACCGCTCCCAACCTCTCCCCCCCTCCACCCTCTCCTCTGACCGGTCACTCGGTCGCTCGCTACGGTAACAGACGCGCCGTCAGCCACCACCGCCAGCCCTCCCCCCCCCCCATACTCCCTCGGAGTTGTGGTGCCGTCAAGGTCGAGACAGCTCGAGGAAAGCCAGAGGCCCTCGTAGCGCGGTTTGGCTACGTACGGTGCGAAAGAAATTTAGCGTGCGACTTGGGGGGGGTGCCAAGCCCCTCAACGAACCCCTCTGTACGGCGACGACAAAAAACACATTCCTGCGGAGGGAGCTGGTAGGAACGTTGGGTTGCTCGGTCAATGGGCAGGGTCAACGGCGGCGTGGTGTATTCCGCAAATATGCCCGACTGTGAGGGCGGGCACAAGCCGGCGTGAGTTGGTTAAACGTTGAGTTTTATAAGGGCACCACGGGGTGACCAGCCCCTCCCCACCCAGTCCCATCCCTCCCACCCCCCACGCAGCCCCACCCTCCCCACCCAGCCCCTCCCCACCCTCCCCTCCCCACCCAGCCCCACCCTACCCACCCGGCCCCTCCCCACCCTCCCCTCCCCACCCAGCCCCTCTCTCCCCATCCAGCCCCTCCCTGCACGACGGACGGACGGACACAATAATCCCCTGTGGGCTGGTGGAACCAGTGGGTTCCTACCAGTAAACACCATGAACTTGTGTTGTCCTATGGCGTGACTCGCCCCCGCCATAGGAATGTGGAATTGCCACCACTATCTGGGTGCTGTAAACGAATGAGCGCTGCCTCATTGCTCAGGAAATTACTTAGAATTTTTTTTGACGATGTGTAGAATAATTTCACTTAATTGTATAGTCCTAATCAGGTTGGTACAGGTCTCACCGCTGCTGTCAGAGGACAACAATGCAGTTTGTCAGGAGCCGTTGATGGCTTTTGCATAATGCGCAAATGCTGAGTGCCTTTGTTACACGTGTACGGGTGTTCTTTTAAATCCGTTTTTAATCTGTTATGATTGATTTTCTCATCACTTATAGATGACATTATGTTCAGGAGCTGGCATGAGGCATTTACTTTCTCAGATTTCTCCGTCTCGAGAACGTAGGGCAGGAAAACTAATTTTATTGAGTTGGTGAGTGGGCCCAGGAATGCACTGCGAGGTGGGACTGCCCTTGTTCTCACGAGAACATGACCTTCCCACAATGCAATGTTCCAGCAACACTTTGCAAATTTAACTTTTAATATAAATCACCTGATGCAGTCGTAGCTACTTATTGAAGGGGGTTGTGCTTTCGCTACGTTGTCCCCACCTGAAAAAGGACGCTTGTGTCGCGCCCGAAACGTCGTGATTTAATTTAACTGTTTTCATTTATTTCATTTTTTACCTACGTGACTTTACCGAAAAAACCAAAGAGTATTATTGAAGGGGGGGGGGGGGGGTTGCCAAGGGCTTTGCAAACCAAAATGACAAAGAGACGCATTTCTTTCTATTCTTTAAATAAAAAAGCACATCAATATGTCCAGAGCCCCATTGCGACGTGAATATACGAGACGGCGGTCCTCAATAACTTCACGAAGCAGCAGTCCTCAACGAGCCGCGTGCGGCTCCCGAATCCGCGGGTTTGCCGACCCCTGCCCAAATTATTCGTTCGTGCAACTCTTGACACGCCAATAAAAAAATAAGAACTGGTCGTGAGAATTTTCTTTTCCGAAATGTAATTCTCATTAGGCCCCCATGGTGTAAACAGTTGCAAGCCTCCCAACTATTATTATTAAGTCCGTGTGTGTGTCACCATGTGTGTGTGTCACTGTGTGTGTGTGTGTCACTGTGTGTGTCTCACTGTGTATGTGTGTCACTGTGTGTGTGGGGAGCGGTGGTGTAGCGGTTAGCGCTACGCTGCGCTACAAACCCCCGCGACCCGGGTTCGATTCCTGCCCATGGCCAACACCGGTGACGATTATCTCAACCGGTCCTGGGCCTCCCCTAGGTTGACTCAGCCTCAAATGAGTACCTGATGCTTTGTGTAAAGATCGCCACTGGGGAGACAAAGGCGGTGGGGCGTGGTGCTGGCCACCCACCCCCTCGTGTGCCGTGCCGGCCTTCATAGGTGCTCGCTAACAGCACTTGCCCATACAGTCTGTTAAGGCTATACGGGGGATCTTTGTCTTTGTGTGTGGGGAGCGGTGGTGCAACGGGTTAGTGCTACGAAACGTCGCCTCATATATTTTCCCATCTAAAGGCCTCGCACACGCGCTGTTGTTGCCACGGAACGCGTTCAACTGATTCGATCTGCTCCAAGGCATTGGGCAGAAAAAAAAATGCCACCCTGACAAGCGGTGGCTCGATGTCTCACTCGGCGTGTCGCCGGCAGCCTGGAGTATGTGGCACGTGTCCAGTAGTAGCAATGGCCATTGCGTACATACCAGGACAGACCTCGGCTGCAATGTCGCCCTGCTGTTAATGACTTCGGGTCGCGACCTTTACTGACGACCGTGACGGCCGCATGCGGGCACGTTGAACTTCTTTCGCATCGTACGTAGCCAACCGCGCTATTCGGAGGTGCGGGGGGGGGGGTGCGAAGGACAACAAACAAAACACGAAAAGCGGTTCTAAAAAAATAAGTTTTTCAATCGATGTTAAAAAAAAAAAATTCCTAAGATCGGAAGCAAGAGCGTTCCAGACGGCCGCGCTTCTGCAAGCTGCGCGATGAGGTGACCGCCTTTGTTCGCTGGTTAAGCCAATAGCCGCTGCGCCCGTGTGAATGCCCGGAGTTTGCGCGACGATTAACGCCCTTTGACGAGATCAGCAAGTTATTGGTGGTTCATTTGTGGCAAGCACCTTGCGTGGTGTAGTCGGTGCGACCTCATCATGCGTTCGTTCGGCGACCGGGAAGCCAATGCAGCTCAGGGAGCTACTGGACGCGAGATGACCAGCGGAGTTGCGATCTCGACAACGGGGCGTTGAATGTCAGAGGCCTCGCACCAGACTCCTCGTCACTAATCAATGGGACCGTCTGATCGATGGTACCCTCTAAGCGATGGGGCCATCTCAGCGATGGGACCCTCTAATCGATGGGGCCCTCGAATCGATGGGATCCGTTACAGCTAAACGTGCGATCGGTGACTCGGTCTCGCAAACATCAACTCCCCAGGGGCCAGAGACAGCGAGCCGATGGGAGACGGTGGGGGTGGGGAGGAGGGAAAAGGAGGAGGGGGGGGGGGTGAGATCGCAAGGGGAGGAGGGGGAGGAGGAAAATTGGCTGGATGGGAGGTGATGGGGGGTGTAGGGGAAGGGGGTGGGGAGGTTAGAGAGAGACAGGGAGATAGGAGGGGAGAGGGTTGGGTAGTGGGGTGGAGGGGGGAGGTTTTGCGTTCGGCAACCGCCAGCTAAATGCAGCCAGAGCCAACGTTGCCGCGCCGTAATTCGTCACGGTGAGCCCGACGTTTCGTTCCACGTGCCAGTCGGTGCCCTAAGGCAACAGGGGCCGAGGAAGCTTCCCAGCACGCGGTGCGAAACGTCGGACACGCGGCGCCGAGAACGTCGGTGACGACGACGAGTCTCAGTGCCGGTCCAATGAGTTTGTTCTCATTGGGTTGCAGGGAGCGTTGCATGTGAAGTGAGATGGGGATGCTGATAGAGGGGATGCTCGGCTGGATATATAAGCATGTCACGCTGCCCGGGGGCGGGGAGGGGTGTGTGGGTGGTCAACAAACCCAAACAAAACTATAAATAAGCTCTTCGTTTTAATCCACGGGCGGCTTCAGCGAAACTTTGTTTACTCGCCCGCTGTGCGGTAAAAAGCACGCTGATGCTCGGTGTACAATCCTCGCCGCCCACGTGCTGCGTGTCCGGTGAGCTTCTTTCGCATCGTACGTAGCCAGCCGTGCTAATCGAAGGTGCGGGGGGAGGACAACGAACTACACACAAAAAGCGGTTATATAGAAACCAGCTTTCAATCGAGACGATTTAAAATTAACCTGTAAAAACAAAGTTTTTCACTATAAATCCTTTATATGCGTGTTCAATGGGCCACAACCCAGCCCACATTGGTCTTTGAAACGGGCGGCTAGAGTCCTCTCGTCCTCTGGCTTGAGATGGCTGCCACCTATGGGTCAGATGATTGCCTGCCACCATTAAGCAATTGGTAATTAAATATAATAAATAAAAATTACCTAAAAAGTGTAAAAAGTGGGAAAAAAAATGTCACGAAAATAAATTGCCACGCACAACGAGTCTGTGTGCAAAATGTCAGCTCGATTGGATCACGGGAAGTGGGTTAAAAAACGACTGAAAGATTTGCACGGTCGTAAGCGCGCAAGCAAGCAAGCAAGTGAACTTAATATAAAGGATTTAAAAAGTGCATCGCTCCAGTGGATTCCTAATATATCGGAGGGAAGAGCGTTCCAGACGGCCACAGAAGCGCACCTGATGCTCTACGCTCCTTGCTGTCCTGTGACGCGGCACGGCTGTGGCCAAGCCGCGATGAAGCATGGGTCAAACGAATGATGATGATGATGATAACGATGAGAGACATGATATACTATGTGAGCCAATTATTTGATGGCACTGCTGCTTTGGCATTGATGCACGAGCACAACAGTTCAGCGCATCCGTCAGTAACACTGCGTGACCTTAAAAGGAAAAAAGGTATATCAAATATATCGTAGGTGACGTGTCGGACAATGGCCCTTCTGATTGATGTGCTATGAAGAAGGCCTATTGCCTGAAACGTCGGCAATTACATGCATTTTCCTTTTCAAGGCCGCGGTGTGAGTGACCAAACACCTTGGCTTTTAGGCACATGAGCCTCTCACTTCTGTTCGAGATTTTTTTTTTTAACCCCCATCAACTCCCACTCTCCTTTGTCTCTCTCTCTCTCTGGGTCTGTCCATAATCCGCGCAGATTTCACGGCGCGATCCGTCGACTGGCTCGCTGCGCGACGCGGCCTTCGACGCAGCGCAGCCAAACGCGCTCTCTCTCTCTCCCGCTCCGGGGAGGCCACGGAGTCCGGGGATGTTTCGCTCCGCGGCACCGGAAGAGCACTTAAAAGGGAAAAGGAGCAGGGAGTCTGTGCGGAGGAGGAGGAGGAGGGGGGTGGGGAGGTGGAGGAGGGGGGGGAGTATTCTGGGTTTTACTCTGGGAATCCGTGGAAGCTGTTGTACGGTGGAAAGGGAGTGTGTGTGTGTGTGGGGGGGGGGGGGGGGGTTGGTGTAATTCTCGCACCAGTTGCTGCGAAGTTTGGAAAAGTGGGACCAGAAGTGTGGACAACAGGGGTCGGTCTGAAGCTACTCAAGCATTCGAGGTGGATGGTCTGTGTGCCATGATCGGGGGGGGGGGGGGCTTAGGGCCGTGGGAGGCCGAGGTGGAGGGGGAAGTAGGGGCTTGTGGGAGTTCTCAAACTAATTCCTGGGACGTTTGTCAAACTGGGACGATTACGGTGAGCGCGTGATTGCTGCCGTTCGGTCCCTGCCACGAATCGGATTTTTTTTTTCATCTCCGGCGTGCCATGGGGTTCTTTTGTTTTTCTTCAGTCTCTGGTCGCGCTCCAACAGAAACAGCTCAAATCTAGAAGAGAGGATTTTCAGTGGCGGCCGGATGGCTGCGGGAGGGGGGATAAGCGCGTTGAGCCGGCGCCGCTGGGATCCTGGATTCCAAATCCACGTTTTAGCCGCTGCCCGTGAACAAATCGGCGGCTTCCAAAATTTGGCCGAGTTTCACCATCTCGGCCCGGTCACCAACGACGAAAGTGACGTCACGCCGTGACGTCACTTCACCCTTGTGACGCCACCGCGATGACGTCACAGCGGCAAGAGCGGGCGAAGGTGGCGCGGGTTGCATCCGTCGATGGCGTCGTGCACGCGAACGATCGGAAAACTACGAAAGAAGAAAACCGCGCAAAGTTCGACATCGAAAAAATGAATGCACCCCCGAGTGTCGCTTAACGAGTTGCACCGAAGTGACTCAAGGGCAGCGATTAATTCGGTGAACGAAACGAGCGATGCAATATTCGTCAGCGAAGTGTTATTTTTTTTACAAGCAGTTTGATGCTTCTAGATTTGAAGCTTTCGTGACTGCAAGGATTCATACTCTTAGTTCTTTCGGTAAAGTCAAGTAGGTAAAAAATGAAATTAAAATTAATAAAATAAAATAAAAATCAAGACGTTTCGGAGGCAACACAAGTCTCCGTCATCAGATGGGACCGTCACAAATCTGGCTGTGACGGTCCCACCTGATGACGGAGACTTGTGTTGCCTCCGAAACGTCGTAATTTTTAAATTATTTGTATTAATTTTAATTTCATTTTTTACCTACGTGACTTTACCGAAAGAATCAAGAGTTTGATGCTTGTTTCCTGAGGCTGGTAAGTGCGTAGAATGCATTTTACGTTTTCGACTTTAAGCCGGTGGCCAAAACTCTGAACTTGCAGCTCGCTCCGAGATGCAGATAAAATCAGCGAGGCTCATGGGTAGTGGGCGGGGGATGTCAGGTGGGAGGGGCAACTAACGGGTCAGCCCCAAAACTTTCTCTGCATCACGTTCCGTGACCCTAACGGGGACTTGTTATTAATTGCTAAGATTAACTAAGTGACCAGTGGATGCAGAAAAATATTAGTCATCGCTCAGTAAGTGGGAGCTCCCACACTTTATCCCACCACTCAGACAAAATTGCGACCGGCTGTAACGGAAATCATCCAGTCACGTGTCCGATGACTATAACACCTTTAGCAAGGCATGAAGTCTGCATTAACCACTTGTGGCAAAACATGCAAACAGTCATGCTCTGATACATTTTTTAAAAATATGCATTGTATTTGAAACTTCTAGATTTGAAGCTTTCGTGACTGCAAGGATTCATATTCTTAGGTTTTTTCGGTAAAGTCACGTAGGTAAAAATTTAAAATTAATAAAAGTATTTTTATTTTACTTTTATTAATTTACATTTTTTACCTACGTCACGTTTGGCCTACACCAGAGACAACCTTCTTAGTGGCTTTGTCTCACCACAATGCTCAAAAGCGAACAGTACAAAGAGAAAATGCAAGTATCAAAATATTCATGCCTTGCAATAGGTATCTCGTTGGTGTTTGAGGATCTTACCACCCCCTGTTTCATTGCCAGAAAGGCTAAAGCCTCTTATTTTTTCCATAATTGTTTTACTGGCAAAACGGTCCCATAGGTATGAAAAAAGCGTATGATTTATTTTAAAGATGGAAGCAAAACTAATTATTTGGCGAAGCCGCCGCTGCCGCTTCTTCCGCCGCCGCGGCGGCGTTGGCAGCGGTGCACAGAGGGCGTGGATCTCCAGCGAATCGTCGCGAGACGTTTAAACGTCGCGAGTCTTCTCAACAACAACAACAAAGACGGTGCTGCTGACAGCGCAAAATAAATCGGCTACGCGTAAATTTTACTTTTGTCAAGCCCTTTCCCCTAATATTTTCGTGACCTCTAAGTACCCCCTATCGCTGTCACTACGCTAAACCAAAAACTATTTTTATTTTTTATTTTATCAGTTAAGGCCCCACTGAGCGACACAGCTCTTTTTTTCAGAAGTGTACTGGCCATTTCGATTTAAAGCTTTCGTGACTGCAGGGATTCATCTTCTTGGTTGTTTCGGTAAAGTCACGTAGAAGGAAAATAATAAAATAATAAAAATAAAACATCAAATAATTCTCACGACGTTTCGGCCACAACGCAAGCAGCCGTCCTCAGGTGAAGAACAGGTCTGTCGGGAAGACCTGTTCTTCACCTCAACGCAAGCAGCCGTCCTCAGGTGAAGAACAGGTCTGTCGGGAAGACCTGTTCTTCACCTGAGGACGGCTGCTTGCGTTGTGGCCGAAACGTCGTGAGAATTATTTAATTATGTTTTATTTTTATTATTTTATTATTTCCCTTCTACGTGACTTTACCGAAAGAACCAAGAAGATGAATGTCCTGGCCATCACGAGCGATAGCTCTGCCGAGTGGCTTGTCATCACGTGGACATTTATAGCAGCCCGAAAACCCTGAACGCTCATCTCTGAACCCTTGCACGCCCCTGCCAAGTAACAATCATTCGTTTCTGTCCTCGTTTTTTTTCCATTTCTCCAACCCCCCAACCCACCCACCCCACCGCTATTCTATAGAACGCCTCGAGCGAATGGGAACCTCCGCATCAATGAAACCAAAAAGAATAAGCCGAGGGGGAAAGATCGCGCCAAAGTTCCGCTCGCAAGGGGCGCTTAAACAGCACCCTCGGATAGGAAAGTCGGGGCGGGTTACCTAATGGTGAAAGGGTCAAAATACGGGGAAACCCACGATGGGATTTAGAGAGTATTAATTCTAGATTTGAAGCTTTCGTGACTGCATTGATTCTAATTCTTAGGTTTTCTCGGTAAAGTCACGTAGGTAAAATTTTTGAATTGAAATTAATGAAAGTAAAATAAAAATAAAATAAAAATCACGACGTTTCCGAGGCAACACAAGCCTCCGTCTTCAGGTGGAACCGTCACAGCACACTCGTTGTATCAAGTGAGAGCGAGCAAGCGTGCTGTGACGGTTTCACCTGAATACGGAGGCTTGTGTTGCCTCCGAAACGTCGTGATTTTTATTTCATTTTTATTTTACTTTTAGTAATTTTAAATTTTTTACCTACGTGACTTTACCGAAAAACCTAAGAAAATGGGATTTAGAGAGCCTATTGGTGGAGGATAGGGGGGTAGCGGCGGCAGCGTTGGCGGTGGTGGTTGGGGCAGACAAATTAAGCCGTCACCGAGCGACGTGAAGCCCTCCGATTGTTGATGGGTAATTGCGGTAATTGTGTCGGTAATTGCCACTTCCACTGACCGCCCGCTCATCTTGAGCTGTCAGCGTTCGGCGGCGCCGCGCTGTGCGGCGGTGGCGGTGGTGGGGAGCTGACGCCATTGTCACTGGATAATCGGCGAGGCCTTCTCAGCTTTGGTGGGTCAAACAATGAACTGACGGACAAGCTCGCCACCACCTTTGTCGCCCGGCCCGCCGCGGCGCGGGGCAGCCCTGCGTCCCACCACGCCTGCCGCTGCAGCCCTCCATCAACGTGACTGAGCGGGCCCGTTCGATCTCCCGGCACGGCAATAGCAGCGATGGTGCAAGTTAACGCGTAGGCTTTCGCGACCAATATTATTCATAATATAGATTTGACCCAAAAAGCTATATTATGATGGTGCAAGTGTCTGAATGCCCCCCGCTCCCCCCCCCCCGGTTGTCCCGCCTCCCCACCACCCTCGCCCCTAGCCTCAGCCCAGTCCGTCACAGCAGCGCAAATGTGTTCACACGCAGTTGCAGTGGACGCGGTAAAGTGTCAAATTTTGACGTAAAACTTTCGTGACTGCAGGAATTCGTATTCTTTTGTTCTTTCGGTGACGTCACATAGATGGGAAATAAAAAATAAAATAAAGTAAAAATAGTCAAAATAAACAAAAATTCATAACAACAAACTCGCGACGTTTCGATCGTAACACAAGCAGTCGTCATCAGGGGACTGATTTTTTTTCATTTTTATTTTCATTTTATTTGTTATTTTCCATCTACGTGTCTTTACCGAAAGTTCCAAAGAACATGGGGTAAGGTGTGTTTGTGTGTGACGATTATCTTAACCGGTCCTGGGCCTCCCATAGGTCGACTCAGCCTGAAATGGGTACCTGGTGCGGTGTGTAAACATCGACACTGAAAAAGGCGGTCGGGCGTGGTGCTGGCCACCCACCCACCCCCTCGTGTACCGTTCCGGCCTTCATAGGTGCTCGCTAACAGCACTTGCCCCTACAGTCTGTCAAGGCTATACGGGGGATCTTTGTCTTTTTTGTACCTTCTAACTCGGAGACGTGTGGCCGCGTGTGAGAAGATGAGGCAGAGATAACCCTCTCACTAGAGGGGTCTCCCTGAGTGGGAGGCCCCTCTCTCTCTGTGCCAGCAGTGCCACGGGGAGAGTATTTGGTGGCACGGCTGTTGACGCGGGCGGTTTAGCGCGCCGTGAAATTGCCAACCACTCGGCCCCGCCACGGGAAACATCGTCTCCGAGCGAACGCCTGCGGTTCGGTGGACAAACATCACCGCTGGTGACACTGCCCTCCCGTACGCCGTGCCTGCCGCGCTGAGCGCTCGCGAACCGCACTTGAGATGTTAACTGCCTCGCCCGGTATATGATCCCGACCCTGACGCCTGCTGTGTGGGGTTGCGTGGGGTGTGTGGGGTTGCGTGGGGTGTGTTGGGTGTGTGAGGTTGCGTGGGGTGTGTGGGGTGCGTGGGGTGTGTGGGGTGCGTGGGGTGCGTGGGGTGTGTGGGGTGCGTGGAGTGGGTGGAGTGCGTGGGGTGTGTGGGGTGCGTGGAGTGTGTCGGGTGCGTGGGGTGTGTCGGGTGCGTGGAGTGTGTCGGGTGCGTGGGGTGTGGGGGGTGTGGGGGGTGTGGGGTGTGTGGGGTGCGTGGGGTGTGCGGGGTGCGTGGGGTGCGTGGGGTGTGTGGGGTGCGTGGGGTGTGTGGGGTGCGTGGGGTGTGTGGGGTGCGTGGAGTGGGTGGAGTGCGTGGGGTGTGTGGGGTGCGTGGAGTGTGTCGGGTGCGTGGAGTGTGTCGGGTGCGTGGGGTGTGTGGGGTGGGGGGGGTGTGGGGTGTGTGGGGTGCGTGGGGTGTGTGGGGTGCGTGGGGTGCGTGGGGTGCGTGGAGTGGGTGGAGTGCGTGGGGTGTGTGGGGTGCGTGGAGTGTGTCGGGTGCGTGGGGTGTGTCGGGTGCGTGGAGTGTGTCGGGTGCGTGGAGTGTGTCGGGTGCGTGGGATGTGTCGGGTGCGTGGGGGGTGTCGGGTGCGTGGAGTGTGTCGGGTGCGTGGGGTGTGGGGGGTGTGGAGTTCGTGGAGTTCGTGAGCTGTGTGGGGTGCGTGGGGTGAGACAGCGCGGAGGATCGGTGGTGGGGTGGGGGGACGTGGATGTCACTGCGAGCGGACAACCGCCGCTCGCTGTTTGGTGTTTCGCCGTCACCATGGCGAGATTGGAAGCGAGCCGCCCTGCCTCGGAACCAGGGCGAGCACTTCCTGCCCCCCCCCCCCCCCCCAATCTCTCTCCCACCCAGCCCCCCCCCCACCACCACCATGAACCCTCCATGCTGTAGCGACACACAAACTCGCTCGGACTCCCCGGGGGATATTCCGAGTCCAGCGGCGTCCTTCCGCACGCGTCCGGCCCCGGCACAGGCGACGTCCGATTGCGGTTGAGAGTTTAAAGAGCAAAAGGCGCAGACCCTGCAATGGCTATTCTCTGTTGTACCTGCTGTACCACATATACCCCCCTCCACCCACCCCATATCCTGTGTGATTTCAAGCTTCGACGAGTGTCAGCGCTCGCTTCGGACTATGGACGCGCGTTGTCGCGTGGTCCGTTTCGCGGTGTGTGGAAGGTAAAGGTTGCGGCCCTGCGATGCTTTGCTCACTCCGCTGCTGGATGAAGAGCCTCGACTAGAGGGCATTGCTCTCACGAGAGAGAGAGAGATAATTTGGGCCTACTCTTCCACGCTTGCCATGCGTCTTGGAAGAACGTGGGAGCCCTCCGCACTTTACTAAACTCATAAACTGTATTTTATTTTGCCGGGTAAGTCCCACGGAACTGTGTAGCTCTTTTTCAGATGCGACCCAGCTTCAAATTATAAAAAAAATTGCTTATCATCACGTGGAAATGTATAAGCAGCCAGAAACTCTCAACGCATGTTTCTGAATGTGGAGGGAAAAACTGGAGGATCCGGAGAAAAATCCACGCGGCCACGGGTAGAACGTGAAA
The DNA here is from genome assembly GCF_015708825.2 of Lethenteron reissneri. NCBI lineage: Eukaryota > Metazoa > Chordata > Hyperoartia > Petromyzontiformes > Petromyzontidae > Lethenteron > Lethenteron reissneri. The sequence continues at coordinate 6,586,958 of NC_083833.1, read as the reverse complement.
ACATTCCTAATGCACAGGCGTCAGGGTCGGGTTCGAACCCAGGACCTCCTGCATACCAAGTTCAAGTTCATTTATTAGGTATAGCCCTGTGAGCCATTCGGCTCTTGAATCGGGTGCAACCGCAACAAACAAAAAACATGAACAAAAAAATATTAAAGTGAATATGTGACTAAGTGCAAACAGAAAATCCAAGAAAAGACAGCAAAATATTGCAGAAAAAAAATCACCGTACACCAACACTGTGTGCAAAAATCCCAGTGGTATGCAAGTCAAACAACAACAACTACAAGACAACTCAGATTAAGGCCATCAGTCTAACTCTGTACTACAACAAACAAACATGGCCAAACCAATACACTTTTCGAAATCACCAAAATAAAGCCATGAGAGCAATGAAACAGTGATCATAGGAACTGTGACGGAATTTTCACAATAAATGGCATAAACAACATGTACTACCAAAACCCTGCAGCCATAGCTGGCTGCATGAGTCACTCCACAACAGCAGGAGCATCAATCGGAGTCAACATCTCCTAGCCACCGCGGTGCCTTTTACCCCACTACACGGCTCACTGGCGGAGCCAGTGGGGGGGGGGGGGGGCACGTTACCGCTGACCGATGCTCCATGCTAATCGGAGTTGCATGGGAAAGGACGACAAACTAAACACAAAAAAATAACTTAGAAAGAAATTAAATGGAATAGTCAAATGAGCGTTACCACCATGCCGCCACCCTGCCGCCCGATGATGTCCGACGTTTCGCACCCAGGCACCGGAAGAAGCTCCCCAGCACGTGGAACGCAAAAACCCGCGCGCAACGGAGCGCCGCGCGGCAGATACACGTGAAAACCTACGCAGTGGGTTCAAACGTGCTGAGCTTCCAAAATCCCATGCGGATGAATCGCAGATTAGAATAATTATCATCATCGTGATCATCGATATTTAACTGCTGCGTACGCAGCGCATGTTTTGACAGCAGAGTAAATTTTGTTTTCTTGTCGGTGCGGCAGTAAAAATAAATTGCAGGCCACGATCGGGAGACAGATCGCAAACGAGAAACCTTCCCTGGAATCCGAGGGGGGCATCGATCGTCATCGTTACCGTTGAGTGATCGCGATGATCCCCGAATCTCACAGCGGACAGCAGTGCTCCTGCGGAAGGCGTCTCCACACCCTGAACCCAGAGGGGTCAAGACCTTGCCGAGCTGGCATTGCCGAGACCCTGGCTAATCCATAAATAGAGGTTTTTGTTGGGTGAGATCGCGTGAATATATAAATGCGTCGTTAAACCCACCACCGCCCGACGCAGCCAGCCGGTAAGGTTTGTCACGTACATGAAACGTACCAATTCGCTAGTGTTGGAGAGTAAACCTGCTACAACATTTTACAATTCGAATACCGTGACGTTTCATTATTGCAACAACCGGCATCACCAGGCGACAGCCAGAGTTGTGGAGGCACTAAATGTGACGTCGTCAGCTGAGCCAATCAAATGCGACGAAGGGCAGAGGGAAAGTGGGGGGCAGAGGGGGGGGGCGATATCCAACTTGCTAAGCTGACCCTGGCTAATGGTGTCAGTTTCAGTCACCTGCGATTAAAACCGGTTCTCTGGTGTAAGTGAGTTAGAATATTTTTTGTTTTACCAGGTAGAGCCCACCTGAGCTATTTGCTATTTTTCAGAAACAAATTGGCCACGAATGACAGCTGTTCTTGTAGCAGTTGGTTTGGTGTCCTTCCCCCGCACCTCCTCCGATCAGCGTGGTTTGCTATGTAAGGTGCAAAAGAAGTTCAACTTACAATGTCAAAATCAGCACAGACTGTGGCTTGTTTGGAAGCAATGCTGCTAATGAGAGGCACTTGAAGATGGAATGCCGGGAAGTTTAACATAAAGAACAAAGATCCCGCGTATAGCCTTAAGAGACTGTTGGGACAAGTGCTGTTAGCGAGCACCTATGAAGGTCGGCACATCGCACGAGTGGCGATGTTTACACACTGCACACAGGTACTCATTTTAGGCTGAGTCGACCTAGGGGAGGCCCAGGAGCAGTTCTGATAATCGTCACTGGTGTCGGCCGTGAGGGTGAATCGAACTCGAGTCGCTGGGTTCGTAGTGCGGCGTGCTAACCGCTACACCACCGCTCCCCACAAGGTCAACATACACAGATACCTACAGCTCAACGAAGTGGCTTATCATCGTGTGGAAATACATAGCAGCCAAATACACCAAACGCACGTTTAAAAATGTGAAGGGGAAAAACTGGAGGACCCGGAGAAACGAAATCCACGCGACTACCACGGGGAGAGCATGCGAACTCGAAATTTACAGGTGTCGGGATCGCGATCGAACCCACGACCTCCTGCATACCAGGCGAGGGAGTTAACATCTTACCCCCATTGACGGTCTCCACCTCTGTGTGAACGATGACCGCACACAAAAATTAGTTGGTCACCTACACATTTACTGAAATGCCAGCGCTGAGACAAGTTCGTAATAATGTCGGCCATCACGTGATGAATGTGGGATGAAAAAAAAACAAGGACCCGCTGGTCACTCGAACGATCTCCGTGGTAGCTCTGTGGTGTCCACTTCTGTGGGCACTTCACTCGGGTGGCGCGATCCCCGAGAGGAGTACAATCGGGGGTTAACAATCCATCGTGTGGGGCGGAGGGCAGGGAGAAAACAATAGACGACGGTGTGGGGAGATCTTTTTGGTTCTTTCGGTAAAGTCACGTAGAAGGAAAATAATAATAAATAATAATGATGATGATTATTTTATTATTTTCCTTCTACGTGACTTTACCGAAAGAACCAAGAAGATGAATCCCTGCAGTCACGAAAGCTTTAAATCAAAAGGTGTGGGGAGAGTGAGCCGGAGGGGGGGGCAGGTGGGCAGGTGGCAGGGTGGACGTCAGTGAAAGGGTTAACGGCGTCGCTCGCCAATTAACGATGTAAAGTCTCCCCGGCGAGGAGCTGTCAACTCTCGCTCACTCCCCTGGGGGGGGGGGGGAGACCCGAGCGGCAAGCTCCTCTCTCGCTCGGCTACCATCTGCGTGTAAAAGAATAAAATCTGTGTAATTTTCGTGACGGCGCCACGAGCAGGGCGCTAAGTTTAGAAACGGAATCGGCTGCCGCTGCCGCCGCCGCTGCCGCCGCTCGTGGTTTCGTCAACTCTAAGAGGTGGGAAATGAGAAGAGAAATAATGATGATGATCATGATGATGATGATGGCCCCCCACCCCCGATTTGTCGTAAGGGGAATATCTCACGGTGCCAGACGGAGGACGGAGGGGGGAGGGGGGGGCACTGCGCGTGAACGCAATTGATTGATGACAAAGAGTAAAAGGTGCAGCACCTGCAATTGCCTTGCTCGTGCAACTGCTGCTGCCGGAAGTGGGCCCCGAACACCACGGGAAGATTGAAACTGTTGAACTACAAACTAAACTATGTTTTCATAATCAACGTTTTTGGGTTTAGATCGCGTTATTTAAAAATGTGTCGTAACCCTCCACCACCCGACACGGCCAATCAGTAAAAAAGTGTCACGTTGACAAAAGACAAATAGTTCGCTGCTTTAGCCCACCGGTGTGTTGAAGTGTGAAACCACAACATTTACACGCTTCAACACACCGGTGGGCTAAAGCAGTGAACTATTTGTCTTTTGTCAACGTGACACTTTTTTACTGATTGGCCGTGTCGGGTGGTGGAGGGTTACGACACATTTATAAATAACGCGATCTAAACCCAAAAACGTTGATTGTGAAGAATATTGGTCGCAAAAGCTTACACATGTTAAAGTAAACTATGTTTTTTTATCATACCAGGTAAGGCCCCATTGAGCTATACGGCTGTTTTTTTTTAGAAGCGACTTGGCCACAAGTGATAGCCCAACGAAGAAGTATCATCGTCGTGTGGATATTCATAGCGGCCAAATAATCTGAAAGCTTGTTGATTCTAAAGGAGGAGGGATCGGATGACCCGGAGAAAAATCAACGCGACCACGGGGAGAGAGATACCGCAAACTACAAATATACAGCTTAATACGTAGGAGGCTTTCGCCAACAATATCATCCATAATACAGTTTTTTTTTTGTTTGGGTTAGATCGCGTAAATATAGAAATGTGTCGTTAAACCCGCCACCACCCAACACAGCCAACTAGTAAGGGTTGTCACGTAAACAGAACGTGGCCAATTCGCTACTAGTACAGCACTAGTCTATCGTGTAGTGTATAGTAGTATATTGTATAGTGTAGTGTATAGTAGTGTAGTGTATAGTGTAGTATACTAGTACAGCACACCGGTGTGTTGGAGAGCCAAGCCACAACATTTACAATCTGAGTACGACGTTTCGCCAGTAATTACAACCAGCTTCATCAGGCGACAGACAGATTTGAGGAGAAGTCCACCTGTTTCGTTCCTTATATAGAGGCGTAGATGTGGTGACCACACTATTGCGCTCTTCTTGCGCGAAGTGGGCAGGGATTAATGAATGCATATTTATATGGTAATCTACGTAAATTATGCATGCGCATATATACAGCAGGCGTCAGGGTTGGGCTCTAAACCAGGACCTCCTGTTTACCAGGCGAGGCATTTCACATCTCCTAGCCACCGTGATGATGAGCGAGAGAGAGACACACAAACTCCACATATATAGCAGGCGTCAGGGTCTTGAACGAACCCACGACCTCCTCCATACCAGTCGAGGCTCGTGGTGCTTTCGAGCTGCCCTCTATAGCAGTAGGCCTCCTGAAGAAGGGCCACTGCGAGAAACATTTGCCTGTCAACACTTTATATTACCGACAAGAAGTTTGCCTCGCTGGCTGGCCGGCCGGCTGTCACGCGCGGCGGTGACGTCACAACGAGTTTGACGCCTTCCGAGATGACGTCACCCGCGTCACGCGACGTTCAGAGGCCGGGTTCGTTCGTCGTACTGACGTCACACCCACAGCTCCACCCCCACAACCTCAACCCTAGCCGTGATGCCACAAGCTGGCGGTGCTGGTACAAACTTATATCGAAACGACAACCTCCTGTACACCAGGCGAGGGAGTTAACATCTCTGAGCCACCGCGGTGGTCTCCACCGATGACTGCACGAAAAAATATAACAGTCTGTCACGTATACATTTAGGGGCCGTCCATAAATGACGTCACGCACCTGGGGGGGTGGGTCAGACATTTGTGACGATGTGTGACGAGGGGGGCGGGGGGAGTCAAAAATCGTCCAAAATCGCGTGACGTCATTTATGGACGGCCCCTTACTTAAATGTCAGCTCTGACATGAATTTATACATATATATGCTGGATATTAAAATGCACACATGTGTTTTTCGTTTTCGAGCGGGGCTATTGACAGATTTTGACAGATTGTCTGTGTGCCCACCAGTACGCAAAGCTTCAGCACGCAAAGAAGAGGCATCGTCAAGAGAGATGCATTGTTGTTGCGCAACCGACGAGGAGAAGAAGAAGAAAAGACTCCGAGCTTTCAATGTCCCCGGGAGAATTGACTTATTTCAGAGCAGGGCAGCGTCAGCTGCTTCCCCAACAAGAGAACGATCCGGGGAAAAACCAGGCTCGTGGTCACCCGTGTTGACCACGAGCGGGAATCGAACTCGGGTCGCCGAGTTCGCGTCCTGCCACTTCCCGCAGAGGTCACGGGGAGCCGTGACCTCTGGCTCGCCCAGCAGCACCGTGAAGCGGCAAACGTGGACTCCACCTGTGCCATCTGTATGGTGGGGGGGAGGGGGGGATACAGCGTTGCCCCCTCTCGCGCGCGAGGGTTTTTGTCTGCCTGCTCCGGTCTCACTCCCGCTCGTGAGCGCTCTTAATTGGCCGATGACACCGCCTTCAACGTGCAGAGGACGTCTGAGCTCGGGAGGGAATTAAGAGGATGGATCACCGACATCTGCCGCCTGCAGCCTTGACTCGTCGGTATCACCGCAGGAGCTTCGCGTGAGTCTACAGCAGCATCGTAGGTGGCGTCGATTGGGGGGCTCCGCTGAGGCCGGTGTACTGCAGACCGCTGGGCGAGATAGGCCCAAGGGCGGATCGGTGGAGACCCTCGCAGACGAGCGGCCTTTAGCGGCGGCGGCTACGGTGGCCACGGTCATCCTCGCCCTCCGGTGGGCCCAGAAATCTGTTGGCGCGACGATCGCTGGTGGCGGGGAACCAGCGGCGAGCGTCGCTGGGGGCGGGAGGCCCTCTGTGGGCCCCCCCCCCACCCCGGCCGTGGGGCCCCGTTCCAAAAACATTGCCCAACCACCTGGCGCGGAGCGGAGGAGCCGCGCGGGACAGAGGCGGCGTTGTGGTGCAAAAAAAACACACCGCACCTCGCCCCAAGCCCCTCTCCCCCTTCATCGAACGCTTCCCCCCGAAGAAGAAAACGGTGTCTCGTGGGATACACACGCGGGCAACGAGAGTGGTGGATAAAGACACAAAATAAACTCACCCACGTTCGGGCAGCAAGGCCCACTGCCCGAAACGTCGCCTGTTTTTTTGTCGGTTTTGTTTAAAGGCCACAAAAGGTGTTCTCATTAACGAGTGCGCGGAGTGATTTGATTTTTTTTTGCGGGTAATTGTGTTCGGGCACCACTGCCAACCTGCAATTAGTCACGCGACGAGCGACCGTAGCGGAGTGGGACGACGGACGTGAGCATGTCCCGGGTGTCAAAACATTTCCCAGATGGCTGGCGGACTGCGACAGGGCACGAGACCGCACGCAGGGCTAGTGGGGAAGGGGTGGGGTGGGGAGGTGCGGATTCCTCCGCTCGCCGCGAGGGCTTCGAATATTTCGCCGCAAAACTGACGGCGTTGACGGCGAAATGTACACAGCGTGGAAAAACGGGCGCAGGACAATGACGAGTGGCGAGGTGCTGGTTGCGCAACATGTGTTGCGGGTGTATGCTAATTACAACCAGCTTCATCACATTTGGCTGTCGCCTGAATCCGGTGAGTGCTGTACTAGTGACGAATTGGCCACGTTCGGTTGACGTGACAAACCCTTACGAGTTGGCTGTGTTTCGGGTGGTGGCGGGTTTAACGACACATTAATATATTTACGCGATCTAACCCCCCAAAAACGATATTATGGACAAACACATAGCCCCCCCCCCCCACCCCGTATAGCATTTCACATTCTGTTGGGGTATGTATGTTGAACTTCTTTCGCGCCGTACGTAGCCAACCGCGCTAATCGGAGGATGCGGGGGAAGGACAACAAACTGAAAACAAAAAGCCGTTCTAAAGAAATGAGTTTTCAATCTGGATGACGATTTAAAAGTGCATAGCTACGGCGACTCTCTAACATCGGAGGGAAGAGCGTTCCAGACGGCCGCAGAAGCGCGATTCCCAAAGGGCGCGATTCAAGTCACCGTATTTGTCGCGTCGGTGAGGCCAAAAACCAATGCTGCGAGGATGACCGGAGTTCGTGTGATGTTGGTTTAGGTTTCTTGACGAGATCAGCGAAGTATTGCTGGTTCATTTGTGGCTAAGCACTATTGTGTGTGATGAGCGCAACCTTATATTACCAGCGACCAACAGCATCAGTGAAATTCGAACGCCCTTCGCCGACCGCAAAGGAGACCGTCGATATCACCCACGCCGCGCGGGGAACTAACGGAGAGGCGCGAGGACGAAGACGAAGATTCGGCCTCGCCCGTTAGTGATGACGGCATCATGGTGGGACAGCCCAAATGTATCCGCTCACACACTTCGTCATGGCCGTCATCAGCAGCGGCGTCGTTAGCCGTCGGTCAATCCGCTGGCTCGATGAAGGCCTCAACGGAGCCGTCGCCACCGTTTTGTTCATGTTTTTGTTTTTTGTTTGTTGCGGTTGCACCCGATTCAAGAGCCGAATGGCTCACAGGGCTATACCTAATACATGAACTTTGAACTTTGAACTCTCGCGATCCTGCAGGCACTCTAGCATAACCACATACTATAATAATATCATGAGCGCTGCCTCGGCATCGACGTGGGATACAGGGTGGGTGTGGGGAGACGTGACGTCATCACGCAGATGCGCGCGGTGACGTCAACACCGTGCACTTGCCCGCTTAATGCACCAGCCAGCCAGCCAGCAAAACTTACAAAAAAGGTATATGATGATAATAATACCTTTAATTTACGCAAAAATAGCCTCAATCACCTCAAGACTCCTTTTCAGGAGGGTCCATAAAAGAAACTAGAGAAAACCCAAGTCTAAAAACAAAAAAACTCGAAGCTCCGCACAGATGGATATCAGAATCCATTGCTGCACTGGCATCTCCCGGCCACACCAACCTGCACAAGCAGTGTGGTGACATCACCTTCCGTAGGTCGTTCTCTCAACGCGGCGAGATGCACTGCCCACTACGAGAGTTTGAAGGTCAATCGAGGGGATCTCCGAGGGTTACTATTCTGGGCGCTCCGTCCTCGCGAACACAATCGACTTAACAAGACAACACAACAACCGCCATTCGCCAATAATTAGCGGTGATGTCCTCAGAGCGCTTGTGCCAGGCTAGGTGCACTGTCAGGCCACGTGAAGTGTCTAAGGCCCGCTTGCAGGGTGGCCCCAGGTACACACCCGGGCACCATGGGTTAACTGACTGAGATGGCTGGCAGATGCACCACCTGTGTTCCCCACTGCGTCAACTCGCTGCGCTTTAGCCGCCCGGCGCTCCGCTCGTTGTTGCGAGCGTCGCTCCTCTGCCCTCCGTCGTTGCTGGAGGGCGACTGCCCCCAACTCCCCAGCAGCGTCCTTCACGAGCATCCTCCACTGGAGCCGATTTTGACACCGCAGGTGCCGGCCGTCGGCAAGTCCACTCGGCTCCACATCATCCTGCACCACATCGCTCCATCTCCTCTCTCGCCCGTGCCACGTCCCCGTTAAGCCCCCTCTATCCGGCAGTACGAAACATCTGCTTGGGCGCGCTCCTCACACAGCGACACGTTCCTCGGAACCGCCGCGGTGCTGGGAATTTACGCGACAGTTCCCGTAACGGGGCGTTCTAAGACCGTGGCGTGAGAGATGGAAACACCGCGTCAAGAAAATCCACCAGTGCCGAGAGTGGACAAAAACAAGTCACCCGGAGGAAACCGGGAGAGGAAATGTGGACGACTGAAATACAACTTAGAAACGCGCGTTCAGAGCATCTGTCTGCTGATAATGTCCACACGAGAAGCCGTTGAGCTGTAACTTGTGGCCAGGTGGTGTCTGAATAAGAGCGATATTGCTCAGTGGGCCTTGCCAGGTAAAATGAAAAAAAAAACGAATGTCATAACGAATTGAAATAACATTGCAGGTCTTTGAGGAAATGAACTGTCCCAAGAATCGTCGTCGGTGCTGCTGAAGCGTCAAACGCCCGGTGGCGCGCGATCCGCGCGGCACTTTTATGTCGTCGGGTGGAGGAGGATTGACGACACACATTTTTGTTTTACACCACGACCCACCGGCCCGCCCACCCCCCCCCCCCAAAGCAGTATATCAATTACGAATGGTTACATCGGCCGTGAAAGCCTCCGCGTGATAACAACGTTGTCCAGAAACGAGAAGGTCTGCAAGGTTGCCACCATCACGGCGCAGGGCTAAGCCTGCGACGCCCGTTCTCTCTGATTGCATCAGCCTCCCAGGTGGGGGGGGGGGGGGCGATGTTCGAGCTGACCTACACCTCTTCTCTCCCTCTTCTCTCCCTCCCTCCCTCTCCCCCTCTCTCTCTCCATCTCCGGCGAGAGGTTTCCCTGCCTACGCTGCGTTTGAAGAACGCAATCGGGCGAATAGGATTTGTGGTGGGAGAGAGGGGGGGGGGGTGAGGGGGAACGGCCCTAGCCCTGAATAGCCCCCCTGGAAACTCGCGTGCGGGTGTCTCCCCCCCCCCCCACGGCACACCAAAGTGGTGTGATCATCGTGGTGGTGGTGGTGCTGAAACTGGGGATGTGACCACCCACAAGGCACGGCAGCTGTCGAAGAGTCCCAAACTCTCTACCCGCCCACCCTGATCTCCCCCTCCCCTCCGATTGAGCCTCACCTCTGAACTTCTTGGGAGGATTGTTCAGGTCGCCGGCGTCTGGCTGGACGACGCATCGATCGTCCACCAACCTGGGGAGCAATGATGTCATCATATCAGCATCATCGTCGTCGTCATCGTCGTTGTCTTCTTCATGATTACCATCGTCATCACTGTCTTCACAATCATCATTGTCGTCATCATCGTCGTCATCATCGTCGTCATCATCGTTGTCATCTTCATGATCATCATCGTCTTCACAATCATCATCGTCATCATCATCGTCGTCATCTACATGATCGCCATCATCGTCATCACCATCTTCACAATCATCATTGTCGTCATGATCGTCGTCGTCATCATCGTCATCTTCTTGATCACCATCGTCATCACCGTCTTCACAATCATCACTGTCGTCATCATCGTCGTCATCATCGTCGTCATCATCGTTGTCATCTTCTTGATCACCATCGTCATCACCGTCTTCACAATCATCACTGTCGTCATCATCGTCATCATCGTCGTCATCATCGTTGTCATCTTCATGATCACCATCGTCATCACCGTCTTCACAATCATCATTGTCGTCATAATCGTCGTCATCATCGTCGTCATCATCATCGTCATCATCGTCGTCATCATCGTTGTCATCTTCATGATCATCATAGTCATCACCGTCTTCACAATCATCATCGTCGTCATCATCATCGTCATCATCGTCGTCATCCTCATGATCATCATCGTCATCACCGTCTTCACAATCATCATTGTCGTCATGATCGTCGACGTGATCAGCATTTACATGAGCATTGCCATCGTCATCACCTGTGCCACGGTTATTTCATCACTATCATCACGTGTTAACTACCTCGCCTGGTATACAGGAGGTCGTGGGTTCAATCCCGACCTTGACGCCTGCTGCTGTATATTTGGAGTCTGCGTGTCTCTCTCTCTCTCTTATCATCACCACGGTGGCTAGGAGATGTTAACTACCTCGCCTGGTACACAGGAGGTCGTGGGTTCAATCTCGACCCTGACGCCTGCTGCTGTATATTTGGAGTTTGCGTGTCTCTCTCTCTCTCTTATCATCACCACGGTGGCTAGGAGATGTTAACTACCTCGCCTGGTACACAGGAGGTCGTGGGTTCAATCTCGACCCTGACGCCTGCTGCTGTATATTTGGAGTTTGCGTGTCTCTCTCTCTCCCCGTGGTCGCGTGGATTTTTCTCCGGGTCCTCTGTATTATCTCTCCACATTGAGAAACATGAGTTTAGAGTATTTGGCTGCTACAAATTTCCACGCGACAAGTCACTATTATTTGTTGGCCAGGTCGCTTCTGAAAAAGATCTGCATAGTAGGACCTACCGGGTAAAATAACAAAAAGTTTAGTTTTAGTTCATCACTGCTGCCATCATCGAACATCCTCATCACTATTGCTTTCGTCATCACCCATTTTCTTCACGATCAATGGAAATGATCGTGACGATTAATTATAATAATAACAACAATGATGTCAACTTGTAACGCGACGCTGCACATTGTTCGCTCGGGGAGGAACCACAGACGGATGGGAAGGCAGCCAAATTTACCCATTACCAAGCTCTGCGTTCCTCTATATATTAAGATGTTCTCAACCAAATGAATGAGTGCTTACGTGTGAGAGGCAAACGGAGCACCAGGAGGAAACCCACAACACGCGAGAGGGGGCAACGCTGTATCCCCGTACAGATGGGAACGGGTGGAGTCAACGTTTGCCGCATCGCAAAGGAAAAGGGGAGAGTTTCACATCAGCGTCTGTGTGTCTGTGTGCGTTTGTGTGTCTGTGTGTGTGTGTGTCTGTGTGTCTTTGCGTGTTGCTCCACAGGGTTCGCTCGCGGAGGTAACCACAGGCGGACGGTAAGGCACCGAGGCGGTGCCGAAAGTTACCCATCACCAAGCTCTGCGGTCCTCTGTATATGAAGATGTCTGTGAGTGTTTACGTGCAGGAGCCAATAGACGCAGCCAGAGAAAATCCAGGCTGTGCGAGGGAGTGCAACACTCTATCCAACGCAAACAGATGGAACACGTGGAGTCCACATTCGCTGTACCGCGGGAAGGGAATTTTTCCCCATCTGTGTGTGATCCACCAACCATCGCTGCCCTCCACAGCGCTGGACTACGCGGTCACGTGCAACATTGCCACCACCGCCGCCACCCGGCTAAATTAAAATGAACATTAAGAGGCTAATGACGGTGGTGTTAATTCGGAGGTGCCCTTTGTTGGTGCGGAATATTAAACTCGCAACCTTTGCATAATAGGGCCCCGTGGATTCTTTGCTTACCCGGCAAATCGGCCGAACACGTGTTCACACACACAAGCAAGGCTTGTGTACACAAAGACAAAGATCCCCCGTATAGCCTTGACAGACTGTAGGGGCAAGTGCTGTTAGCGAGCACCTATGAAGGCCGGCACAGCACACGAGGGGGTGAGTGACCAGCACCACGCCCGACCGCCTTTGTCTCCCCAGTGGCGATGTTTACACATCGCAACAGGTACTAATTTGAGGCTGAGTCGACCTAGGGGAGGCCCAGGACCGGTTCAGTTAATCGTCACTGGGTGTTGGCCGTGAGCGGGAATCGAACTCGTGTCGCCGGGTTCGTAGCCCAGCGCGCTAACCACTACACTATCGCTCCCCACACACACATACAAAACAAAGATCCCCCGTATAGCCTTGACAGACTGTAGGGGCAAGTGCTGTTAGCGAGCACCTATGAAGTCCGGCACAGCACACGAGGGGGTGAGTGACCAGCACCACGCCCGACCGCCTTTGTCTCCCTAGCGGCGATGTTTACACACCGCACCAGGTACTCATTTGAGGCTGAGTCGACCTAGGGGAGGCCCAGAACCGGTTCAGTTAATCGTCACTGGGTGTTGGCCGTGAGCGGGAATCGAACTCGTGTCGCCGGGTTCGTAGCCCAGCGCGCTAACCACTACACTATCGCTCCCCACACACACATACACACACACATACACACCCACACATACACACACACGCACTATGTATGTACAGCACACATAGTGCGTGGCCTATACTCAACACTACCCGTGCGTGCACGCATAGTGGAGTGGTTAGCGCTGCACGTCACTAACCACACGGCCGCCCGAGTTCGATTCCCGTAGGTCCACTCGGCCTTAAGTGAGTACCTGGCGGGGTGTGCTAAACATCGGCAGTGGGGAGACAAAGGCGGCCGGGCGCGTGGTGTTGGCCACATCATAGCATCGTGTGCCATTGCGAGCCTTCATCGGTGCTACTCGCGAATAGCACTTGCCCCTACAACCTATTCAAAGGCTATACGGTAGGGGGTGTACCTTTGTTTTTGTGAAGGCGAAATGCATTGCACACTCCGAGGGTGTCCCTGTGAACCGTGAGCGCACGCAGACACTTGGGGGGCCGCCCATAAATGACGTCACGCGATTTTGGACGATTTTCGACCCCCCCCCTCTCCTCGTCACACGGCGTCACAAAAAGTCAGACCCACCCCTCAAATATGACGTCACAAAGCTCTGCCCCCCCCCCCCCCAATTTTCTTTTTTAACATGCTTCAAATCGCTTTAAACTATTGTCATTGTAGCGCGTATTTAATGTGGCGCTGCACTCTGATGTTGTAGGAGAAGACATTTATTAAAAAGTCTATTAAATTAAGTAGAACGAGTTGTCTATTTTCATTTAAAGCAGCGCGTTTTGACGTGACGTCACATTTATCAAACACCCCCTCGTCACACATCGTCACAAATGTCTGAACCCCCCCCACCCCTAGGTGCGTGACGTCATTTATGGACGGCCCCCTAGATGTGAGCACGTGAGCACGCCCGGCGCATGCGGAGGCGTCGCTGGGACTCATCCTTGCGAATCCCTGACGGGAGGGGCCTTTGAGATGCACAAAGACAAAGCTCCCCTCCCCCCCAGTATAGCCTTGACACAACTATTGGGGCAAGAAGTGCTCGTCGAGAGAAGCGCCTATGAGGATAAACACGGTTAAATTTCGATTTCAAGCTTTCGTGACTGCAGGGATTCATCTTCTTGGTTCTTTCGGTAAACTCACGTAAAAGGGAAGTAATAAAAATAAAACATAATAAAATCATTCTCACGACGTTTCGGCTACAACGCAAGCAGCCGTAAATATGCTAAATTCCTCTTGATATGCAAATTATTTTGTCAAGGCGCTCTTCTTCCACCTCCAATCCAGCTTATATAAACGCTCCAAGTTTGGTAGTGTTTCATTCTTCACCTGAAGACGGCTGCCTGCGTTGTAGCCGAAACGTCGTGAGAATTAGACTTTACCGAAAGAACCAAGAAGATCAACACGGCATCACGAGGGGGGTGGGGCAGCACCACGCCCGGCCGCCTTTGTCTCCCGTTCGGCGATGTTTACACGCCGCACCAGGTACTCATTTCAGGCTGAGTCGACCTCGCTGAGGTTATACCAAGGACCGATTCGGTTCAATCGTCGCCGGCGTTTGCCACGCGTCGAAACTAAACTTGGGTCCACCGAGCGCTCGCACGCGAGCCGATCCCATCGCTCCGTCTCCTCGGCAGACGTTCACCCTGGCAAAATGCTCGTCAGCAAACGGGGCATGTGCACAGTGCCGGATGATCTTCTTGGTTCTTTCGGTAAAGTCACGTAGAAGGGAAGTAATAAAATAATAAAAATAAAACATAATAAAATAAAATAATTCTCACGACGTTTCGGCTACAACGCAAGCAGCCGTCTTCAGGTGAAGAATGAGACACTACCAAGCTAGGAGCTTATATATACGCTGCGTTGGAGGTGCAAGAGCGCCTTAACAAAAAGCGAGTGCGGAACCTGTAGCGTATGTTACGAAGTGGCCCTAAATAAAAATAAAACACGTAAATGTTTAACTTGCATAGTACAGTAATTGCATCGTAAATTATATTTTTTAATTCGCTATACAGACAGTTAACACGACACATCGCTAACCTGAAACACCCAGTCGTTCGTAAAAGTTGAAGGCGGTATAGTACTATAGTAATAGAGCAAGTGCAGAATCACTGAACCGGAATTGATAGCTTGAAAACATTTAGCGCGGGGCCCTTGAAAGTGCGGGGCCCGTAGCTACTACACGTGCAGCTGCTACACGTGCAGCTACTACACGTGCAGCTACTTGTGTAGCTTGTGTAGCTACACGTGCTACTATACGTGTAGTAGCTACACAAGTAGCTGCATGTGTAGTAGCTACACGTGTAGTAGCTACGGGCCCCGCACTTTCAAGGGCAACTACATGTGTAGTAGATACTACACGTGTGGCTATTACACGTGTAGTAGCTACTACATATGTAGCTACTTTTGCTACTGGGATAATCCTGCACTACGTGTGTGGTAACAAAACAAAATCAACGTCACGTGTCAACGTGTCGTGTGCAGCTGCGTTGGGTGGTGGAGGGGTTACGGTACACAGCTTCTGATTGACATCGAATGATCGTCACCCGTGTGGGCCGTGAAATGCACGTTGCATTACCCACGAACGCACACAACGGCAGCCAAGACGCCCTTTCTCTCCTGGTATTTTGTATTACTCATACTGGGGGTGCTCCTGCTGCTGCTGCTGAGTCTTTGGGGGGTCATAGGTAGCACGTGGGGAGACCGCACAAACAGCTGGGGAACAGGAAGGCTTCGTGCTGTCCGTAGCCGAGTGGTGGTCTGGGAATCACGTTGGATGTCGTGTCGGTGTGTAGGCGTGTTGGTGAGTCGCTGTGTTGGTGTGTTGGTGAGTCGTGAGTTGGTGAGTCGGTGTGTTGGTGAGTCTGTGTGTTGGTGAGTCGGTGTGTTGGTGAGTCTGTGTGTTGGTGTGTTGATGAGTCGGTGTGTTGGTGAGTCAGTGTGTTGGTGTGTTGGTGAGTCAGTGTGTTGGTGTGTTGGTGAGTCGGTGTGTTGGTGTGCATGCGCTTTCCCACTGCTGAATGATGGAGCAGAATCATAATATGTATTAATAATGGAGAAATCCGATGAGCTATGAAGCTCTTCTTATTCACAGATCGTGTCAACGGGGGGCGTAGTCGGTCGTCTGGACCGCCTCTGGGAAGCGATGCACTTTAAAATTATCATCCAGATTGACAAACTCATTTCTTTAGAGTCGCTTTTTGTGTGTTTAGTTTGTTGTCCTTCCACCCGCACCTTCGATTAGCACGGTCGGCTACGTACGGTGCGAAAGAAGTTCTACATACATACCCCAACAGAATGTGAAAGGCTATACGGGGTGGGGGGGGGGGGGGTTATGTGTTTGTCCAAAATATAGTTTTTTTATGGGGGTTAGATCGCGTAAATATATAAATGTGTCGTTAAACCCGCCACCACCCGACACAGCCAATTCGTAAGGGTTGTCACGTCAACCGAACGTGACCAATTCGTCACTAGTACAGCACTAACCGGATTCAGGCGACAAACAAATGTTATGAAGCTGGTTGTAATTACTGGCGAAACGTCGTACTCAGATTGTAAATGTTGTGGTTTGGTTCTCCAACGTAGCGGTGTGCTGTACTAGTATACTACACTATACACTACACTACATTACACTACACTATACACTACACTATACACTACACTACTATACACCACACTATACACTACACTATACACTACACTACTATACACTACACTATACACTATATACTACTATACAATACACGATACACTACACTATACATTATACTACACTATACACTACACTACTATACACTACACTATACACTACTATACACTACACAATACACTACACTATACATTATACTACACTATACACTACACTACTATACACAATACACTACTATACACAATACACTACACTATACACTAATGTTGTACTAGTATACTACACTACAATACACTATACACTACACTACACAATATACTACCCTATACACAACACTTCTATACACAATACACTACATTATACATTAGTGCTGTTCTGGTATACTACACTATACACTACACTATACACTACACTATACAATATACTACACTATACACTACATTACTATAAACAATACACTACTATACGCAATACACTACACTATACACTAGTGCTGTACTAGGACACTACACTATACACTACACTATACACTACACTATACACTATACACTACACTATACACTACACTATACACTACACTATACACTACACTACACACTACGCTATACACTACACACTACACTATACACTACACAATACACTATACACTACAATACACTACACACTAGTGCTGTACTAGTGACGAATTGGCCACGTTCTCTTTACGTGACAACCCTCACTTGTTGGCTGTGTCGGCTGGTGGCGGGTTTAACAACACAATTATATAATTTACGCGCTCTAACCCCCCCCCCCAAAAAAAAAAAAACCTCTTATGGATGATATCAGTCGCGAAATTCCTCCTCCTCTTACCACTACGTGTTATGTGTTCGCGATGCCCGCGAGCGAGAAGGCGGTGTGGTGGAGAATCTCACCCGAGCGTGCACACGAAGCCGCTGACCGAGCCCTCGGCGTACAGAGACACGTAGTCTCCGATGTGCAGAAAGCTCGAGATATCCCCCATGACTCCGTGCAGGGATGATCCTTACTCCGGCGACTGCTGCTGCTGCTGCCAAAGTCTCCACCCGCACCACCCTCCTCCTCCACCTCCCGCGCGCTCTCTTCCAAACTCCAACCCCGCTCCACGCTCCACTCGCACGCCCCCCCCCCCTCTCTGCTCCCCGTGCCCCCCTAAAAACAACAAAACCCCGTCGCTGGATGTACGCACTCAAACGCTCTTCGTCTCGCACCGCTCGCCTCTCGGTCACCGAACGCCACGCGCAGAGGCGCAACGCGCGTGGAGGAGGAGCAAGCAGGAAACGATGCGCGCTTGAAACGGTGTTTGGGGGTTGGGTGGATGGGGGTGCGCGCTGATGAACGAGTGTCTCGCTTCTGACGAATTGTCCACTCCTTGACCTTTCTCCGCGTGCTCCTCTTCTCCCGCCGGCCCTCCCCTCCTCCTCCTCCGTGTCGTATCGCCCTCCCCTTTCTTCCTTCTTGTCCCGTGACCCCCCGCCCAACGCCCCCGTCGACCTCTCCTCCGCGTCGCGTGCACGACCCCACGACCTCGATCACGAACTTCTGTGCCCGCTGCGCATCATAGCCGGACGCGCGCCGCCACGACCATCATCACCATCATCATCATCGCCACCACCTCCATCATCATCATCGCAATCGCCAGCACGAGCCGCACGTCTTTAAACCGAACGACGGCGCCCGACTACAACAGCAGCAGCAGCAGCAACGGCGACACCCGATTCGGCCCCCTTCTTGTTATGTTTCGCTGCGAGCACGTTCGATGAATTAATTCATTAATCGCCACAACCGCAAAACGCAGTGGGTGTTGAGCGGCGGTGATGGTGATGGTGTCGATGATGATCGCGAGAGGTTACGCGGCACTGAGAGCCGTTGTGTTGATGGGAGCTTACGCATCCCTTTGTTGACTTCTCTCGCTCTTCCAATCTGCGCTCTTCCCCTCTCAACTCACACGGACCTCCTCCGAGGGCAGGTCGCGCCGTCTCTCTTTCTCTCTCTTCTGTGCGTGCGCGTAACTGTAGCGGAGAGGCAAGGGAGAGGAGAAAGAGAGGGAGAGAGGGGTAAGGGGAGGAGGCGTGGGTGGAGAGAAGCGATTGGGAGACGGGAGAGTGGGAGGAGGAGGATGACTGGCGTAGTTTCCTAAATTCCAAGCTGCATCTCAGCCAATGAGAAGTCACCATCGTCGTAATAACAATTCTAATCGGTGCAATCACCGCCGTAATTATCACACGGCATCATATCGCAATTTGCAATCAGTCTAATAACATTCGTCGTGATGGTCATCACCATGTACTGTACGTGCACAGGCCCTTATGGTTAAGTCCACTGCTGGATGACAGCAAAGCCACGCCGTGCGGGTAATGGGATTAGCTCGGCCATACTTCACCACTCTGGTCAATGCGAGCGGCGGGGATGACATAGAAGCACAGTTCAACAACGTGTGCTGATGCTGCTGAACACAACGTAGCCCCGAGTCTGCCTGCAACCCCGGTGGAGTCAGTTCTACAACGCCCCGTGTTGTTTCCATAACGCCAATTGGATATAACGCGATGATGAATGCATTCGGGGAACACATTTTTTAAATATATAACGCGGATTCCAATTTGGATATAACACGATTTGAGTGAACGTTACTACGTCGCGCGAGAAGGAGCAAGCGCTCGTACGGCTGCCTCGATGTAGCGTTGTCGCAAAGGCCGGGATGCTGCTGGATGTTTCTAGACGCTACCCACGCGCCTCGGGTCTGTGTTCAGCATCTCACGTGTTGTCCGTGCCTCACCCCTACAATATAAACACATTGTTTAAAATAACACGATTTTTTTTTCCATAACCCCGGCGTTCTTCCGGAACGCAACTCCCACCGCGTTACCGGAGAAGGCGACCGCGATAACGGTGCAGGGTCCACGTGGTTGAGCCCCATGCGGCGACAGCCCTGCTATCCAGCAGGCCCCACAATTCCCGCTCAGCTTCCCCCGGGATCTCACGAGAACCTCAGCGTCTATGAGCCAAGGGGCATTGGGGAAGCCACTTCTGACATTTAACACTGGGGGCCAGGGCAGGGCCGTAGAGGGCGGAGTGCGGCGTAATTGCATTTGTTGCGCTGTGCTCCTATGTCCCCGCGTCCATGCAACCGCTACCCCCATCCTCCCCACCACCGCCAAGTGGCAATGACCGGCGCGGTGAAATGTGGTCAAATAACTCACGCGCGCGTTGAACTTTCTTCACACCGTACGTAAACAACTGTTGCTAATCTGAGGTGATTTAAAAGTGCAAAGCTCCAGCGGCTTCCATAATATCGGAAGGAAGGAGCGTTCCAGACGGCCGACCATGCCCCCTGTGAATGAATGCGAGCTTTGATTGCTCATCAGATTCATCCAGCATGAATAAATATCCTGATTCGGGCGTATCATCCAGCAGTGGGAAAGGTCGTGTACACGTGTAGTGTCATAGCACTGGCTGCTGGCGTGAACGGGGATCTGCGGTGTATGGCAGTCCTGACGTCAGCAGGCCAGGATATACACGAGAGGGGGATCTAGGGGGGAAAGGTCACAGAAAGGACTCACCAGGAACCCGCTGGTAGGTTCCAGAAAGGGGGCGTGTCCGAGGGCGGAGCCAGGCCACGCTGAGAGTATAAGAGGGGTCCCTGTGGGGGACCTCGGGGCTGTTGCTGGAAGTGGGATCCACGTCGTGCCGTTCAAGTCCATCGTCGCCGTTCTTCTCGTCGTCGTCACCATCCTTCTCGTCTCCGTCTTCACCATCCCGGGGTGCCACTAGTCAGACAGCCTATCGGCTGTTCTAAGGAGTGCCGCCGGCCATAGACGGCCTCAATAAAAGAGTGTGTCATCCCGATGGTGATTATTAAATAAAGAAGTGCCTCCAAGTTTCCACTGTCTCCGAGGTAGTCACTACACATGTGTAGCGTCAATGATTCGGAGACAAAGTTTGTAGGAGGCACTTGCTTTATTAGACAACTTCCACGGTCTCGTTCACAAGTAGTACTAGTCGCATTCCTGCATTTCCCATAAATATGCTAAATTCCTCTTGATATGCAGATTCTTTTGTCAAGGCGCACTTTCCCCCCCTTCAAACCCAGCTTAAATAGACGCTCCAAGCGTGGTGGTGTTTCATTTAGACGCTGTCGCCTCGACAGACCTGGTCTTCGCCTGAGGACGGCTGCTTGTGTTGTGGCCGAAACGTCGTGAGAATTATTTTATTATGTTTAATTTTTATTATTTTATTACTTCCCTTCTACGTGACTTTACCGAAAGAACCAAGAAGATGACTCTAAAGGCATGTTTCCAATGAGTACCTGGCGCGGTCTGTAAACATCGCTATCAGAGAGACAAAGGCGGCCGGGCGTGGTGTTGTCCACATCACCCCCTCGTGTGCCGTGGTGGCCTTCATTACGTGCTCGCGAACAGCACTTGCCCCAACATATGTTAAGGCTATACGGAGGATCTTTGTCTTTGGTGGTTGTGGTGACGTTGGTAGCTGTGGTGGTCGTGGCATTGGTGGTCGTTGTGGTGATAGTTGCGGTAAAGGCTGTGCTGTGGTGGTGTGATTGTGGTTGATGTATTGGTATTTGTGGTGGTGATAGTGGCTGTGGTGATAGGGTGGAGCGGTGGTGTAGCGGTTAGCGCTACGCTGCGCTACGAACCCGGCGAACGGAGTTCAATTCCTGCTCACGGCCAACACCAGCGACGATTACCTGAACCGGTCCTGGGTGTCTCCTAGGTCGACTCAGCCTCAAATGAGTACCTAGTACGGTGTGTAAACATCGCAACGAGGGAGACAAAGGCGGTCTGGCGTGGTGCTGGCCACCTACCCCCTCGTGTGCCGTGCCGGCCTTCATAGGTGCTCGCTAACAGCACTTGCCCCAACAGTCTGTTAAGGCTTTGGTTGTGGTGATTGTGTTGGTGGTGGTGGTGTGTGTGTGGATAATTATAGTGTTGGTGGCGGCGATTGCAATATTCGTGGTGGTAATTGGCGCGGTGTTGGCTGCGATAGTGGTGGTGTTGGTGGTGTTGTTGGTGGTGGTAAGTTGTGATGGTTGTGACAGTGGTGCGGGCGGGTGTCGTTGTGGCTGGCGCAAACATCGGCCACACCACACACGCGCACACGCGCGCGTGAGGATCACATCTCGCTTGCGAAATGCCACATGGAGTTGAGAAATCGAACGACACGCCCCTCGTGCACGTTTCGACTGCTGTTGATGATCTCTACGTGTTAGTGATACGCAGTGGGACGGAGGGGGGGGTGTCGTAGTTAGCGCACTGCACTACGATCTCGGCGTGGCTCGGCGTGGCAGAGTTCGATTCCACGTCCCCCTAGGTCAACTCGGCCTTAAATGAACAGCTTGCCCTGCGATGCGTAAACAGCAGCACCGCCGGGGAGACAAAGGCGGCCGGGCGTGGAGCTGGCCACGCAGCAAGGCCGCAACTTATAATGCAATAAATGATTTCATTATTTAACAATGTGGAGTTGCCCCACTCCCCAAGCTCTCCTCCTCCCATACGCAATGGATGCATTCATTAGGGCCCAATCTCAGCACGGCAGCATCTGAGCTATAAGCGATAAGGGGCCGTCCATAAATGACGTCACGCACCTGGGGGGTGGGGGGGGTCAGACATTTGTGACGATGTGTGACGAGGGGGGGGGGGGGGTTGAGAAATGTGACGTCACATCAAAACGCGCAACTTTAAATCAATACAGACAACACGTTCTATTTAATTAAATAGACTTTTTAATAAATGTTTTCTCCTACAACATCAGAGTACAGCGCCACGTTAAATACGCACTACATTGACAATAGTTTAAAGCGATTTGAAGCATGTTTTTTTTTTGGGGGGGGGGGGGGGGGGGGGCAAGAGCTTTGTGACGTCATATTTGAGGGGTGGGTCTGACTTTTTGTGACCCCGTGTGACGACGGAGGTGGGAGGGGGGTCAAAAATCGTCCAAAATCGCGTGTCCTGACGTCATTTATGGACGGCCCCTTATTAAATCCTTTATATTAAGTTCACTTGCTTGCTTGCGCGCTTACGACGGTGCAAATCTTTCGGTCGTTTTTTAACCCACTTCCCGTGATCCAATCGAGCTGACATTTTGCACACAGACTCGTTGTGAGAGACAATTAATGTTCGTGAACATTTTTTTCCAAAATTTTACACTGTTTAGGGAAAACAAATTAAATATTTAATTACCAATTGCTTAATGCTGGCAGACAATCATCTGACCCATAGGTGGCAGCCATCTCAAGCCAGATGACGAGAGGACTCTAGCCGCCACGCATATAAAGGATTTATAGTGAAAAACTTTGTTTTTACGGGTTAATTTTTTTTCTATCCACGTGGCTTTACCGAAAGACCCAAAGAATATGAATTACTGCAGTCACGAAAGCTTTAAGTCAAGAATGGAACAGTTCTTAAATACCTGAGCCCAGATTGGCAATTAGCCAGGCCAACCCCCACAGAAAATTCCGACCTCCCTTCATCCCCCCATCCTCCTACGCTGATGAGATCCGCTGTACCCCGTACCATCGATGCCCCGTGTAATGCCCTCCTGAATGTCACGAAGGTGCCATGCACCATGCGAGAGAGCGCGTGGAATAAAATAAAACATTTATAGGTAGATATCATAAAAAAAACAATACGCAGTAGTGGCTTTAATAACGACGGGAACGTTATTGAATCATCAATTCACACCACGATATCTCGAATCAATCTACAATCGATCATTTTTCGTTCCGTTTTTTTTTATAGAATTCGTTTGTTCCGTTATCTCATTCCTCTCCATATTACCCGTTGGTACAACACAAAGTAATTGTGTAGTTTAAACTCGAGTTGAAGCTTTCGTGACTGCAGGAATTACTCTTTGGTGCTTTCGGTAAAATCACGTAGAAATCAAATCAAATAAATAATAGAATACGGCGCTTCGATTGCAACACCAGCAACCGTCATCAGATGTGAATGCAAGCTCGGAGAAAGACACATACACAGAGAAAGAGACAAACAAAGACACGGAGAGAGACATACACAGAGAGAGAGAGAGAGAGACACACAGACACGGAGAGAGACACGTACACAGAGAGAGAGACACACACAGAGAGAGAGACAAACACAGACACGGAGAGAGACACATACACAGAGAGAGACAGAGAGAGAGACAAAAATACACACACAGAGAGAGAGACACACAGACACGGAGAGAGACACATATACAGAGAGAGACACACACAGAGAGAGAGACACACACACAGACACGGAGAGAGACACATATACAGAGAGAGAGATACACAGAGAGAGAGACACACACACACACAGACACACACAGAGAGAGACACACACAGAGAGAGACAAACACACACACAGAGAGAGAGACACACACAGAGAGAGACACACGCAGACAGATGAACAACGCCTCTGTGACGAGGCA
Source organism: Lethenteron reissneri (assembly GCF_015708825.2). Classification (NCBI taxonomy): domain Eukaryota; kingdom Metazoa; phylum Chordata; class Hyperoartia; order Petromyzontiformes; family Petromyzontidae; genus Lethenteron; species Lethenteron reissneri. The sequence continues at coordinate 6,562,942 of NC_083833.1, read as the reverse complement.
TTATATACAGAGAGAGGAGGGGGGCAGAGAAATGAGCATGTCAATGAGAGCGGCAGGGCGAGAGAAATTGGAAGTTTGAGAAAACAAACCTCGTAAACTAAGAAATGTAATGCAATGCAACACAGAGAGTGGGCTAACACAAAACTTGTTAGATTGTATTTTCATTCTCACATCGCGTCGTTGACGTGCACATCTCCCTTATTCCACTGCTGGAGGAAGGCCGTCTCCCCCCCCCCCCATAGCCGCCGGTCATGCGATGTTTATGACCATACTTCACCACGCTGGTTCAGCACAAGAAGGTGAAGTGAGAGGGAGTGGGGGGTACGTGCGGCATGGGGAGGCCTTAATCCAGCAGTGGATCATGGCTGATGAACACATTCCTGCGGAGGGAGCTGGTAGGAACGTTAGGTTGCTCGGTCAATGGCCAGGGTCAACGGCGGCGTGGTGTATTCCGCAAATGTGCCCGACTGTGAGGGCGGGCACAAGCCGGCGTGAGTTGGTTAAACGTTGAGTTTTAAAAGGGCACCACGGGGTGACCAGCCCCTCCCCACCCAGCCCCACCCCTCCCACCCCTCACCCAGCCCCACCCTCCTCACCCAGCCCCTCTCCACTTCCCCACCCAGCCCCTCCCCACCCTCCCCTCTCACCCAGCCCCACCCCCCCATTCTCCCCTCCCCACCCAGCCCCACCCTCCCCACCCAGCCCCACCCTCTCCTCCCCACCCTCCCCACCTAGCCCCTCCCCACCCTCCCCACCCAGCCCCTCCCTGCACGACGGACACAATAATCCCCTGTGGGCTGGTGTAACCAGGAAGTTCCTACCAGTATTAAATTACAATTTCTTTGGCTTGGCCCCTGTGTAACTGCGAAACTGCATCTTCATCCAATCTAAAAACTAAACTATAAGCTACGTTTTATTTGTTTTACCGGGTAAGGCCCACTGAGCTATATAGCTATTTTTACTGGTAGGAACCTCCTGGTTACACCAGCCCACAGGGGATTATTGTGTCCGTCGTGCAGGGAAGGGCTGGGTGGGGAGGGAGGGGCTGGGTGGGGAGGGGAGGGTGGGGAGGGGCTGGGTGGGGAGGGTGGGGCTGGGAGGGGTGGGGCTGGGTGGGGAGGGTGGGGAGAGGCTGGGTGGGGAGGGTGGGGAGAGGCTGGGTGGGGAGGGGCTGGTCACCCCGTGGTGCCCTTATAAAACTCAACGTTTAACCTACTCACGCCGGCTTGTGCCCGCCCTCACAGTCGGGCATATTTGCGGAATACACCACGCCGCCGTTGACCCTGGCCATTGACCGAGCAACTCAACGTTCCTACCAGCTCCCTCCGCAGGAATGTGTTAAAAAGCGACTTGCCCATGTTTTAGAAGCGACCTGTCCATTACAAATGATATCACAACGAAATTGGCTCATCACCACGCGCAAAAAATGTACAGCAGCCGCGGGGAGAACACGCACACATTCAGATGTACGCATATCGATCCTTCTTTCGCACCGTACGTAGCCATCCGTGCTCATCGGAGATGCGGATATGCACAGGCGTCGTGGGTGTGGCAGCGTGCCCGCGACCTCCCTGTACACCAGGCAATTTATAATAATGCGATTTTGTTTGGTCTGGAAATAGATTTTATCGTTTGTGCGATTTAGTCTCTGAACAATGTTTTATTTTACCCGTACAGCGCTTTGAATTGCATCCTTTGCACGAAATAGTGCTATAGAAATTAAGGCTTTTTGATCGATCGATTGATAGTTAACATCTCGCCACCGTGGCGCCCTAGGCATCGACTCACTCGGCTCCAGGGTTTTTGACCCCACGTGACACTCCCAAACGCGCCGAGCGTCGCTCAATCGGTGCCAAGACTCAAGACGCCGCCTTGCCGCACGCCTCCGATGAGCGCGGTTGACTACGTACGCGATTCTTTGGAAGAAAAATGTTTTTTAAAATATTTTTTTTAATGAAAAATAATCTATGTTTTATTAAAAAAAATCTATATAAAAAATCTACATATTTCTTTATACAAAAATGATAGATTTTTTTATTAAAAAATGTTGAATATATTTTTATATATAAAATAAATCTATATATTTTTTTTACTTGAGAAATCTATATATTTTTACGTAAAAATTTTTGTTATTAAAAATAATATGTCAATTTTTTTATAATAAAAAAACTTGGATCTATTTGTTTTTATTAAAAAAATCTATGTATCTTTTTTTATATAAAAAAAACCTGAAAATATATTTTTTACGTGCCAATATCGCTCTCAATAAAGTAGGCATCGGTGCATCTTACATCAGAGCTGGAACGGGAACCGGTCGATGGGGCGTAGAACAACAGAAGGGATGAGAACAAGAAGAAATCCGTCACGACCTCAGCGGCGAACACCGATTGAGCAAAAATAAAGTTTAACCGCGTGCAACGAATATCATAAACTGAACTGTAAACTATTTTAGTTATTTTAATATTTCCATTATGTACTGTTGTTGAACTTATATCGCAGTGAAATCCTCCCGAGTCCTTGTTGTGTACCGCCACCTCGTGGAGACTTTGGATTAAATCCGATTCTAGATTTGAAGCTTTCGTGACTGCAAGGATTCATACTCTTAGGTTTTTTCGGTAAAGTCACGTAGGTAAAAAATGTAAATGAATAAAAGTAAAATAAAACAAATTAAAAAATTCACGACGTTTCGGACAGTTGTATCAAGTAAAATGGTTTTACTTGATACAACTGTCGTGGCTGTGACGGTTCCACCTGAAGACGGAGAATTGTGTTGCTTCCGAAACGTCGTGAATTTTTAAATTTATTTTATTTTACTTTTATTAAATCCGATTCTCATTCTTGCCAATAAACTTGTTTTTACGCGCGCTTATAAAACGTTACTAATAACGCGCGCTTATAAAATGTTACCAATAATTCACGCTTATGAAACCTCACCAATAACGCGTTGCTTTCCATTGCTTTTTTTCTCTCCACGTAACAAACAACTCAAGTATTGGTCACGCAAGCCATCCAACTGCACCGCCTTCCATTGTGGAGTGTCTCTCATCAGCATCATTGCTTCAATACAAGCAACAGGCCGGGCAGAAGTTGGACATGTATGTTGAACTTCTTTCGCACCGTACGTAGCCAACCGTACTAATCGTAGGTGCGGGTGGAAGGACAAGAAACTACATATTATGTTGAACTTCTTTCACACCGTACGTAGCCAACTATTAAAATTGGAGGTGCGGGGGAAGGACAACACACTAAACACACGCAAAAAATGCTCAAGAAATGAGTTGGTCAATCTCGATGATTTAAAAGTGCGTAGCTCCCAGTGGCTGCCTCGTATCGGAAGGAAGAGCGTTCCAGACGGCCGCGGGAGCGCTTCCAGTATTAGCGCTCGATGCGGTGACCGCCGTCTTTGTAGCGATGGCGAGCAGCCAAAAGCCGACGCTGCCGCCGTTGCTGCTGCTGCAAGGATGAACGGAGTTCGCGTGATGATGGTTTGTGCAAGCAACTTCGTGTGAAACGAGTGTGACCTTTAACGTGTCTCATCAGCTGCCAGGCTTGCTTGAAACAATTCGGGTGAACTGGCTGATGTTTATCGACAGAAACATCAACATTGCCCTCTACAATATTGACGGGTTTATTTTTTTTCTTTTCGTGTTGTTGTTGTTGTTGTTGCCGCTGCTGCTGTCCTCGTGCGTAAAAATAAAGTAATATTTAAAAACACTTTTTTTTTTAAAACACGCTTTAATGAAATGTACCGTACGAGTAATGGCAGAACTCCACGACTCCAGGAAGTGGCCCCAAGGCTTTCCACAACGTGAGGTGCCGTGGTGATTTACAGCCAATGTCAGTTGAGCGTGGCAATAAGACCCAAGCCGAAACATAACATATAAAAAAGATTCTAAAATTTATTTTTATGATAGAATATAGTATTGTCATCAGTTTGACATAAGTATACCAAGTTTGCAGTCGATACCACATTGGGAAGTGGGTTAAATATTGAGTTACAAGATTTGAGGATACAACAGAGAGAGTGAGTGAAATAAAAGCGTGTAAATTAAAACAACAATTGTCGTACAACCGGCTAAACGGAACCATCTGCGTAAACAAAAACCATGCAGGCAGCATCTCCCCGTACAACGCCGATTCGTGAGAGCGCTCTTTGTCCTGGAGAAAATGTTTTTTTAAAATATATAAATAAAAATGAACTATTGAATATTAAAAGCGCTTACGAGTGAGAACGAGAAAAACGCATCTGCCCTGACCAACCTCTCTACTACTGTATATAGGTCCGAGTTACATACAAAACCGCACAGCACGTAATGTTCGTGATCATGTTGTATATTTAACAAAAAAAACCTACGCAAGCTCGTCCTTAATTCAGCTTGAAAGACTGCCTGGCAATACGAGAGGCCACTCCATCGCTCTGGCTCTCTCGGTGCTGTGAAGAAGGGTCATTGCCCGAAACGTTGACTATTATATACACACTTCTTCTTGGTTCTTTCAGACTCTGCCTTCTCGACAGACCTGTTCTCCACCTGAAGACGGCTGCTTGCGTTGTGGCCGAAACGTCGTGAGAATTATTTTATTATGTTTTATTTTTATTAGTTTATTATTTTCCTTCTACGTGACTTTACCGAAAGAACCAAGAAGATGAATCCCTGCAGTTACGAAAGCTTTCGATCCTAATATATACACACTTTTTTTTCATCGGACGCCCGTGTTACTGACGCGCGTGTTGCCATTTCGTTTTGTGGACCGGTCAATCGGCCGGCATTGCCATCGTGTGTGGGGTGGTGGGGGACCAGGAGTCGTGACATCTGGCACACGAGACGCACATGTGGATTGGGATCCGGAATTGTGCCGTCACATCTGGGATCGAGCGGTCAGTTGCCACGCAACTCGCTGCTCTGTCTGTGTCTCCGTTCCTCTTGTTTAATGTTTTGTCTCTCTTTGGAATTTTCACACTTAAATTCTAACTTAGCAATCTTTGAAATACGTAATCGGCCAGGCTATGCGTTAATTGTGTGTTGACCGACCCTCTGTGTTGTATAACATAACATTTCGATATTTTGCGAGGTTATTTAATTTAGTGTGTTCTTTCTCCCTCTCTAATGTTCAAGCTTGCGTACTTTACCACGCGTCGCCGCACTCATTGACATGTTAATTTTTTTCTCTAACCCCTCCCTCTCTCCGCCCCCGCCCCCCTCTGTCTATTTAAGGCCTCGTTACAGAGACGATCTCCCCTCTCTGTGCCTGTGTTACTCTCTCTATGTATCTTGGTGATATCTGTCTGCTTATATGTCTGTCTATAGTTTTCTGGTTAGATTTTTGTTGCTATTTCATTTATACCTGATGATGATTGCTTGTGTTGCAATCTAAACGTCGTATGCTATTATTTAATTTATTATTTTATCTTTATACGTGACTTTACCGAAAGAACCAAAGAATGCTTCAAATCGCTTTAAACTATTGTCATTGTAGTGCGTATTTAATGTGCCGCTGCACTCTGATGTTGTAGGAGAAAACATTTATTAAAAAGTCTATTTAATTAAGTAGAACGTGTTGTCTATATTTATTTAAAGTTGCGCATTTTTATGTGACGTCACATTTCTCAAACACCCCCCCCCCCTCGTCACACATCGTCACAAATGTCTTACCACCCCCCCCCCCCCCCCCCCCCAGGTGCGTGACGTCTTTATGGACGGCCCCTAACGCATTACGGCTTCAAAAGAGCTGGACGCTTCGGCGTGTTGAACCTTTTTATTCAGCGGCAGTAGTTATCGGAGCAACTGCACCAGAGGCACAGACGGGGGGGGCCCAGGTAGGCTGTTCTGCGTAAGAATCTCCCAAGCACGTGGGTACGAAACGTCGTACGCCACGCAAAACGAACGCTCGGTCCAAACCCGAAGACACCGGCGGGAGGGCCGCATGTGTTGAGCTAAACATTCTGTGACTTTTGACAGAGGGAGGGGCAGGTCTCGAGAAAAAAGTAAAAATCAAAGTGCGGCTGTGTCCAGCAGGTGGCGTGAGCGCGTAAGTCGAAGGCGATGCGCGTCTGACAAAGAACAACACTTGCACGCGTTCAGCGCGTGGTGGATATAGAGCGGCGAGTTGGCTATCTCGCGGACCAATGTTATACACGCTAGAGGGATGTTGTTGTCGATGTTGTTGTTCTTCTTGGTTCTTTCGGTAAAGTTACGTAGAATGGAAACAATAAAAATGATAAAAATAAACATAATAAAATAATTCTCACGACGTTTCGGCCACAACGCAAGCAGCCGTCATCAGGTGACGGACCAGGTCTTCACCTGATGACGGCTGCTGCTTGCGTTGTGGCCGAAACGTCGTGATGACGGCTGCTTGCGTTGTGGCCGAAACGTCGTGAGATTTATTTTATTATGTTTTATTTTATTAGTTTTATTGTTTCCATTCTACGTGACTTTACCGAAAGAACCAAGAAGATGAATCCCTGCAGTCACGAAAGCTTTAAATAGATGTTGTTGTTGTTTGGTTAGATCGCGTAAATATAAATGTTGTCGTGAAACCCGCCGCCACCCGGCACACGGCTAAATTCGTGAGGTTCGTCACGTAAGCAACACGTGCCAATTCGTTACCGGTGCGGTACACCGCTTGTGTGTTGGAGAGTAAACCCACAGCACCCACAGCGTTAACCAATCGAGTAATTACAACTAGCATCATCAGGCGACAGCCAACTCTGACTATTGATAATGTTCTGCACACAACACACAACTAAACTGTGTGTGTTATACACAACTCACCTGAGTGCTATACACAATTCACCTGTGTTGTATACACAATTCACCTGTGTTGTATACACAATTCACCTGTGTTCTATACACAACTCACCTTGTTCTATATACAATTCACATGTGTTCCATACACCACACACCTGTGTTTTATACACGATTCACCTGTGTTCTATACACCACATTCCTGTGTTTTATACACAATTCACCTGTGTTCCATACACCACACACCTGTGTTTTATACACAATTCACCTGTGTTCTATACACAACACACCTGTGTGTGTTATACACAAATCACCTGTGTTCTATACACAACACACCTGTGTGTGTGTGTGTGTTATACGCAACACAACCTGTGTATTACGCACAGTGGCTGTGACCATATCAGCAGCAATGCCTCCGATCGGGTCAAGATCTGGGAAAGCTAAGCAGGTGTTTTGAGCCTGGATCACGCCTGGAGGGAGGAGTGCCAACACCGCCTCCCCATGAGGCGCTACCTGGGACTGGCTGCAGGCGAGGTGGTGAGTAGCAGCACGTGTAGTAGCTACACAAGTAGCTGCACGTGTAGTAGCTGCACGTGCAGTACCTGCACGTGTAGTAGCTACACGTGTAGTAGCTACGGGCCCCGCACTTTTAAGGGCCCCGCGCTAAATGCTTTCAAGCTATCAATTCAGGTTCAGTGATTCTGCACTTGCTCTATTACGATAGTACTATACCGCCTTCAACTTTTACCTACGCAGCCTTCTGCAGGATATCCCAGCTGACGACAAGATTGTCATCCTTGGCGACTTCAACGCCAGAGTGGGCAGAGACTCGGAAACCTGGAAAGGCGTACTTGGAAGGCACGGCGTGGGCAGCTGCAACGACAATGGACGCTTGTTACTTGAACTCTGTGCGGAACAGCAGCTTTCCATTACCAACACCATCTTCCAGCAGAAAGACAGTCTGAAAACAACCTGGATGCATCCTCGGTCAAAACATTGGCATCTCATAGACTACATCCTTGTGCGCCAGCGTGACCTAAAAGATGTCTTTCACACCAGGGTAATGCCCAGCGCCGAGTGTCACACAGACCACCGTCTTGTCCGCTGCAAACTCAGCTTTCACTTTAAACCCAGACCAAGAAACGGTGGCGCCCCGAGGAAGAAGCTCAAAGTCTGCAGCCTTCAGTCTGCCGCGGTCAAAGCAGCTTTCCAGAAAAGCCTACGATCTAGGCTAGAGGAACCGAGCTGCCTAGGAGACTCGCCTCCGATTCCTGAAGTGCTGTGGGACCGCATCAAAACTGTTGTTCTGCAAACATCTGAAGATACCCTCGGATTCTCCACGAAGAAAAACAGAGATTGGTTCGATGAGAACAACTTAGAAGTCCAGGAGCTGCTGTCAGAGAAGAGATCAGCACACCAGGCCCACCTGGCCCGACCATCCTGCCCGCACAAAAAAGCAGCCTTCCGCCGGGAATGCAGCACCATCCAGCGCAAGCTTCGAGAGATTCAGAACGAGTAGTGGACCAACCTCGCAGTAAAAACTCAGGTTTGCGCTGATACTGGCGACTACAGGGGATTCTACGAAGCCCTAAAAGCGGTATATGGCCCCTCGTACCAAATCTTGAGCCCCCTGCGGAGTGCAGACGGGAAAAAAACTGCTCACTGAAAAGGACTCAATCCTGAACCGCTGGTCTGAGCACTTCTACACGCTCTTCAATGCTAGCCACTCAGTCCAAGAACCAGCGATTGACCGCATCCCACAACAACCAGTGAAAACCGAACTGGATGTGGCACCAACATTACAAGAGACTGAGGAAGCCATTAAACAGCTGAAGAGTGGTAAAGCTGCAGGAGTCGATGGCATCCCTCCTGAAGTATGGAAGAACGGAGGCCCAGCACTGCACACCAAACTCCATGAATTCTTCGTCTGCTGCTGTGAGCAGGGTAAACTCCCTCAAGATCTCAAAGATGCAGTCATCATCACCCTGTACAAGAACAAAGGGGAGAAATCAGACTGTTCCAATTATCGTGGCATAACACTTCTGTCCGTCGCCGGCAAAATCCTCGCAAGAGTACTGCTGAATAGACTGGTACCCGCAATAGCTGAATATCACCTCCCAGAGACCCAGTGTGGCTTTAGAGCCAACCGGGGAACCACAGACATGGTGTTTGTCCTGAGGCAGATTCAGGAAAAGTGCCGGGAGCAAAACAAAGCACTGTACGTCACCTTTGTGGACCTGACAAAAGCGTTTGACACCGTGAGCAGGCAGGGACTTTGGAAAATCCTGGACAAGCTAGGCTGCCCACCGAAGTTCCTCACCATGATCGTCCAGCTTCATGAAGATCAGCTTGGACAAGTCAGAAATAGCAACAATCTCTCGCAGCCCTTCCCTATTGCAAACGGCGTGAAACAGGGCTGTGTTCTTGCTCCCACGCTGTTCACCATTTTGTTCAGCATGATGCTCCAGCAGGTCACAGAGGACCTCGACGACGCTGATGGCGTATACATCCGTTTTCGTCTCGACGGGAGCGTGTTCAACTTGAGGCGTTTGCAGGCCCACACAAAGACCATGGAGCAACTGATCAGGGAGCTGCTTTTTGCTGACGATGCCGCCCTCCTTGCTCATACAGAGGCAGCTATGCAGCGAATTACGTCCTGTTTCGCGAAAACAGCTCAGATCTTCGGCCTTGAAGTCAGCCTGAGGAAGACTGAAGTTCTTCATCAGTCCGCACCCCATGAGGAGCACCATCCACCAAGCATCTTCATTGAACAAACAGAACTGAAAGCTGTCCACCAGTTCAGCTACTTGGGGTGCGTCATCTCGTCTGACGCCAAGATCGACAACGAAGTCGACAACAGGCTGGCCAAGGCAAACAGTGCATTTGGCAGACTATACAAACGTGTCTGGAACAACAGAAACCTTAAAAGAGCCACAAAGGTCAACGTCTACAAAGCTGTTGTGCTGACCACTCTGCTGTATGGCGCTGAGTCCTGGGTCACGTACCGTCGTCACCTGAGTCTCCTCGAGCGTTTCCATCAGCGCTGCCTTCGCACAATCTTCCATATTCATTGGAGTGACTTCGTCGCCAACACTGAAGTCCTCAAGTCAGCGAAGGTCATCAGCATCGAGGCCATGGTCCTCAAGACACAGCTTCGTTGGGCAGGGCACATCGCCAGGATGGAGAACCACCGCTTGCCTAAGATCGTGCTGTATGGGGAACTGTCCTCTGGCCATCGCGACATAGGGGCACCACGAAAGCGATACAAAGACTCCCTGAAGAAGTCCCTCACTGCTTGCTGCATCGATCACCGTCAGTGGGCAACACAAGCAGCTGATCGCAACTCCTGGCGGCACACAGTCCACCAGGCCACCTCCTTCTTCGAAGATACCCGCAGGGCCCGTATGGAGGACAAAAGGAGAAGGAGGAAGAACCATGATCCCTCAGCACCCATCCCAGATGAGACCTATACTTGCAGCTGTTGTGGCAGGACCTGCTTGTCCCGCATAGGCCTCTTCAGCCACCAGCGTGCCTGCAGAAGACGTGGATGTCCTTCCTAGATCTTCGTTCGCGAAGCCAAGCCATGATGGGGGAGTAGCTGCACGTGTAGTAGCTGCACATGAAGTAGCTGCACGTGTAGTAGCTGCACGTGTAGTAGCTACTACACGTGTAGTAGCTGCACATGTAGTAGCTGCACGTGTAGTAGCTACACGTGTAGTAGCTGCACGTGTAGTAGCTGCACGTGTAGTAACTGCACGTGTAGTAGCTGCACGTGTATTAGCTGCACATGTAGTAGCTTCTACACGTGTAGTAGCTGCACGTGTAGTAGCTGCACATGAAGTAGCTGCACGTGTAGTAGCTGCACGTGTAGTAGCTACTACACGTGTAGTAGCTGCACGTGTAGTAGCTGCACGTGTAGTAGCTGCACGTGTAGTAACTGCACGTGTAGTAGCTGCACGTGTATTAGCTGCACATGTAGTAGCTTCTACACGTGTAGTAGCTGCACGTGTAGTAGCTGCACGTGTAGTAGCTGCACGTGTAGTAGCTGCACATGTAGTAGCTGCACGTGCAGCTACTACACGTGTAGTAGCTGCACGTGTAGTAGCTGCACGTGTAGTAGCTACACGTGTAGTAGCTGCACGTGTAGTAGCTGCACGTGTAGTAGCTGCACGTGTAGTAGCTGCACGTGTAGTAGCTACACGTGTAGCTGCACGTGTAGTAGCTGCACGTGTAGTAGCTGCACGTGTAGTAGCTGCACGTGTAGTAGCTGCACGTGTAGTAGCTACTGCACGTGTAGTAGCTGCACGTATAGTAGCTGCACGTGTAGTAGCTGCACGTGTAGTAGCTTCTACACGTGTAGTAGCTGCACGTGTAGTAGCTACAACACGTGTAGTAGCTGCACGTGTAGTAGCTACAACACGTGTAGTAGCTGCACGTGTAGTAGCTACACGTGTAGTAGCTACACGTGTAGTAGCTGCACGTGTAGTAGCTGCACGTGTAGTAGCTACACTTGTTGTAGCTGCACGTGTAGCAGCTGCACGTGTAGTAGCTGCACGTGTAGTAGCTACACTTGTAGTAGCTGCACGTGTAGCTACTACACGTGTAGTAGCTACACTTGTAGTAGCTACGGGCCCCGCACTTTCAAGGGCCCCGCGCTAAATTATTTCAAGGTATTAATTTCGGTTCAGTGATTCTGCACTTGCTCTATTACTGTAGTACTATACCGCCCTAAACTTTTATGAACGACTGGGTGTTTAAAGTTAGTGATTTGTCGTATTATCTGTCTGTATATACAATAAATTTACTATGCAAGTGAAAAATGTACGTGTTTTAATATGTGTTTTTTTTATTTAGGGCCCCTTTATAACATATGCTACAGGCCCCGCACTATCTTAATCCGGCACTGCGTCGCACCAGATGCAACGATAAAAACAGGCCTCCTTCACCCGTTCTGGCGATGAAAGGGAGGAGGCGTTCCGATGTTCAAACACCAAATCGATAGCTTTTTTTTGCAAGGCATCACAAGTCTGCATGAACCGCGTGCAGTATGTTTGACATAGACATGCATGCAGACATCATCTGATGATGTATGCAGTGTCTTTGAAACTGATTGGCCTACACAAAACAACGGCCGTATCTACAGGGTGCTTAAAATGCTTTTAACACTCATATGGGACTATAGTTTTTAATGAAAACATAACGGATAATACTACACTGTAACATGATACCAAATGCAATGTTAATTGCTTCAGCAAAGTCAGAGTCTCCACTTATAATAATCGGGTTTTCCCCCTTTTTTCTAGCAACAAAACTGAACCTTTTTATGAGGAATCATGTCTGCATTAACCACAATACTTGTGGTCAAAATGCAAAAAAACCACTGATAATGTATGGCATTGTCCTTGAAACTGATTGGTCCACACCAGAGACGGCTTTCTTTTGAGCCTCGTCTCAATTGGTGCTAGACCAAAAGGCGTCCTCTGGTCTAGCACCAGAGGACGCCTTTAATTATCAGAGTGTGTGTTTTTTTGCATTTTGACCACACGTATTGTGGTTCATGCACACACGATTCTTCGTATGAAGCTTTCAGTTTTGTTGCCAGAAAAAAAGGGAAAACCCCTATTATTATTATTCTATTTTGGCACTGGCAAAGGAGGTCTAATGATGAGTCCCCACTTGTTCGCCATCGTTGTCAGCACTACGCTTGGAATCTTCTCCAGGTGGTCTCCTGAGCCCGGAGGTAGCACATTGCTCGTGGTGTTGTTGCAAATTCTTGGAAGTGTGAACATTTTTTGAAGCACCCTGTTATTTGTTGTTTGAACATCTGAACACCTCCTTTTTAATTGCCAGAAAGGGTAAAAACACCTATTGTTATTGTTTCATCGTTTTCATATTGGCAAAACATATCCAATAGATATTACTGATCAAACCCGAGCTATCAATGCTCTGACACGTGCATTGCCTTTGCCCTGTTCTCCTTCTGGCGTGCTCCAGTCTAACACCGGTGAGGCAAGGCCATAAAGAAGACGGTCTCTGGTGTAGGCCAATCAGTTTCAAAGATAATGGCATACATTAATTACACTGGTTAACAAAAAAAAAACATTTTTTTCTGGCCTGGACTTTTGCAGCTGTTTTAGACTAATTTCAGGGTGCTGATTCCAAATCTGATCTCAGATTTGCTCTATCACATCATTTTTATGCTATCGGCATACCCCATTTTCATTGATTTTACCCGAAATTAACTCTGTCACTTATGATTGCAAGTTGTTGCGAGTCAGTGACTGCTTTAGTGTTAAAATATGGTGCTGTATTTTTAGGATAGTGTGTTTATATCATCATTTAATGTAGATATCCACATTTATTTAATATTTTTCTTCTGCAGTTTTTATTGAAAATGCAATATTTGATATTTCAAAAACCTGATGTGATAGATTTACATTAAAACCGTTGGAATACCTTATGCCAGAAAAAGTGTGTTGACCAGTGTAATCAGAGGATGTTTCTTTGCACGTTTTGCCATAAGTACTGCAGACTTGATGCCTTGGTGTTTTGAACATCTTAACAACTCCTGTTCTATTGCCAAAAATTAAAAATAAATAAAAACTATTTCTTATTATGAAAATAGGGTTTCCCCTTTTTTTGTTGCCAGAAAAAAAGGGGAAAATCTATTCTCATATTTTGGTAATTGCAAAGGAGGTCCCATGATCTATTTCTTATTGTTTCATCATTTTGATACTGGGAAAAAACGTGGCATAGATGCATTGTGCATCTCTACGCATCGACGGGATGCTCCTCGCCATGACCATGGCGGTCCCCCCTGATCTGCGCTACAAACCCCGATGCACAGAGTCAAGGTCGTAATTATAATATAAATTAGGGGGACATATCCCACACATCCCCCCCCCCCCAATATTAAAATATGCTCCAAATGTCCCCCACAATATATTGCTATAAAATAGATTTATGTTTATATGATTGTGGTTTTGGTTGTACTTTATTAATCCCTAATCTCTGCCATTACATACGATGAAACAAGAAAAGGTAAAAAATAAAAAAAAACCAGAGCAATGTAATACAATACACTATTAGACATTGTAAAAAAAATATATCCATCCAATGTGTTAGTGAATTTTTAAATATTTTAGGCAGGAAATGGCAGGAAATTCGTTTTCAAATTTAGATTAATTTTTTTCTGGGTAGGGGGACCCCAGACCCCCTAGAAGATTTGGTCCCCCCCAAAGTTGACTCCATGGCTACGGCCTTGCACAGCGTTGCATTCGAGCGATGCACGGCTGATGTCAGGGTACCAGTGGAACTGGGGGGGTGGGGTGGGTCATGGGAACTTGTCCAGCCGTGAACGTGTCGCCCCCGGGCCGGCTAATCGCTGTTCCAGACGACGCGAATTGATTCGCGTGGCTCTTCAAAACACACGAATTGTCGTCATTCCACAAGCGACATTAATTAGCTTAGTTTCGTGTTGTTTGTTTGTTGTTGTTGTTGTTGCTAACAATAGCGATTGAGTAGAGAGAGAGTTTCTTGCAGAGGTGTGGACTCGAGTCATGTGACTTGGACTCGAGTCAGACTCGAGTCATGAATTTGATGACTTCAGACTCGACTTGGACTTGCATAACAATGACTTTGTCCCACCTCTGAGGTGTGGACTCGAGTCATGTGACTTGGACTCGAGTCAGACTCGAGTCATGAATTTGATGACTTCAGACTCGACTTGGACTTGCATAACAATGACTTTGTCCCACCTCTGAGGTGTGGACTCGAGTCATGTGACTTGGACTCGAGTCAGACTCGAGTCATGAATTTGATGACTTCAGACTCGACTTGGACTTGCATAACAATGACTTGTCCCACCTCTGAGGTGTGGACTCGAGTCATGTGACTTGGACTCGAGTCAGACTCGAGTCATGAATTTGATGACTTCAGACTCCACTTGGACTTGCATAACAATGACTTTGTCCCACCTCTGAGGTGTGGACTCGAGTCATGTGACTTGGACTCGAGTCAGACTCGAGTCATGAATTTGATGACTTCAGACTCGACTTGGACTTGCATAACAATGACTTTGTCCCACCTCTGAGCTGGTGTGGACTCGAGTCATGTGACTTGGACTCGAGTCAGACTCGAGTCATGAATTTGATGACTTCAGACTCGACTTGGACTTGCATAACAATGACTTTGTCCCACCTCTGAGGTGTGGACTCGAGTCATGTGACTTGGACTCGAGTCAGACTCGAGTCATGAATTTGATGACTTCAGACTCGACTTGGACTTGCATAACAATAACTTTGTCCCACCTCTGAGCTGGTGTGGACTCGAGTCATGTGACTTGGACTCGAGTCAGACTCGAGTCATGAATTTGATGACTTCAGACTCGACTTGGACTTGCATAACAATGACTTGTCCCACCTCTGAGGTGTGGACTCGAGTCATGTGACTTGGACTCGAGTCAGACTCGAGTCATGAATTTGATGACTTCAGACTCGACTTGGACTTGCATAACAATGACTTTGTCCCACCTCTGAGGTGTGGACTCGAGTCATGTGACTTGGACTCGAGTCAGACTCGAGTCATGAATTTGATGACTTCAGACTCGACTTGGACTTGCATAACAATGACTTTGTCCCACCTCTGGTTTCTTGCATTGCAATTATGATAATATAATAGCAATACATTTGGCGAGCTGTAACTGTGGCACGCAGCAACGGGAGGTGTGTGAGTGGTGTCGAGGATGGAGAATTGAGTAGGGAAGAGAAAGGGGGAGGGGGGGGGGTGAATAATAATGGGAAATAAGAGAAAAAGGAACGGAGAAATAAGAGCAGAGGGTAGGGAAGTAATAATAATAATAATTCGAATGTTTAATGCGGCCTTCCATCCTGGGATCTCAATGCGCCGTGCATGAAAAGCAGTGAAACATAAACCAGAACCAGCGGTGCCAGCGATCACGCTGAAGGCAGGGAACGCCACCTTGAAGCGACAGGAGTTCACAGCAGACTTGAAGATATCCACCGACTCCCATGGATGATTTCAAGTGGCAAGGCGGCGTTCCGGAGCTTGGGTGCCACGCTAACAAAAGCGCCGATCGCCAAACGAGCGCAACCTAGACCTGGGAGTGCTGAGCAGTTGGAGATGTGAAGGACCTTGACGGGATATATGAATGTATTAGTCCCTGAAAGTGATGTGTATAGTGTAATAGTATTAAAGATGAGGATCTGGAGGAAGAGGCCTCATCATGCTGCTGCTGCTGCACGAAGCGGCGTTTGTTTTCACAAGGGGACGGGGAGAGGGGCGGGGTTCAGAGTCTGGGGGGGAGGGGGCATATAGAAGTCACGTGATTAAAGGGAGGCTTGAGCTGATTTAGATACGGCGTCGAGATAATACTGCCATTCAGAGCCCTTTGTCCCTCAAGTTCTGATGTTCCTACAGCACACTAGGGAACCAATTTAAGGCCAATTTGGGGATCCAAAGTGGACATTAATATTGCCTCCATTTCTCCCCAAGTTTGGATTTAGAAACTGCCAATGAGGTGACAGAAGAGGCGTACACAAGAGAGCGTTGTGGCCGGATAGGAGAAGGGCGAAGCCGACGGGGCAGGGATGTCGTGAGATGAGACAGATGGCAGAGACGGAGATGTGGCGAGATGCGAGAAGAGATATTTAGATGAGACAGATGCGAGAGATTCATTGCTTCATTCATTTTAATCGGATTTTCATGTTAAGTTGGATTTGATATTTGGCTAACCCCCACTACTTCATGAATCTGAGCCACCCGCCCACCTCCTTACCCCTCCCCCGCGTCCCCACCCCGAGCTACTTTGGGATCGATCCTAAGATCTTTTTGGCTTGGGTCATCACCGTCCGCATGACAACCAAAGCTGGGATTTGGAAGTGGGGAGGGGGAGCGGTGAAGCGTGGGCACAGTGGATGTGGGGTAGCAGGAAAGGAGGGAGCATCCCAGCAATCTGACAGGTGATCGTTTTTTAAATCCGCATGCAGGTGATGTTAGTGGTGGACACATGGGAGTCCATTACGGGCGAGTGGATGTCCTCTGATCCCCACGCATTGCGGAGTAAATTTTTTTTTTTACCGTGAGAGCCCGTAAGCTGCTTACTTCTTTGCTGCGGGAATGTTATGAATGTTCATCGAGTCTCTGTGTGCCTTGTGTGTGCTGTGCTCTGTGCTGTGCCGTTTGGGACACTTTTGATGCTTTCCCAAATGTAAACTGTTTAAACTACATTCTATGTCACCAGGTGAGGCCCCCAATGAGCTATGAAGCTCTTTTTCAGAAGCGACCTGGCTGCCACAAATGATAGCTCAACAGAGTGGCTTATCACGTGGACATTTATAGCAGCGCCCAAATACTCTAAACGAGTGATGTTGATCCTAAATGTGGAGGGAAAAACCAGCGGACCCGGAGAAAAATCCATGCAACGACGGGGAGAGAGAGAGAGAGACACGCAAACTCCAAATATACAGCAGGCGTCCGGGTCGGGATCGAACCCACGACCTCCTGCAAATCAGGGGAGGTAGTTAACATCCTGCCACGGTGACGCTCATAAACAACAACCACCCAGTGAAGTCCCTACCGAGGCTCACCACACAGCTCACCAACACGGGAACGAAACTCACCGCTTATCTTGACCACACCAACGGCCCCGATGTAAGTTGTACTCGAGCAAATGACAAGCCAAGCCCAAACGTCCTTCCGGACGTGACGTCCACACAGTCATCCAGCCAGCCAGCAAAACTTTAGTTTTACCCTATCTAGGGTTAATGGCTGGCGACCAAATCCTGGAATAAAAATGTCCATGAAAACAAAGACGTCGTTGCTCCGCGTCATGCCCTCTACGCATTGCCGCAGCTCTAACTAACGCGCGTGGAGTAGGAGTCAGCCTGCGTGCGAGCTCGCGCGGCTCCACGTCTTGTCGGCGACTCGCCGTGCACCGCGAAGAGAAAGCGCTGAAGCCTGCGCTCATGTTAACGGAGGGAAATAGCGAAGCCACAGGAACGGAACTCTCTTTACTGAAGCCCTCTCGACGTGTGCCAGGAGCGGACGTCGACATTCGCATTCAGCTGCTTAACATGTCGCCATCGTACACGAGAAGAGAATCATTCGATTGAAAAATTTTCTTCGAAACTGATTTTCACGCTTTTTCTTGGTTCTTTCGGTAAAGTCACGTAGAAGGGAAGTAATAAAATAATAAAAATAAAACTAATAATAAATAAATAATAATATAATATAATAATAATTCTCACTTATTATTTTTATTATTTTATTACTTCCCTTCTACGTGACTTTACCGAAAGAACCAAGAAGATGAATCCCTGCAGTCACGAAAGCTTTAAATCGTGATTTTCACGCGTTAAATTTCGATTTAAAGCTTTCGTGACTGTAGGGATTAATCTTCTTGGTTCTTTCGGTAAAGTCACGTAGAAGGGAAGTAATAAAATAATACAAATAAAACATAATAAAATAATTCTCACGACGTTTCGGCCACAACGCAAGCAGCCGTCCTCAGGTGAAGAATGAAACACCACCAAGCTTGGAGCGTATATTTAAGCTGGGTTGGAGAGGGGAAGAAGAGCGCCTTGACAAAATAATTTGCATATCAAGAGGAATTTAGCATATTTATGGGAAATGCGTAGGAGGTGGGCGGGTGGTTTCAAAGTCATATTATGCCCGTGCATTATGCAGGATTTGTATTATTTTGTTACTTCCCTTCTACGTGACTTTTCCGAAAGAACCAAGAAGAACATTTCACGCGTTAGTTTGGAGGCCTCCCCACCACCCGTAACCCTCCGATTAGCACGGTTGGCTACGTACGGTGCGAAAGAAGTTGCACGACATATACATATATATACGTAGAAGAGATTACACCGTGATGATTCCAGTTTGTTGCTTATCGGCTGCCCCTAAAACCCGGACTCGAACCCAGGATCTTGGCTGGTGCCGGCTCAGCTCGCTGACCTCTGAGCCACACGGGTCACCAGCGGTTTTTTTATTTCCACAATTTTTCTTTTCCATTTTAAATATAGAGCACGGATCAGCAGGCATTTCTGTGAGGCTCACGTGGTAAGACACGAGGCTTCGTGAAGTCACGTTTCTCACTCAAGCGGGTGTTAGGCCGCATCATCCTCCCACACCCCACCCCACCCCACCAAGCTTTGCTTTGCCCGGGCTCAATAAACAGTCCCCTGATCGGCATGAAAATAAATAAACTACCACAAAA
>NC_083833.1:6287818-6536014 GCF_015708825.2 Lethenteron reissneri | reverse complement strand
AACCGCGCAAAGTTCGACATCGAAAAAATGAATGCACCCCGAGTGTCGCTTAACGAGTTGCACCGAAGTGACTCAAGGGCAGCGATTAATTCGGTGAACGAAACGAGCGATGCAATATTCGTCAGCGAAGTGTTATTTTTTTACAAGCAGTTTGATGCTTCTAGATTTGAAGCTTTCGTGACTGCAAGGATTCATACTCTTAGTTCTTTCGGTAAAGTCAAGTAGGTAAAAAATGAAATTAAAATTAATAAAATAAAATAAAAATCAAGACGTTTCGGAGGCAACACAAGTCTCCGTCATCAGATGGGACCGTCACAAATCTGGCTGTGACGGTCCCACCTGATGACGGAGACTTGTGTTGCCTCCGAAACGTCGTAATTTTTAAATTATTTGTATTAATTTTAATTTCATTTTTTTACCTACGTGACTTTACCGAAAGAATCAAGAGTTTGATGCTTGTTTCCTGAGGCTGGTAAGTGCGTAGAATGCATTTTACGTTTTCGACTTTAAGCCGGTGGCAAAACTCTGAACTGCAGCTCGCTCCGAGATGCAGATAAAATCAGCGAGGCTCATGGGTAGTGGGCGGGGGATGTCAGGTGGGAGGGGCAACTAACGGGTCAGCCCCAAACTTTCTCTGCATCACGTTCCGTGACCCTAACGGGGACTTGTATTAATTGCTAAGATTAACTAAGTGACCAGTGGATGCAGAAAAATATTAGTCATCGCTCAGTAAGTGGGAGCTCCCACACTTTATCCCACCACTCAGACAAAATTGCGACCGGCTGTAACGGAAATCATCCAGTCACGTGTCCGATGACTATAACACCTTTAGCAAGGCATGAAGTCTGCATTAACCACTTGTGGCAAAACATGGCAACAGTCATGCTCTGATACATTTTTTAAAATATGCATTGTATTTGAAACTTCTAGATTTGAAGCTTTCGTGACTGCAAGGATTCATATTCTTAGGTTTTTTCGGTAAAGTCACGTAGGTAAAAATTTAAAATTAATAAAAGTATTTTTATTTTACTTTTATTAATTTACATTTTTTACCTACGTCACGTTTGGCCCTACAACCAGAGACAACCTTCTTAGTGGCTTTGTCTCACCACAATGCTCAAAAGCGAACAGTACAAAGAGAAAATGCAAGTATCAAAATATTCATGCCTTTGCAATAGGTATCTCGTTGGTGTTTGAGGATCTTACCACCCCCTGTTTCATTGCCAGAAAGGCTAAAGCCTCTATTTTTTCCATAATGGTTTTACTGGCAAAACGGTCCATAGGTATGAAAAAAGCGTATGATTTATTTTAAAGATGGAAGCAAAACTAATTATTTGGCGAAGCCGCCGCTGCCGCTTCTTCCGCCGCCGCGGCGGCGTTGGCAGCGGTGCACAGAGGGCGTGGATCTCCAGCGAATCGTCGCGAGACGTTTAAACGTCGCGAGTCTTCTCGAACAACAACAACAAAGACGGTGCTGCTGACAGCGCAAAATAAATCGGCTACGCGTAAATTTTACTTTTGTCAAGCCCTTTCCCCTAATATTTTCGTGACCTCTAAGTACCCCCTATCGCTGTCACTACGCTAAACCAAAAACTATTTTTATTTTTTATTTTATCAGTTAAGGCCCCACTGAGCGACACAGCTCTTTTTTTCAGAAGTGTACTGGCCATTTCGATTTAAAGCTTTCGTGACTGCAGGGATTCATCTTCTTGGTTGTTTCGGTAAAGTCACGTAGAAGGAAAATAATAAAATAATAAAAATAAAACATCAAATAATTCTCACGACGTTTCGGCCACAACGCAAGCAGCCGTCCTCAGGTGAAGAACAGGTCTGTCGGGAAGACCTGTTCTTCACCTCAACGCAAGCAGCCGTCCTCAGGTGAAGAACAGGTCTGTCGGGAAGACCTGTTCTTCACCTGAGGACGGCTGCTTGCGTTGTGGCCGAAACGTCGTGAGAATTATTTAATTATGTTTTATTTTTATTATTTTATTATTTCCCTTCTACGTGACTTTACCGAAAAGAACCAAGAAGATGAATGTCCTGGCCATCACGAGCGATAGCTCTGCCGAGTGGCTTGTCATCACGTGGACATTTATAGCAGCCCGAAAACCCTGAACGCTCATCTCTGAACCCTTGCACGCCCCTGCCAAGTAACAATCATTCGTTTTCTGTCCTCGTTTTTTTTTCCATTTCTCCAACCCCCCAACCCACCCACCCCACCGCTATCTATAGAACGCCTCGAGCGAATGGGAACCTCCGCATCAATGAAACCAAAAAGAATAAGCCGAGGGGGAAAGATCGCGCCAAAGTTCCGCTCGCAAGGGGCGCTTAAACAGGCACCCTCGGATAGGAAAGTCGGGGCGGTTACCTAATGGTGAAAGGGTCAAATACGGGGAAACCCACGATGGGATTTAGAGAGTATTAATTCTAGATTTGAAGCTTTCGTGACTGCATGATTCTAATTCTTAGGTTTTCTCGGTAAAGTCACGTAGGTAAAATTTTTGAATTGAAATTAATGAAAGTAAAATAAAAATAAAATAAAAATCACGACGTTTCCGAGGCAACACAAGCCTCCGTCTTCAGGTGGAACCGTCACAGCACACTCGTTGTATCAAGTGAGAGCGAGCAAGCGTGCTGTGACGGTTTCACCTGAATACGGAGGCTTGTGTTGCCTCCGAAACGTCGTGATTTTTATTTCATTTTTATTTTACTTTTAGTAATTTTAAATTTTTACCTACGTGACTTTACCGAAAAACCTAAGAAATGGGATTTAGAGAGCCTATTGGTGGAGGATAGGGGGGTAGCGGCGGCAGCGTTGGCGGTGGTGGTTGGGGCAGACAAATTAAGCCGTCACCGAGCGACGTGAAGCCCTCCGATTGTTGATGGGTAATTGCGGTAATTGTGTCGGTAATTGCCACTTCCACTGACCGCCCGCTCATCTTGAGCTGTCAGCGTTCGGCGGCGCCGCGCTGTGCGGCGGTGGCGGTGGTGGGGAGCTGACGCCATTGTCACTGGATAATCGGCGAGGCCTTCTCAGCTTTGGTGGGTCAAACAATGAACTGACGGACAAGCTCGCCACCACCTTTGTCGCCCGGCCCGCCGCGGCGCGGGGCAGCCCTGCGTCCCACCATGCCTGTCGCTGCAGCCCTCCATCAACGTGACTGAGCGGGCCCATTCGATCTCCCGGCGCGGCAATAGCAGCGATGGTGCAAGTTAACATGTAGGCTTTCGCGACCAATATTATTCATAATATAGATTTGACCCAAAAAGCTATATTATGATGGTGCAAGTGTCTGAATGCCCCCCGCTCCCCCCCCCCGGTTGTCCCGCCTCCCCACCACCCTCGCCCCTAGCCTCAGCCCAGTCCGTCACAGCAGCGCAAATGTGTTCACACGCAGTTGCAGTGGACGCGGTAAAGTGTCAAATTTTGACGTAAAACTTTCGTGACTGCAGGAATTCGTATTCTTTTGTTCTTTCGGTGACGTCACATAGATGGGAAATAAAAAATAAAATAAAGTAAAAATAGTCAAAATAAACAAAAATTCATAACAAAAAACTCGCGACGTTTCGATCGTAACACAAGCAGTCGTCATCAGGGGACTGATTTTTTTCATTTTTATTTTCATTTTATTTGTTATTTTCCATCTACGTGTCTTTACCGAAAGTTCCAAAGAACATGGGGTAAGGTGTGTTTGTGTGTGACGATTATCTTAACCGGTCCTGGGCCTCCCATAGGTCGACTCAGCCTGAAATGGGTACCTGGTGCGGTGTGTAAACATCGACACTGAAAAAGGCGGTCGGGCGTGGTGCTGGCCACCCCACCCACCCCCTCGTGTACCGTTCCGGCCTTCATAGGTGCTCGCTAACAGCACTTGCCCCTACAGTCTGTCAAGGCTATACGGGGGATCTTTGTCTTTTTTGTACCTTCTAACTCGGAGACGTGTGGCCGCGTGTGAGAAGATGAGGCAGAGATAACCCTCTCACTAGAGGGGTCTCCCTGAGTGGGAGGCCCCTCTCTCTCTGTGCCAGCAGTGCCACGGGGAGAGTATTTGGTGGCACGGCTGTTGACGCGGGCGGTTTAGCGCGCCGTGAAATTGCCAACCACTCGGCCCCGCCACGGGAAACATCGTCTCCGAGCGAACGCCTGCGGTTCGGTGGACAAACATCACCGCTGGTGACACTGCCCTCCCGTACGCCGTGCCTGCCGCGCTGAGCGCTCGCGAACCGCACTTGAGATGTTAACTGCCTCGCCCGGTATATGATCCCGACCCTGACGCCTGCTGTGTGGGGTTGCGTGGGGTGTGTGGGGTTGCGTGGGGTGTGTTGGGTGGGGGGGGTTGCGTGGGGTGTGTGGGGTGCGTGGGGTGTGTGGGGTGCGTGGGGTGCGTGGGGTGTGTGGGGTGCGTGGGGTGTGTGGGGTGCGTGGAGTGTGTCGGGTGCGTGGAGTGTGTCGGGTGCGTGGGGTGTGTGGGGTGGGGGGGTGTGGGGTGTGTGGGGTGCGTGGGGTGTGTGGGGTGCGTGGGGTGCGTGGGGTGCGTGGAGTGGGTGGAGTGCGTGGGGTGTGTGGGGTGCGTGGAGTGTGTCGGGTGCGTGGGGTGTGTCGGGTGCGTGGAGTGTGTCGGGTGCGTGGAGTGTGTCGGGTGCGTGGGATGTGTCGGGTGCGTGGAGTGTGTCGGGTGCGTGGGGTGTGGGGGGTGTGGAGTTCGTGGAGTTCGTGAGCTGTGTGGGGTGCGTGGGGTGAGACAGCGCGGAGGATCGGTGGTGGGGTGGGGGGACGTGGATGTCACTGCGAGCGGACAACCGCCGCTCGCTGTTTGGTGTTTCGCCGTCACCATGGCGAGATTGGAAGCGAGCCGCCCTGCCTCGGAACCAGGGCGAGCACTTCCTGCACCCCCCCCCCCCCAATCTCTCTCCCACCCAGCCCTGCCCCCCCCCCCCACCACCACCATGAACCCTCCATGCTGTAGTGACACACAAACTCGCTCGGACTCCCCGGGGGATATTCCGAGTTCAGCGGCGTCCTTCCGCACGCGTCCGGCCCCGACACAGGCGACGTCCGATTGCGGTTGAGAGTTTAAAAGGCAAAAGGCGCAGACCCTGCAATGGCTATTCTCTGTTGTACCTGCTGTACCACATATACCCCCCTCCACCCACCCCATATCCTGTGTGATTTCAAGCTTCGACGAGTGTCAGCGCTCGCTTCGGACTATGGACGCGCGTTGTCGCGTGGTCCGTTTCGCGGTGTGTGGAAGGTAAAGGTTGCGGCCCTGCGATGCTTTGCTCACTCCGCTGCTGGATGAAGAGCCTCGACTAGAGGGCATTGCTCTCACGAGAGAGAGAGAGATAATTTGGGCCTACTCTTCCACGCTTGCCATGCGTCTTGGAAGAACGTGGGAGCCCTCCGCACTTTACTAAACTCATAAACTGTATTTTATTTTGCCGGGTAAGTCCCACGGAACTGTGTAGCTCTTTTTCAGATGCGACCCAGCTTCAAATTATAAAAAAAATTGCTTATCATCACGTGGAAATGTATAAGCAGCCAGAAACTCTCAACGCATGTTTCTGAATGTGGAGGGAAAAACTGGAGGATCCGGAGAAAAATCCACGCGGCCACGGGTAGAACGTGAAAACATTCCTAATGCACAGGCGTCAGGGTCGGGTTCGAACCCAGGACCTCCTGCATACCAAGTTCAAGTTCATTTATTAGGTATAGCCCTGTGAGCCATTCGGCTCTTGAATCGGGTGCAACCGCAACAAACAAAAAACATGAACAAAAAAATATTAAAGTGAATATGTGACTAAGTGCAAACAGAAAATCCAAGAAAAGACAGCAAAATATTGCAGAAAAAAAATCACCGTACACCAACACTGTGTGCAAAAATCCCAGTGGTATGCAAGTCAAACAACAACAACTACAAGACAACTCAGATTAAGGCCATCAGTCTAACTCTGTACTACAACAAACAAACATGGCCAAACCAATACACTTTTCGAAATCACCAAAATAAAGCCATGAGAGCAATGAAACAGTGATCATAGGAACTGTGACGGAATTTTCACAATAAATGGCATAAACAACATGTACTACCAAACCCTGCAGCCATAGCTGGCTGCATGAGTCACTCCACAACAGCAGGAGCATCAATCGGAGTCAACATCTCCTAGCCACCGCGGTGCCTTTTACCCCACTACACGGCTCACTGGCGGAGCCAGTGGGGGGGGGGGGGGCACGTTACCGCTGACCGATGCTCCATGCTAATCGGAGTTGCATGGGAAAGGACGACAAACTAAACACAAAAAAATAACTTAGAAAGAAATTAAATGGAATAGTCAAATGAGCGTTACCACCATGCCGCCACCCTGCCGCCCGATGATGTCCGACGTTTCGCACCCAGGCACCGGAAGAAGCTCCCCAGCACGTGGAACGCAAAAAACCCGCGCGCAACGGAGCGCCGCGCGGCAGATACACGTGAAAACCTACGCAGTGGGTTCAAACGTGCTGAGCTTCCAAAATCCCATGCGGATGAATCGCAGATTAGAATAATTATCATCATCGTGATCATCGATATTTAACTGCTGCGTACGCAGCGCATGTTTGACAGCAGAGTAAATTTTGTTTTCTTGTCGGTGCGGCAGTAAAAATAAATTGCAGGCCACGATCGGGAGACAGATCGCAAACGAGAAACCTTCCCTGGAATCCGAGGGGGGCATCGATCGTCATCGTTACCGTTGAGTGATCGCGATGATCCCCGAATCTCACAGCGGACAGCAGTGCTCCTGCGGAAGGCGTCTCCACACCCTGAACCCAGAGGGGTCAAGACCTTGCCGAGCTGGCATTGCCGAGACCCTGGCTAATCCATAAATAGAGGTTTTTGTTGGGTGAGATCGCGTGAATATATAAATGCGTCGTTAAACCCACCACCGCCCGACGCAGCCAGCCGGTAAGGTTTGTCACGTACATGAAACGTACCAATTCGCTAGTGTTGGAGAGTAAACCTGCTACAACATTTTACAATTCGAATACCGTGACGTTTCATTATTGCAACAACCGGCATCACCAGGCGACAGCCAGAGTTGTGGAGGCACTAAATGTGACGTCGTCAGCTGAGCCAATCAAATGCGACGAAGGGCAGAGGGAAAGTGGGGGGCAGAGGGGGGGGGCGATATCCAACTTGCTAAGCTGACCCTGGCTAATGGTGTCAGTTTCAGTCACCTGCGATTAAAACCGGTTCTCTGGTGTAAGTGAGTTAGAATATTTTTTGTTTTACCAGGTAGAGCCCACCTGAGCTATTTGCTATTTTTCAGAAACAAATTGGCCACGAATGACAGCTGTTCTTGTAGCAGTTGGTTTGGTGTCCTTCCCCCGCACCTCCTCCGATCAGCGTGGTTTGCTATGTAAGGTGCAAAAGAAGTTCAACTTACAATGTCAAAATCAGCACAGACTGTGGCTTGTTTGGAAGCAATGCTGCTAATGAGAGGCACTTGAAGATGGAATGCCGGGAAGTTTAACATAAAGAACAAAGATCCCGCGTATAGCCTTAAGAGACTGTTGGGACAAGTGCTGTTAGCGAGCACCTATGAAGGTCGGCACATCGCACGAGTGGCGATGTTTACACACTGCACACAGGTACTCATTTTAGGCTGAGTCGACCTAGGGGAGGCCCAGGAGCAGTTCTGATAATCGTCACTGGTGTTGGCCGTGAGGGTGAATCGAACTCGAGTCGCTGGGTTCGTAGTGCGGCGTGCTAACCGCTACACCACCGCTCCCCACAAGGTCAACATACACAGATACCTACAGCTCAACGAAGTGGCTTATCATCGTGTGGAAATACATAGCAGCCAAATACACCAAACGCACGTTTAAAAATGTGAAGGGGAAAAACTGGAGGACCAGGAGAAACGAAATCCACGCGACTACCACGGGGAGAGCATGCGAACTCGAAATTTACAGGTGTCGGGATCGCGATCGAACCCACGACCTCCTGCATACCAGGCGAGGGAGTTAACATCTTACCCCCATTGACGGTCTCCACCTCTGTGTGAACGATGACCGCACACAAAAATTAGTTGGTCACCTACACATTTACTGAAATGCCAGCGCTGAGACAAGTTCGTAATAATGTCGGCCATCACGTGATGAATGTGGGATGAAAAAAAAAACAAGGACCCGCTGGTCACTCGAACGATCTCCGTGGTAGCTCTGTGGTGTCCACTTCTGTGGGCACTTCACTCGGGTGGCGCGATCCCCGAGAGGAGTACAATCGGGGTTAACAATCCATCGTGTGGGGCGGAGGGCAGGGAGAAAACAATAGACGACGGTGTGGGGAGATCTTTTGGTTCTTTCGGTAAAGTCACGTAGAAGGAAAATAATAATAAATAATAATGATGATGATTATTTTATTATTTTCCTTCTACGTGACTTTACCGAAAGAACCAAGAAGATGAATCCCTGCAGTCACGAAAGCTTTAAATCAAAAGGTGTGGGGAGAGTGAGCCGGAGGGGGGGGCAGGTGGGCAGGTGGCAGGGTGGACGTCAGTGAAAGGGTTAACGGCGTCGCTCGCCAATTAACGATGTAAAGTCTCCCCGGCGAGGAGCTGTCAACTCTCGCTCACTCCCCTGGGGGGGGGGGGGGGAGACCCGAGCGGCAAGCTCCTCTCTCGCTCGGCTACCATCTGCGTGTAAAAAGAATAAAATCTGTGTAATTTTCGTGACGGCGCCACGAGCAGGGCGCTAAGTTTAGAAACGGAATCGGCTGCCGCTGCCGCCGCCGCTGCCGCCGCTCGTGGTTTCGTCAACTCTAAGAGGTGGGAAATGAGAAGAGAAATAATGATGATGATCATGATGATGATGATGGCCCCCCACCCCCGATTTGTCGTAAGGGGAATATCTCACGGTGCCAGACGGAGGACGGAGGGGGGGAGGGGGGGGCACTGCGCGTGAACGCAATTGATTGATGACAAAGAGTAAAAGGTGCAGCACCTGCAATTGCCTTGCTCGTGCAACTGCTGCTGCCGGAAGTGGGCCCCGAACACCACGGGAAGATTGAAACTGTTGAACTACAAACTAAACTATGTTTTCATAATCAACGTTTTTGGGTTTAGATCGCGTTATTTAAAAATGTGTCGTAACCCTCCACCACCCGACACGGCCAATCAGTAAAAAAGTGTCACGTTGACAAAAGACAAATAGTTCGCTGCTTTAGCCCACCGGTGTGTTGAAGTGTGAAACCACAACATTTACACGCTTCAACACACCGGTGGGCTAAAGCAGTGAACTATTTGTCTTTTGTCAACGTGACACTTTTTTACTGATTGGCCGTGTCGGGTGGTGGAGGGTTACGACACATTTATAAATAACGCGATCTAAACCCAAAAACGTTGATTGTGAAGAATATTGGTCGCAAAAGCTTACACATGTTAAAGTAAAACTATGTTTTTTTATCATACCAGGTAAGGCCCCATTGAGCTATACGGCTGTTTTTTTTTAGAAGCGACTTGGCCACAAGTGATAGCCCAACGAAGAAGTATCATCGTCGTGTGGATATTCATAGCGGCCAAATAATCTGAAAGCTTGTTGATTCTAAAGGAGGAGGGATCGGATGACCCGAGAAAAATCAACGCGACCACGGGGAGAGAGATACCGCAAACTACAAATATACAGCTTAATACGTAGGAGGCTTTCGCCAACAATATCATCCATAATACAGTTTTTTTTTTTGTTTGGGTTAGATCGCGTAAATATAGAAATGTGTCGTTAAACCCGCCACCACCCAACACAGCCAACTAGTAAGGGTTGTCACGTAAACAGAACGTGGCCAATTCGCTACTAGTACAGCACTAGTCTATCGTGTAGTGTATAGTAGTATATTGTATAGTGTAGTGTATAGTAGTGTAGTGTATAGTGTAGTATACTAGTACAGCACACCGGTGTGTTGGAGAGCCAAGCCACAACATTTACAATCTGAGTACGACGTTTCGCCAGTAATTACAACCAGCTTCATCAGGCGACAGACAGATTTGAGGAGAAGTCCACCTGTTTCGTTCCTTATATAGAGGCGTAGATGTGGTGACCACACTATTGCGCTCTTCTTGCGCGAAGTGGGCAGGGATTAATGAATGCATATTTATATGGTAATCTACGTAAATTATGCATGCGCATATATACAGCAGGCGTCAGGGTTGGGCTCTAAACCAGGACCTCCTGTTTACCAGGCGAGGCATTTCACATCTCCTAGCCACCGTGATGATGAGAGAGAGAGAGAGAGAGACACGCAAAATCCAAATATACAGCAGGTGTCAGGGTCGGGATTGAACTCACGATCTCCTGCATACCTGGTGAGGTAGTTAACATCTCCGAGCCACCGTGATGATGAGCGAGAGAGAGACACACAAACTCCACATATATAGCAGGCGTCAGGGTCTTGAACGAACCCACGACCTCCTCCATACCAGTCGAGGCTCGTGGTGCTTTCGAGCTGCCCTCTATAGCAGTAGGCCTCCTGAAGAAGGGCCACTGCGAGAAACATTTGCCTGTCAACACTTTATATTACCGACAAGAAGTTTGCCTCGCTGGCTGGCCGGCCGGCTGTCACGCGCGGCGGTGACGTCACAACGAGTTTGACGCCTTCCGAGATGACGTCACCCGCGTCACGCGACGTTCAGAGGCCGGGTTCGTTCGTCGTACTGACGTCACACCCACAGCTCCACCCCCACAACCTCAACCCTAGCCGTGATGCCACAAGCTGGCGGTGCTGGTACAAACTTATATCGAAACGACAACCTCCTGTACACCAGGCGAGGGAGTTAACATCTCTGAGCCACCGCGGTGGTCTCCACCGATGACTGCACGAAAAATATAACAGTCTGTCACGTATACATTTAGGGGCCGTCCATAAATGACGTCACGCACCTGGGGGGGTGGGTCAGACATTTGTGACGATGTGTGACGAGGGGGGCGGGGGGAGTCAAAAATCGTCCAAAATCGCGTGACGTCATTTATGGACGGCCCCTTACTTAAATGTCAGCTCTGACATGAATTTATACATATATATGCTGGATATTAAAATGCACACATGTGTTTTTCGTTTTCGAGCGGGGCTATTGACAGATTTTGACAGATTGTCTGTGTGCCCACCAGTACGCAAAGCTTCAGCACGCAAAGAAGAGGCATCGTCAAGAGAGATGCATTGTTGTTGCGCAACCGACGAGGAGAAGAAGAAGAAAAGACTCCGAGCTTTCAATGTCCCCGGGAGAATTGACTTATTTCAGAGCAGGGCAGCGTCAGCTGCTTCCCCAACAAGAGAACGATCCGGGGAAAAACCAGGCTCGTGGTCACCCGTGTTGACCACGAGCGGGAATCGAACTCGGGTCGCCGAGTTCGCGTCCTGCCACTTCCCGCAGAGGTCACGGGGAGCCGTGACCTCTGGCTCGCCCAGCAGCACCGTGAAGCGGCAAACGTGGACTCCACCTGTGCCATCTGTATGGTGGGGGGGAGGGGGGGATACAGCGTTGCCCCCTCTCGCGCGCGAGGGTTTTTGTCTGCCTGCTCCGGTCTCACTCCCGCTCGTGAGCGCTCTTAATTGACCGATGACACCGCCTTCAACGTGCAGAGGACGTCTGAGCTCGGGAGGGAATTAAGAGGATGGATCACCGACATCTGCCGCCTGCAGCCTTGACTCGTCGGTATCACCGCAGGAGCTTCGCGTGAGTCTACAGCAGCATCGTAGGTGGCGTCGATTGGGGGGCTCCGCTGAGGCCGGTGTACTGCAGACCGCTGGGCGAGATAGGCCCAAGGGCGGATCGGTGGAGACCCTCGCAGACGAGCGGCCTTTAGCGGCGGCGGCTACGGTGGCCACGGTCATCCTCGCCCTCCGGTGGGCCCAGAAATCTGTTGGCGCGACGATCGCTGGTGGCGGGGAACCAGCGGCGAGCGTCGCTGGGGGCGGGAGGCCCTCTGTGGGCCCCCCCCCCACCCCGGCCGTGGGGCCCCGTTCCAAAAACATTGCCCAACCACCTGGCGCGGAGCGGAGGAGCCGCGCGGGACAGAGGCGGCGTTGTGGTGCAAAAAAAACACACCGCACCTCGCCCCAAGCCCCTCTCCCCCTTCATCGAACGCTTCCCCCCGAAGAAGAAAACGGTGTCTCGTGGGATACACACGCGGGCAACGAGAGTGGTGGATAAAGACACAAAATAAACTCACCCACGTTCGGGCAGCAAGGCCCACTGCCCGAAACGTCGCCTGTTTTTTTGTCGGTTTTGTTTAAAGGCCACAAAAGGTGTTCTCATTAACGAGTGCGCGGAGTGATTTGATTTTTTTTTGCGGGTAATTGTGTTCGGGCACCACTGCCAACCTGCAATTAGTCACGCGACGAGCGACCGTAGCGGAGTGGGACGACGGACGTGAGCATGTCCCGGGTGTCAAAACATTTCCCAGATGGCTGGCGGACTGCGACAGGGCACGAGACCGCACGCAGGGCTAGTGGGGAAGGGGTGGGGTGGGGAGGTGCGGATTCCTCCGCTCGCCGCGAGGGCTTCGAATATTTCGCCGCAAAACTGACGGCGTTGACGGCGAAATGTACACAGCGTGGAAAAACGGGCGCAGGACAATGACGAGTGGCGAGGTGCTGGTTGCGCAACATGTGTTGCGGGTGTATGCTAATTACAACCAGCTTCATCACATTTGGCTGTCGCCTGAATCCGGTGAGTGCTGTACTAGTGACGAATTGGCCACGTTCGGTTGACGTGACAAACCCTTACGAGTTGGCTGTGTTTCGGGTGGTGGCGGGTTTAACGACACATTAATATATTTACGCGATCTAACCCCCCAAAAACGATATTATGGACAAACACATAGCCCCCCCCCCCCACCCCGTATAGCATTTCACATTCTGTTGGGGTATGTATGTTGAACTTCTTTCGCGCCGTACGTAGCCAACCGCGCTAATCGGAGGATGCGGGGGAAGGACAACAAACTGAAAACAAAAAGCCGTTCTAAAGAAATGAGTTTTCAATCTGGATGACGATTTAAAAGTGCATAGCTACGGCGACTCTCTAACATCGGAGGGAAGAGCGTTCCAGACGGCCGCAGAAGCGCGATTCCCAAAGGGCGCGATTCAAGTCACCGTATTTGTCGCGTCGGTGAGGCCAAAAACCAATGCTGCGAGGATGACCGGAGTTCGTGTGATGTTGGTTTAGGTTTCTTGACGAGATCAGCGAAGTATTGCTGGTTCATTTGTGGCTAAGCACTATTGTGTGTGATGAGCGCAACCTTATATTACCAGCGACCAACAGCATCAGTGAAATTCGAACGCCCTTCGCCGACCGCAAAGGAGACCGTCGATATCACCCACGCCGCGCGGGGAACTAACGGAGAGGCGCGAGGACGAAGACGAAGATTCGGCCTCGCCCGTTAGTGATGACGGCATCATGGTGGGACAGCCCAAATGTATCCGCTCACACACTTCGTCATGGCCGTCATCAGCAGCGGCGTCGTTAGCCGTCGGTCAATCCGCTGGCTCGATGAAGGCCTCAACGGAGCCGTCGCCACCGTTTTGTTCATGTTTTTGTTTTTTGTTTGTTGCGGTTGCACCCGATTCAAGAGCCGAATGGCTCACAGGGCTATACCTAATACATGAACTTTGAACTTTGAACTCTCGCGATCCTGCAGGCACTCTAGCATAACCACATACTATAATAATATCATGAGCGCTGCCTCGGCATCGACGTGGGATACAGGGTGGGTGTGGGGAGACGTGACGTCATCACGCAGATGCGCGCGGTGACGTCAACACCGTGCACTTGCCCGCTTAATGCACCAGCCAGCCAGCAAAATTTACAAAAAAGGTATATGATGATAATAATACCTTTAATTTACGCAAAAATAGCCTCAATCACCTCAAGACTCCTTTTCAGGAGGGTCCATAAAAGAAACTAGAGAAAACCCAAGTCTAAAAACAAAAAAACTCGAAGCTCCGCACAGATGGATATCAGAATCCATTGCTGCACTGGCATCTCCTTGCCACACCAACCTGCACAAGCAGTGTGGTGACATCACCTTCCGTAGGTCGTTCTCTCAACGCGGCGAGATGCACTGCCCACTACGAGAGTTTGAAGGTCAATCGAGGGGATCTCCGAGGGTTACTATTCTGGGCGCTCCGTCCTCGCGAACACAATCGACTTAACAAGACAACACAACAACCGCCATTCGCCAATAATTAGCGGTGATGTCCTCAGAGCGCTTGTGCCAGGCTAGGTGCACTGTCAGGCCACGTGAAGTGTCTAAGGCCCGCTTGCAGGGTGGCCCCAGGTACACACCCGGGCACCATGGGTTAACTGACTGAGATGGCTGGCAGATGCACCACCTGTGTTCCCCACTGCGTCAACTCGCTGCGCTTTAGCCGCCCGGCGCTCCGCTCGTTGTTGCGAGCGTCGCTCCTCTGCCCTCCGTCGTTGCTGGAGGGCGACTGCCCCCAACTCCCCAGCAGCGTCCTTCACGAGCATCCTCCACTGGAGCCGATTTTGACACCGCAGGTGCCGGCCGTCGGCAAGTCCACTCGGCTCCACATCATCCTGCACCACATCGCTCCATCTCCTCTCTCGCCCGTGCCACGTCCCCGTTAAGCCCCCTCTATCCGGCAGTACGAAACATCTGCTTGGGCGCGCTCCTCACACAGCGACACGTTCCTCGGAACCGCCGCGGTGCTGGGAATTTACGCGACAGTTCCCGTAACGGGGCGTTCTAAGACCGTGGCGTGAGAGATGGAAACACCGCGTCAAGAAAATCCACCAGTGCCGAGAGTGGACAAAAACAAGTCACCCGGAGGAAACCGGGAGAGGAAATGTGGACGACTGAAATACAACTTAGAAACGCGCGTTCAGAGCATCTGTCTGCTGATAATGTCCACACGAGAAGCCGTTGAGCTGTAACTTGTGGCCAGGTGGTGTCTGAATAAGAGCGATATTGCTCAGTGGGCCTTGCCAGGTAAAATGAAAAAAAAACGAATGTCATAACGAATTGAAATAACATTGCAGGTCTTTGAGGAAATG
Source organism: Lethenteron reissneri (assembly GCF_015708825.2). Lineage (NCBI taxonomy): Eukaryota > Metazoa > Chordata > Hyperoartia > Petromyzontiformes > Petromyzontidae > Lethenteron > Lethenteron reissneri. The sequence goes on along the minus strand of NC_083833.1, from coordinate 6,520,969 downwards.
AACTGTCCCAAGAATCGTCGTCGGTGCTGCTGAAGCGTCAAACGCCCGGTGGCGCGCGATCCGCGCGGCACTTTTATGTCGTCGGGTGGAGGAGGATTGACGACACACATTTTTGTTTTACACCACGACCCACCGGCCCGCCCACCCCCCCCCCCCCAAAGCAGTATATCAATTACGAATGGTTACATCGGCCGTGAAAGCCTCCGCGTGATAACAACGTTGTCCAGAAACGAGAAGGTCTGCAAGGTTGCCACCATCACGGCGCAGGGCTAAGCCTGTGACGCCCGTTCTCTCTGATTGCATCAGCCTCCCAGGTGGGGGGGGGGGGGGCGATGTTCGAGCTGACCTACACCTCTTCTCTCCCTCTTCTCTCCCTCCCTCCCTCTCCCCCTCTCTCTCTCCATCTCCGGCGAGAGGTTTCCCTGCCTACGCTGCGTTTGAAGAACGCAATCGGGCGAATAGGATTTGTGGTGGGAGAGAGGGGGGGGGGGTGAGGGGGAACGGCCCTAGCCCTGAATAGCCCCCCTGGAAACTCGCGTGCGGGTGTCTCCCCCCCCCCCCACGGCACACCAAAGTGGTGTGATCATCGTGGTGGTGGTGGTGCTGAAACTGGGGATGTGACCACCCACAAGGCACGGCAGCTGTCGAAGAGTCCCAAACTCTCTACCCGCCCACCCTGATCTCCCCCTCCCCTCCGATTGAGCCTCACCTCTGAACTTCTTGGGAGGATTGTTCAGGTCGCCGGCGTCTGGCTGGACGACGCATCGATCGTCCACCAACCTGGGGAGCAATGATGTCATCATATCAGCATCATCGTCGTCGTCATCGTCGTTGTCTTCTTCATGATTACCATCGTCATCACTGTCTTCACAATCATCATTGTCGTCATCATCGTCGTCATCATCGTCGTCATCATCGTTGTCATCTTCATGATCATCATCGTCTTCACAATCATCATCGTCATCATCATCGTCGTCATCTACATGATCGCCATCATCGTCATCACCATCTTCACAATCATCATTGTCGTCATGATCGTCGTCGTCATCATCGTCATCTTCTTGATCACCATCGTCATCACCGTCTTCACAATCATCACTGTCGTCATCATCGTCGTCATCATCGTCGTCATCATCGTTGTCATCTTCTTGATCACCATCGTCATCACCGTCTTCACAATCATCACTGTCGTCATCATCGTCATCATCGTCGTCATCATCGTTGTCATCTTCATGATCACCATCGTCATCACCGTCTTCACAATCATCATTGTCGTCATAATCGTCGTCATCATCGTCGTCATCATCATCGTCATCATCGTCGTCATCATCGTTGTCATCTTCATGATCATCATAGTCATCACCGTCTTCACAATCATCATCGTCGTCATCATCATCGTCATCATCGTCGTCATCCTCATGATCATCATCGTCATCACCGTCTTCACAATCATCATTGTCGTCATGATCGTCGACGTGATCAGCATTTACATGAGCATTGCCATCGTCATCACCTGTGCCACGGTTATTTCATCACTATCATCACGTGTTAACTACCTCGCCTGGTATACAGGAGGTCGTGGGTTCAATCCCGACCTTGACGCCTGCTGCTGTATATTTGGAGTCTGCGTGTCTCTCTCTCTCTCTTATCATCACCACGGTGGCTAGGAGATGTTAACTACCTCGCCTGGTACACAGGAGGTCGTGGGTTCAATCTCGACCCTGACGCCTGCTGCTGTATATTTGGAGTTTGCGTGTCTCTCTCTCTCTCTTATCATCACCACGGTGGCTAGGAGATGTTAACTACCTCGCCTGGTACACAGGAGGTCGTGGGTTCAATCTCGACCCTGACGCCTGCTGCTGTATATTTGGAGTTTGCGTGTCTCTCTCTCTCCCCGTGGTCGCGTGGATTTTTCTCCGGGTCCTCTGTATTATCTCTCCACATTGAGAAACATGAGTTTAGAGTATTTGGCTGCTACAAATTTCCACGCGACAAGTCACTATTATTTGTTGGCCAGGTCGCTTCTGAAAAAGATCTGCATAGTAGGACCTACCGGGTAAAATAACAAAAAGTTTAGTTTTAGTTCATCACTGCTGCCATCATCGAACATCCTCATCACTATTGCTTTCGTCATCACCCATTTTCTTCACGATCAATGGAAATGATCGTGACGATTAATTATAATAATAACAACAATGATGTCAACTTGTAACGCGACGCTGCACATTGTTCGCTCGGGGAGGAACCACAGACGGACGGGAAGGCAGCCAAATTTACCCATTACCAAGCTCTGCGTTCCTCTATATATTAAGATGTTCTCAACCAAATGAATGAGTGCTTACGTGTGAGAGGCAAACGGAGCACCAGGAGGAAACCCACAACACGCGAAAGGGGGCAACGCTGTATCCCCGTACAGATGGGAACGGGTGGAGTCAACGTTTGCCGCATCGCAAAGGAAAAGGGGAGAGTTTCACATCAGCGTCTGTGTGTCTGTGTGCGTTTGTGTGTCTGTGTGTGTGTGTGTCTTTGCGTGTTGCTCCACAGGGTTCGCTCGCGGAGGTAACCACAGGCGGACGGTAAGGCACCGAGGCGGTGCCGAAAGTTACCCATCACCAAGCTCTGCGGTCCTCTGTATATGAAGATGTCTGTGAGTGTTTACGTGCAGGAGCCAATAGACGCAGCCAGAGAAAATCCAGGCTGTGCGAGGGAGTGCAACACTCTATCCAACGCAAACAGATGGAACACGTGGAGTCCACATTCGCTGTACCGCGGGAAGGGAATTTTTCCCCATCTGTGTGTGATCCACCAACCATCGCTGCCCTCCACAGCGCTGGACTACGCGACCACGTGCAACATTGCCACCACCGCCACCGCCCGGCTAAATTAAAATGAACATTAAGAGGCTAATGACGGTGGTGTTAATTCGGAGGTGGCCCTTTGTTGGTGCGGAATATTAAACTCGCAACCTTTGCATAATAGGGCCCCGTGGATTCTTTGCTGACCCGGCAAATCGGTCGAGCACGTGTTCACACACACAAGCAAGGCTTGTGTACACAAAGACAAAGATCCCCCGTATAGCCTTAACAGACTGTAGGGGCAAGTGCTGTTAGCGAGCACCTATGAAGGCCGGCACGGCGCACGAGGGGGTGGGTGGCCAAGCACCAAGCCCGACCGCCTTTGTCTCCCCAGTGGCGATGTTTACACATCGCACTAGGTACTAATTCCAGGCTGAGTCGACCTCGGGGAGGCCCAGGACCGGTTCAGTTAATCGTCACTGGGTGTTGGCCGTGAGCGGGAATCGAACTCGCCGGGTTCGTAGCGCAGCGCGCTAACCGCTACACCACCGCTCCCCACACACACATACACACACACATACACACCCACACATACACACACACATACACACACATACACGCGCACTATGTATGTACAGCACACATAGTGCATGGCCTCAACACTACCCGTGCGTGCACGCATAGTGGAGTTGTTATCGCTGAACGCCACTAACCACACGGCCCCCCGAGTTCGATTCCCGTAGGTCCACTCGGCCTTAAATGAGATCCTGGCGGGGTGTGTTAAACATCGGCAGTGGGGAGACAAAGGCGGCCGGGCGCGTGGTGTTGGCCACATCATAGCATCGTGTGCCATTGCGAGCCTTCATCGGTGCTACTCGCGAATAGCACTTGCCCCTACAACCTATTCAAAGGCTATACGGTAGGGGGTGTACCTTTGTTTTTGTGAAGGCGAAATGCATTGCACACTCCGAGGGTGTCCCTGTGAACCGTGAGCGCACGCAGACACTTGGGGGGCCGCCCATAAATGACGTCACGCGATTTTGGACGATTTTTGACCCCCCCCCCCCTTCTCGTCACACGGCGTCACAAAAAGTCAGACCCACCCCTCAAATATGACGTCACAAAGCTCTGCCCCCCCCCCCCCCCCCCCAATTTTCTTTTTTAACATGCTTCAAATCGCTTTAAACTATTGTCATTGTAGCGCGTATTTAATGTGGCGCTGCACTCGGATGTTGTAGGAGAAGACATTTATTAAAAAGTCTATTAAATTAAGTAGAACGAGTTGTCTATTTTCATTTAAAGCAGCGTGTTTTGACGTGACGTCACATTTATCAAACACCCCCTCGTCACACATCGTCACAAATGTCTGAACCCCCCCCACCCCTAGGTGCGTGACGTCATTTATGGACGGCCCCCTAGATGTGAGCACGTGAGCACGCCCGGCGCATGCGGAGGCGTCGCTGGGACTCATCCTTGCGAATCCCTGACGGGAGGGGCCTTTGAGATGCACAAAGACAAAGCTCCCCTCCCCCCCAGTATAGCCTTGACACAACTATTGGGGCAAGAAGTGCTCGTCGAGAGAAGCGCCTATGAGGATCAACACGGTAAAATTTTGATTTAAAGCTTTCGTGACTGCAGGGATTCATCTTCTTGGTTCTTTCGGTAAAGTCACGTAGAAGGGAAATAATAAAAGAATAAAAATAAAACATAATAAAATAATTTCGATTTAAAGCTTTCGTGACTGCAGGGATTCATCTTCTTGGTTCTTTCGGTAAAGTCACGTAGAAGGGAAGTAATAAAATAATAAAATAAAATATAATAAAATTATTTCGATTTAAAGCTTTCGTGACTGCAGGGATTCATCTTCTTGGTTCTTTCAGTAAAGTCACGTAGAAGGGAAATAATAAAATAATAAAAATAAAACATAATAAAATAATTTCGATTTAAAGCTTTCGTGACTGCAGAGATTCATCTTCTTGGTTCTTTCGGTAAAGTCACGTAGAAAGGAAATAATAAAATAATACAAATAAAACATAAAATTTAGATTTAAAGCTTTCGTGACTGCAGGGATTCATCTTCTTGGTTCTTTCGGTAAACTCACGTAAATGGGAAGTAATAAAAATAAAACATAATAAAATCATTCTCACGACGTTTCGGCTACAACGCAAGCAGCCGTAAATATGCTAAATTCCTCTTGATATGCAAATTATTTTGTCAAGGCGCTCTTCTTCCACCTCCAATCCAGCTTATATAAACGCTCCAAGTTTGGTAGTGTTTCATTCTTCACCTGAAGACGGCTGCCTGCGTTGTAGCCGAAACGTCGTGAGAATTATACTTTACCGAAAGAACCAAGAAGATCAACACGGCATCACGAGGGGGGGGGGGGGGGGAGGCAGCACCACACCCGGCCGCCTTTGTCTCCCGTTCGGCGATGTTTACACGCCGCACCAGGTACTCATTTCAGGCTGAGTCGACCTCGCTGAGGTTACACCGAGGACCGATTCGGTTCAATCATCGCCGGCGTTTGCCGCGCGTCGAAACTAAACTTGGGTCCACCGAGCGCTCGCACGCGAGCCGATCCCATCGCTCCGTCTCCTCGGCAGACGTTCACCCTGGCAAAATGCTCGTCAGCAAACGGGGCATGTGCACAGTGCCGGATGATCTTCTTGGTTCTTTCGGTAAAGTCACGTAGAAGGGAAGTAATAAAATAATAAAAATAAAACATAATAAAATAAAATAATTCTCACGACGTTTCGGCTACAACGCAAGCAGCCGTCTTCAGGTGAAGAATGAGACACTACCAAGCTAGGAGCTTATATATACGCTGCGTTGGAGGTGCAAGAGCGCCTTAACAAAAAGCGAGTGCGGAACCTGTAGCGTATGTTACGAAGTGGCCCTAAATAAAAATAAAACACGTAAATGTTTAACTTGCATAGTACAGTAATTGCATCGTAAATTATATTTTTTAATTCGCTATACAGACAGTTAACACGACACATCGCTAACCTGAAACACCCAGTCGTTCGTAAAAGTTGAAGGCGGTATAGTACTATAGTAATAGAGCAAGTGCAGAATCACTGAACCGGAATTGATAGCTTGAAAACATTTAGCGCGGGGCCCTTGAAAGTGCGGGGCCCGTAGCTACTACACGTGCAGCTGCTACACGTGCAGCTACTACACGTGCAGCTACTTGTGTAGCTTGTGTAGCTACACGTGCTACTATACGTGTAGTAGCTACACAAGTAGCTGCATGTGTAGTAGCTACACGTGTAGTAGCTACGGGCCCCGCACTTTCAAGGGCAACTACATGTGTAGTAGATACTACACGTGTGGCTATTACACGTGTAGTAGCTACTACATATGTAGCTACTTTTGCTACTGGGATAATCCTGCACTACGTGTGTGGTAACAAAACAAAATCAACGTCACGTGTCAACGTGTCGTGTGCAGCTGCGTTGGGTGGTGGAGGGGTTACGGTACACAGCTTCTGATTGACATCGAATGATCGTCACCCGTGTGGGCCGTGAAATGCACGTTGCATTACCCACGAACGCACACAACGGCAGCCAAGACGCCCTTTCTCTCCTGGTATTTTGTATTACTCATACTGGGGGTGCTCCTGCTGCTGCTGCTGAGTCTTTGGGGGGTCATAGGTAGCACGTGGGGAGACCGCACAAACAGCTGGGGAACAGGAAGGCTTCGTGCTGTCCGTAGCCGAGTGGTGGTCTGGGAATCACGTTGGATGTCGTGTCGGTGTGTAGGCGTGTTGGTGAGTCGCTGTGTTGGTGTGTTGGTGAGTCGTGAGTTGGTGAGTCGGTGTGTTGGTGAGTCTGTGTGTTGGTGAGTCAGTGTGTTGGTGAGTCTGTGTGTTGGTGTGTTGATGAGTCGGTGTGTTGGTGAGTCAGTGTGTTGGTGTGTTGGTGAGTCGGTGTGTTGGTGTGCATGCGCTTTCCCACTGCTGAATGATGGAGCAGAATCATAATATGTATTAATAATGGAGAAATCCGATGAGCTATGAAGCTCTTCTTATTCACAGATCGTGTCAACGGGGGGCGTAGTCGGTCGTCTGGACCGCCTCTGGGAAGCGATGCACTTTAAAATTATCATCCAGATTGACAAACTCATTTCTTTAGAGTCGCTTTTTGTGTGTTTAGTTTGTTGTCCTTCCACCCGCACCTTCGATTAGCACGGTCGGCTACGTACGGTGCGAAAGAAGTTCTACATACATACCCCAACAGAATGTGAAAGGCTATACGGGGTGGGGGGGGGGGGTTATGTGTTTGTCCAAAATATAGTTTTTTTATGGGGGTTAGATCGCGTAAATATATAAATGTGTCGTTAAACCCGCCACCACCCGACACAGCCAATTCGTAAGGGTTGTCACGTCAACCGAACGTGACCAATTCGTCACTAGTACAGCACTAACCGGATTCAGGCGACAAACAAATGTTATGAAGCTGGTTGTAATTACTGGCGAAACGTCGTACTCAGATTGTAAATGTTGTGGTTTGGTTCTCCAACGTAGCGGTGTGCTGTACTAGTATACTACACTATACACTACACTACTATACACTACACTATACACTACACTATACACTACACTACTATACACCACACTATAAACTACACTATACACTACACTACTATACACTACACTATACACTATATACTACTATACAATACACGATACACTACACTATACATTATACTACACTATACACTACACTACTATACACTACACTATACACTACTATACACTACACAATACACTACACTATACATTATACTACACTATACACTACACTACTATACACAATACACTACTATACACAATACACTACACTATACACTAATGTTGTACTAGTATACTACACTACAATACACTATACACTACACTACACAATATACTACCCTATACACAACACTTCTATACACAATACACTACATTATACATTAGTGCTGTTCTGGTATACTACACTATACACTACACTATACACTACACTATACAATATACTACACTATACACTACATTACTATAAACAATACACTACTATACGCAATACACTACACTATACACTAGTGCTGTACTAGGACACTACACTATACACTACACTATACACTACACTATACACTACACTATACACTATACACTACACTATACACTACACTATACACTACACTATACACTACACTATACACTACACTACACACTACGCTATACACTACACACTACACTATACACTACACAATACACTATACACTACAATACACTACACACTAGTGCTGTACTAGTGACGAATTGGCCACGTTCTCTTTACGTGACAACCCTCACTAGTTGGCTGTGTCGGCTGGTGGCGGGTTTAACGACACAATTATAAAATTTACGCGCTCTAACCCCCCCCCCCAAAAAAAAAAAAAAACCTCTTATGGATGATATCAGTCGCGAAATTCCTCCTCCTCTTACCACTACGTGTTATGTGTTCGCGATGCCCGCGAGCGAGAAGGCGGTGTGGTGGAGAATCTCACCCGAGCGTGCACACGAAGCCGCTGACCGAGCCCTCGGCGTACAGAGACACGTAGTCTCCGATATGCAGGAAGCTCGAGATATCCCCCATGACTCCGTGCAGGGATGATCCTTACTCCGGCGACTGCTGCTGCTGCTGCCAAAGTCTCCACCCGCACCACCCTCCTCCTCCACCGCCCGCGCGCTCTCTTCCAAACTCCAACCCCGCTCCACGCTCCACTCGCACGCCCCCCCCCCCTCTCTGCTCCCCGTGCCCCCCTAAAAACAACAAAACCCCGTCGCTGGATGTACGCACTCAAACGCTCTTCGTCTCGCACCGCTCGCCTCTCGGTCACCGAACGCCACGCGCAGAGGCGCAACGCGCGTGGAGGAGGAGCAAGCAGGAAACGATGCGCGCTTGAAACGGTGTTTGGGGGTTGGGTGGATGGGGGTGCGCGCTGATGAACGAGTGTCTCGCTTCTGACGAATTGTCCACTCCTTGACCTTTCTCCGCGTGCTCCTCTTCTCCCGCCGGCCCTCCCCTCCTCCTTCTCCGTGTCGTATCGCCCTCTTTCCCTTTCTTCCGTGCGCCGTGGACCTTCTTGTCTCGTGACACCCCCTCCCCCCAACGACCCCGTCGCCCTCTCCTCCGCGTCGCGTGCACGACCCCACGACCTCGATCACGAACTTCTGTGCCCGCTGCGCATCATAGCCGGACGCGCGCCGCCACGACCATCATCATCATCATCGCCACCACCTCCATCATCATCATCATCGGAATCGCCAGCACGAGCCGCACGTCTTTAAACCGAACGACGGCGCCCGACTACAACAGCAGCAGCAGCAACGGCGACACCCGATTCGGCCCCCTTCTTGTTATGTTTCGCTGCGAGCACGTTCGATGAATTAATTCATTAATCGCCACAACCGCAAAACGCAGTGGGTGTTGAGCGGCGGTGATGGTGATGGTGTCGATGATGATCGCGAGAGGTTACGCGGCACTGAGAGCCGTTGTGTTGATGGGAGCTTACGCATCCCTTTGTTGACTTCTCTCGCTCTTCCAAATCTGCGCTCTTCCCCTCTCCACTCACACGGACCTCCTCCGAGGGCAGGTCGCGCCGTCTCTCTTTCTCTCTCTTCTGTGCGTGCGCGTAACTGTAGCGGAGAGGCAAGGGAGAGGAGAAAGAGAGGGAGAGAGGGGTAAGGGGAGGAGGCGTGGGCGGAGAGAAGCGATTGGGAGACGGGAGAGTGGGAGGAGGAGGATGACTGGCGTAGTTTCCTAAATTCCAAGCTGCATCTCAGCCAATGAGAAGTCACCATCGTCGTAATAACAATTCTAATCGGTGCAATCACCGCCGTAATTATCACACGGCATCATATCGCAATTTGCAATCAGTCTAATAACATTCGTCGTGATGGTCATCACCATGTACTGTACGTGCACAGGCCCTTATGGTTAAGTCCACTGCTGGATGACAGCAAAGCCACGCCGTGCGGGTCATGGGATTAGCTCGGCCATACTTCACCACTCTGGTCAATGCGAGCGGCGGGGATGACATAGAAGCACAGTACAACAACGTATGCTGATGCTGCTGAACACAACGTAGCCCCGAGTCTGCCTGCAACCCCGGTGGAGTCAGTTCTACAACGCCCCGTGTTGTTTCCATAACGCCAATTGGATATAACGCGATGATGAATGCATTCGGGGAACACATTTTTTAAATATATAACGCGGATTCCAATTTGGATATAACGCGATTTGAGTGAACGTAACTACGTCGCGCGAGAAGGAGCAAGCGCTCGTACGGCTGCCTCGATGTAGCGTTGTCGCAAAGGCCGGGATGCTGCTGGATGTTTTTAGACGCTACCCACGCGCCTCGGGTCTGTGTTCAGCATCTCACGTGTTGTCCGTGCCTCACCCCTACAATATAAACACATTGTTTAAAATAACACGATTTTTTTTTCCATAACCCCGGCGTTCTTCCGGAACGCAACTCCCACCGCGTTACCGGAGAAGGCGACCGCGATAACGGTGCAGGGTCCACGTGGTTGAGCCCCATGCGGCGACAGCCCCGCTATCCAGCAGGCCCCAAAATTCCCGCTCAGCTTCCCCCGGGATCTCACGAGAACCTCAGCGTCTATGAGCCAAGGGGCATTGGGGAAGCCACTTCTGACATTTAACACTGGGGGCCAGGGCAGGGCCGTAGAGGGCGGAGTGCGGCGTAATTGCATTTGTTGCGCTGTGCTCCTATGTCCCCGCGTCCATGCAACCGCTACCCCCATCCTCCCCACCACCGCCAAGTGGCAATGACCGGCGCGGTGAAATGTGGTCAAATAACTCACGCGCGCGTTGAACTTTCTTCACACCGTACGTAAACAACTGTTGCTAATCTGAGGTGATTTAAAAGTGCAAAGCTCCAGCGGCTTCCATAATATCGGAAGGAAGGAGCGTTCCAGACGGCCGACCATGCCCCCTGTGAATGAATGCGAGCTTTGATTGCTCATCAGATTCATCCAGCATGAATAAATATCCTGATTCGGGCGTATCATCCAGCAGTGGGAAAGGTCGTGTACACGTGTAGTGTCATAGCACTGGCTGCTGGCGTGAACGGGGATCTGCGGTGTATGGCAGTCCTGACGTCAGCAGGCCAGGATATACACGAGAGGGGGATCTAGGGGGGAAAGGTAACAGAAGGGACCCACCAGGAACCCGCTGGTAGGTTCCAGAAAGGGGGCGTGTCCGAGGGCGGAGCCAGGCCACGCTGAGAGTATAAGAGGGGTCCCTGTGGGGGACCTCGGGGCTGTTGCTGGAAGTGGGATCCACGTCGTGCCGTTCAAGTCCATCGTCGCCGTTCTTCTCGTCGTCGTCACCATCCTTCTCGTCTCCGTCTTCACCATCCCGGGGTGCCACTAGTCAGACAGCCTATCGGCTGTTCTAAGGAGTGCCGCCGGCCATAGACGGCCTCAATAAAAGAGTGTGTCATCCCGATGGTGATTATTAAATAAAGAAGTGCCTCCAAGTTTCCACTGTCTCCGAGGTAGTCACTACACATGTGTAGCGTCAATGATTCGGAGACAAAGTTTGTAGGAGGCACTTGCTTTATTAGACAACTTCCACGGTCTCGTTCACAAGTAGTACTAGTCGCATTCCTGCATTTCCCATAAATATGCTAAATTCCTCTTGATATGCAGATTCTTTTGTCAAGGCGCACTTTTCCCCCCCTTCAAACCCAGCTTAAATAGACGCTCCAAGCGTGGTGGTGTTTCATTTAGACGCTGTCGCCTCGACAGACCTGGTCTTCGCCTGAGGACGGCTGCTTGTGTTGTGGCCGAAACGTCGTGAGAATTATTTTATTATGTTTAATTTTTATTATTTTATTACTTCCCTTCTACGTGACTTTACCGAAAGAACCAAGAAGATAACTCTAAAGGCATGTTTCCAATGAGTACCTGGCGCGGTCTGTAAACATCGCTATCAGGGAGACAAAGGCGGCCGGGCGTGGTGTTGTCCACATCACCCCCTCGTGTGCCGTGGTGGCCTTCATTACGTGCTCGCGAACAGCACTTGCCCCAACATATGTTAAGGCTATACGGAGGATCTTTGTCTTTGGTGGTTGTGGTGACGTTGGTAGCTGTGGTGGTCGTGGCATTGGTGGTCGTTGTGGTGATAGTTGCGGTAAAGGCTGTGCTGTGGTGGTGTGATTGTGGTTGATGTATTGGTATTTGTGGTGGTGATAGTGGCTGTGGTGATAGGGTGGAGCGGTGGTGTAGCGGTTAGCGCTACGCTGCGCTACGAACCCGGCGAACGGAGTTCAATTCCTGCTCACGGCCAACACCAGCGACGATTACCTGAACCGGTCCTGGGTGTCTCCTAGGTCGACTCAGCCTCAAATGAGTACCTAGTACGGTGTGTAAACATCGCAACGAGGGAGACAAAGGCGGTCTGGCGTGGTGCTGGCCACCTACCCCCTCGTGTGCCGTGCCGGCCTTCATAGGTGCTCGCTAACAGCACTTGCCCCAACAGTCTGTTAAGGCTTTGGTTGTGGTGATTGTGTTGGTGGTGGTGGTGTGTGTGTGGATAATTATAGTGTTGGTGGCGGCGATTGCAATATTCGTGGTGGTAATTGGCGCGGTGTTGGCTGCGATAGTGGTGGTGTTGGTGGTGTTGTTGGTGGTGGTAAGTTGTGATGGTTGTGACAGTGGTGCGGGCGGGTGTCGTTGTGGCTGGCGCAAACATCGGCCACACCACACACGCGCACACGCGCGCGTGAGGATCACATCTCGCTTGCGAAATGCCACATGGAGTTGAGAAATCGAACGACACGCCCCTCGTGCACGTTTCGACTGCTGTTGATGATCTCTACGTGTTAGTGATACGCAGTGGGACGGAGGGGGGGGTGTCGTAGTTAGCGCACTGCACTACGATCTCGGCGTGGCTCGGCGTGGCAGAGTTCGATTCCACGTCTCCCTAGGTCAACTCGGCCTTAAATGAACAGCTTGCCCTGCGATGCGTAAACAGCAGCACCGCCGGGGAGACAAAGGCGGCCGGGCGTGGAGCTGGCCACGCAGCAAGGCCGCAACTTATAATGCAATAAATGATTTCATTATTTAACAATGTGGAGTTGCCCCACTCCCCAAGCTCTCCTCCTCCCATATGCAATGGATGCATTCATTAGGGCCCAATCTCAGCACGGCAGCATCTGAGCTATAAGCGATAAGGGGCCGTCCATAAATGACGTCACGCACCTGGGGGGTGGGGGGGGTCAGACATTTGTGACGATGTGTGACGAGGGGGGGGGGGGTTGAGAAATGTGACGTCACATCAAAACGCGCAACTTTAAATCAATACAGACAACACGTTCTATTTAATTAAATAGACTTTTTAATAAATGTTTTCTCCTACAACATCAGAGTACAGCGCCACGTTAAATACGCACTACATTGACAATAGTTTAAAGCGATTTGAAGCATGTTTTTTTTTGGGGGGGGGGGGGGGGGGGCAAGAGCTTTGTGACGTCATATTTGAGGGGTGGGTCTGACTTTTTGTGACCCCGTGTGACGACGGAGGTGGGAGGGGGGTCAAAAATCGTCCAAAATCGCGTGTCCTGACGTCATTTATGGACGGCCCCTTATTAAATCCTTTATATTAAGTTCACTTGCTTGCTTGCGCGCTTACGACGGTGCAAATCTTTCGGTCGTTTTTTAACCCACTTCCCGTGATCCAATCGAGCTGACATTTTGCACACAGACTCGTTGTGAGAGACAATTAATGTTCGTGAACATTTTTTTCCAAAATGTTACACTGTTTAGGGAAAACAAATTAAATATTTAATTACCAATTGCTTAATGCTGGCAGACAATCATCTGACCCATAGGTGGCAGCCATCTCAAGCCAGAGGACGAGAGGACTCTAGCCGCCACGCATATAAAGGATTTATAGTGAAAAACTTTGTTTTTACGGGTTAATTTTTTTTCTATCCACGTGGCTTTACCGAAAGACCCAAAGAATATGAATTACTGCAGTCACGAAAGCTTTAAGTCAAGAATGGAACAGTTCTTAAATACCTGAGCCCAGATTGGCAATTAGCCAGGCCAACCCCCACAGAAAATTCCGACCTCCCTTCATCCCCCCATCCTCCTACGCTGATGAGATCCGCTGTACCCCGTACCATCGATGCCCCGTGTAATGCCCTCCTGAATGTCACGAAGGTGCCATGCACCATGCGAGAGAGCGCGTGGAATAAAATAAAACATTTATAGGTAGATATTATAAAAAAAAAACAATACGCAGTAGTGGCTTTAATAACGACGGGAACGTTATTGAATCATCAATTCACACCACGATATCTCGAATCAATCTACAATCGATCATTTTTCGTTCCGTTTTTTTTTTTATAGAATTCGTTTGTTCCGTTATCTCATTCCTCTCCATATTACCCGTTGGTACAACACAAAGTAATTGTGTAGTTTAAACTCGAGTTGAAGCTTTCGTGACTGCAGGAATTACTCTTTGGTGCTTTCGGTAAAATCACGTAGAAATCAAATCAAATAAATAATAGAATACGGCGCTTCGATTGCAACACCAGCAACCGTCATCAGATGTGAATGCAAGCTCGGAGAAAGACACATACACAGAGAAAGAGACAAACAAAGACACGGAGAGAGACATACACAGAGAGAGAGAGAGAGACACACAGACACGGAGAGAGACACGTACACAGAGAGAGAGACACACACAGAGAGAGAGACAAACACAGACACGGAGAGAGACACATACACAGAGAGAGACAGAGAGAGAGACAAAAATACACACACAGAGAGAGAGACACACAGACACGGAGAGAGACACATATACAGAGAGAGACACACACAGAGAGAGAGACACACACACAGACACGGAGAGAGACACATATACAGAGAGAGAGATACACAGAGAGAGAGACACACACACACACAGACACACACAGAGAGAGACACACACAGAGAGAGACAAACACACACACAGAGAGAGAGACACACACAGAGAGAGACACACGCAGACAGATGAACAACGCCTCTGTGACGAGGCATTATATACAGAGAGAGGAGGGGGGCAGAGAAATGAGCATGTCAATGAGAGCGGCAGGGCGAGAGAAATTGGAAGTTTGAGAAAACAAACCTCGTAAACTAAGAAATGTAATGCAATGCAACACAGAGAGTGGGCTAACACAAAACTTGTTAGATTGTATTTTCATTCTCACATCGCGTCGTTGACGTGCACATCTCCCTTATTCCACTGCTGGAGGAAGGCCGTCTCCCCCCCCCCCCCCATAGCCGCCGGTCATGCGATGTTTATGACCATACTTCACCACGCTGGTTCAGCACAAGAAGGTGAAGTGAGAGGGAGTGGGGGGTACGTGCGGCATGGGGAGGCCTTAATCCAGCAGTGGATCATGGCTGATGAACACATTCCTGCGGAGGGAGCTGGTAGGAACGTTAGGTTGCTCGGTCAATGGCCAGGGTCAACGGCGGCGTGGTGTATTCCGCAAATATGCCCGACTGTGAGGGCGGGCACAAGCCGGCGTGAGTTGGTTAAACGATGAGTTTTATAAGGGCACCACGGGGTGACCAGCCCCTCCCCACCCAGCCCCACCCCTCCCACCCCTCACCCAGCCCCACCCTCCTCACCCAGCCCCTCTCCACTTCCCCACCCAGCCCCTCCCCACCCTCCCCTCTCACCCAGCCCCACCCCCCCATTCTCCCCTCCCCACCCAGCCCCACCCTCCCCACCCAGCCCCACCCTCTCCTCCCCACCCTCCCCACCTAGCCCCTCCCCACCCTCCCCACCCAGCCCCTCCCTGCACGACGGACACAATAATCCCCTGTGGGCTGGTGTAACCAGGAAGTTCCTACCAGTATTAAATTACAATTTCTTTGGCTTGGCCCCTGTGTAACTGCGAAACTGCATCTTCATCCAATCTAAAAACTAAACTATAAGCTACGTTTTATTTGTTTTACCGGGTAAGGCCCACTGAGCTATATAGCTATTTTTACTGGTAGGAACCTCCTGGTTACACCAGCCCACAGGGGATTATTGTGTCCGTCGTGCAGGGAGGGGCTGGGTGGGGAGGGGCTGGTAACCCCGTGGTGCCCTTATAAAACTCAACGTTTAACCTACTCACGCCGGCTTGTGCCCGCCCTCACAGTCGGGCATATTTGCGGAATACACCACGCCGCCGTGGACCCTGGCCATTGACCGAGCAACTCAACGTTCTTACCAGCTCCCTCCGCAGGAATGTCTTAAAAAGCGACTTGCCCATTTTGCAGCAGCGACTTATTCATTACAAATGATATCACAACGAAGTTGGCTTATCACCACGCGCAAAAAAAATGTACAGCAGCCGCGGGGAGAACACGCACACATCCAGATGTACGCATGTCGATCCTTCTTTCGCACCGTACGTAGCCATCCGTGCTCATAGGAGATGCGGATATGCACAGGCGTCGTGGGATGTGGCAGCGTGCCCGCGACCTCCCTGTACACCAGGCAATTTATTATAATGAGATATTGTCTTGTCTGGAAATTGCTTTTTATCGTTCGTGCGATTTAGTCTCTGAACAATGTTTTATTTTACCCGTACAGCGCTTTGAATTGCATCTTTTGCACGAAAGAGTGCTATAGAAATTAAGGCTTTTTGATCGATCGATTGATAGTTAACATCTCGCCACCATGGCACCCTAGGCATCGACTCACTCGGCTCCAGGGTTTTTGACCCCACGTGACACTCCCAAACGCGCCGAGCGTCGCTCGATTCGCGTCCGCGGTCGGTGCGAAGACGCAGCGACTCAAGGCGCCGAATTGCCGCAAGCCTCCGATGAGCGCGGTTGACTACGTACGTGATTCTTTGTAAGTATTTTTTTTTACATATTTTTTATGATTTTTTTAAAACATTTTTTTTAAGTAAAAAAATATATATATTTAAAAAAACAAAATTTTTTCAAAAATTATTTTAAAAAAATCTATATCTTTTTTATTTAAAAAAATGTACATCTTTTTACGTACAATTTATTATTTATTATAAAGAATCTAGATTCTTTTTTTCTTATAAAAAAACTTTTATGTATTTTACAAAAAATAAAACAATCTCTATATATTTTTTTAAATAAAAAAAATATCTACAAAAATATCTACATCTCTTTTTTTACGTGCCAATATTGCCCTCAATAAAGTAGACATCGGTGCATGTTACCACAGAACTGGAACGGGAACCGGTCGATGGGGCGTGGAACAACAGAAGGGATGAGAACAAGAAGAAATCCGTCACGAACTCAGAGGCGAACACCGATTGAGCAAAAATAAAGTCTAACCGCGTGCAACGAAAACCATAAACTGAACTGTAAACTATTTTTTTTTTATATCACCAGATAAGGATCGACTGAGCGAAATATCAATTTTTTCAGAAGCGCTACCTGGCCACATTATGATAGCTCAACGAAGTGGCGGCGGCTTATGACCATCATCATCATCACGTGGTTATATATAGACGCAGGCTTAATACTCTAAACGCGCGACGTTGGTTCTTAATGTGGGAGGGAAAGACCGGGGAACCCGGATAAAATCCACGCGACCACGTGGAGAGAGACACGCAAACTCTACATATACAGCAGGCGTCAGGGTCAGGATCGAACCCACGACCTCCTGCATACCAGGCGAGGTAGTTGACATCTCCTAGCCACCGTGGCGTCCCTCGCCACCGTGACAAGGGGCCGTCCATAAATGACGTCACGCGATTTTGGACGATTTTTGATCCCCCCCCCCCTTCGTCACACGGCGTCACAAAAAGTCAGACCCCCCTTCAAACTTGACGTCACAAAGCTCTGCCCCCCCCCCCCCACCAAAAAATATAAAACATGCTTCTAATCGCTTTAAGCTATTGTTATTGTCGTGCGTATTTAATGTGCCGCTGCACTCTGATGTCGTAGGAGAAAACATTTAATAAAAAGTCACATTTCTCAAAATCCCCCCCCCCCCCCTTGTCACAAATGTCTGACCCCCCCCCCGAGGTGCGTGACGTCATTTATGGATGGCCCCTAAATAAAACAAATCGAAATAAAATAAACAGGTTCCCGTCTTCCACCCTCCTCCTTTTTAAATGTTAGACTTTATAGGAATGTAGGGACTATACTCTTTGGTTTTTTCGGTAAAGTCACGTAGGTTAAAATAAAATAAATGAAAACGACAAAATTAAATAACGACGTTTGTACTGTTTGGTTGTTGAATTTCTTTTGCACACTAAAACCTCCCGAGTCCTGGTTGTGTACCGCCACCTCGTGGAGACTTTGGATTAAATCCGATTCCCATTTTTTGCCAATAAAATTGTTTGTACGCGCGCTTATGAAACATTACTAATAACGCACGCTTAGGGGCCGTCCATAAAAGACGTCACACACCTGGGAGGGGGGGGGGGTCAGACATTTGTGACGATGTGTGACGGGGGGGGGGGGGGGTTGAGAAATGTGACGTCGCATCAAAATGCGCAACTTTAAATAAATACTAGCGGAAGTACCCGGCTTTGCCTGGGTGAAAAATATATTTCTTAAAAACCTTACATATATACACAGATATGCTGCTACCCCTGCCCCCCCCAGCCACGATCTCCTCGGCCGCTGAGCAGTAGTATGTACGGCCTATAGTGTGGTGGGGTGTCGAGGCCTAGTACCGTGCAGAGCCTCCGGCCTCGCCTAAATTGCCCACCCAGCTGAGGCTGGGTACTGGGGCCGTTAACCCCCCCCCCCCCGCGCTACAATAATACTGTCTAATCGCTATAATTGTATTATCTACCGACCCTATAATAGTAATTGCACACATTGGGGTGGGGGGGGGAGTGAAGAGGACGTGAAACTTTAATGAATTTACCTCAGAGTCGCGTGTTAATGCGTGCACATATTTTTAACGGGAATTAAAAATGGCGTCCACCCCGCAGCGAATGCGTCGCTACCCGTTGCGAGGGGCAACCGCCGTCCAATGAAAATGCGTATGGTCCGGCGACACACAGACAGACCGACAGACAGACAGATTTGCGATTTTATATATATAGATAGACAACACGTTCTACTTAATTAAATATACTTTTTAATAAATGTTTTCTTCTACAACATCCGAGTGCAGCGCCACATTAAATACGCACTATAATGACAATAGTTTAAATCGATTTGAAGCATGTTTTATTTTTTGGGGGGAGGGGCAGAGCTTTGTGACGTCATATTTGAGGGGGGGGGTCTGACTTTTTGTGACGCCGTGTGACTCGGGGGGTGGGGGTCAAAAATCGTCCAAAATCGCGTGACGTCATTTATGGACGACCCCTTATGAAACGTTATAATTAACGCGCGCTTATTAAACGTCACCAATAACACGTTGCTTTGCATTGATTTTTTTCTCTCCACCTAAAAAACAACTCAAGCATTGGTCACACAAGCCATCCAACTGCACGGCCTTCCATCGTGGAGTGTCTCTCATCAGCATCAATGCTTCAATACAAGCAACAGGCCGGGCCGAAGTTGGACATGTATGTTGAACTTCTTTCGCACCGTACGTAGCCAACAATGAAAATCGCAGGTGCGGGGGAAGGACAACACACTAAACACACGCAAAAAATTCTCAAGAAATTAGTTGGTCAATCTCGATGATTTAAAAGTGCGTAGCTCCCAGTGGCTGCCTCGTATCGGAAGGGAGAGCGTTCCAGACGGCCGCGGGAGAGCTTCCAGTAGTAGCGCTCGATGCGGTGACCGCCGTCTTTGTTGCGTGATGATGGTTTGTGCAAGCACTTCGTGTGAAACGAGTGTGACCTTTAACGTGTCTCATCAGCTGCCAGGCTTGCTTGAAACAATTCGGGTGAACTGGCTGATGTTTATCGACAGAAACATCAACATTGCCCTCTACAATATTGACGGGTTTCTTCTTTTATCTTTTCGTGTTGTTGTTGTTGCCGCTGCTGCTGTCCTCGTGTGTAAAAAAAAAAGTAATATTTAAAAACACTTTTTTTTAAACACGCTTTAATGAAATGTACCGTACGAGTAATGGCAGAACTCCACGACTCCAGGAAGTGGCCCCAAGGCTTTCCACAACGTGAGGTGCCGTGGTGATTTACAGCCAATGTCAGTTGAGCGTGGCAATAAGACCCAAGCCGAAACATAACATAGAAAAAAGATTGTTAAAATTTATTTTTATGATAGAATATAGTATTGTCATCAGTATGACATAAGTATACCAAGTTTGCAGTCGATACCACATTGGGAAGTGGGTTAAATATTGAGTTACAAGATTTGAGGATACAACAGACAGAGTGAGTGAAATAAAAGCGTGTAAATTAAAACAACAATTGTCGTACAACCGGCTAAACGGAACCATCTGCGTAAACAAAAACCATGCAGGCAGCATCTCCCCGTACAACGCCGATTCGTGAGAGCGCTCTTTGTCCTGGAGAAAATGTTTTTTTTTAATATATAAATAAAAATGAACTATTGAATATTAAAAGCGCTTACGAGTGAGAACGAGAAAAACGCATCTGCCCCGACCAACCTCTCTACTACTGTATATAGGTCCGAGTTACATACAAAACCGCACAGCACGTAATGTTCGTGATCATGTTGTATATTTAACAACAAAACCTACGCAAGCTCATCCTTAATTCAGCTTGAAAGACTGCCTGGCAATACGAGAGGCCACTCCATCGCTCTGGCCTCTCTCGGTGCTGTGAAGAAGGGTCATTGCCCGAAACGTTGACTATTATATACACACTTCTTCTTGGTTCTTTCAGACTCTGCCTTCTCGACAGACCTGTTCTCCACCTGAAGACGGCTGCTTGCGTTGTGGCCGAAACGTCGTGAGAATTATTTTATTATGTTTTATTTTTATTAGTTTATTATTTTCCTTCTACGTGACTTTACCGAAAGAACCAAGAAGATGAATCCCTGCAGTTACGAAAGCTTTCGATCCTAGTATATACACACTTTTTTTTCATCGGACGCCCCTGTTACTGACGCGCGTGTTGCCATTTCGTTTTGTGGACCGGTCAATCGGCCGGCATCGCCATCGTGTGTGGGGTGGTGGGGGGACCAGTAGTCGTGGCATCTGGCACACGAGACGCACATGTGGATTGGGATCCGGAATTGTGCCGTCACATCTGGGATCGAGCGGTCAGTTGCCACGCAACTCGCTGCTCTGTCTGTGTCTCCGTTGCTCTTGTTTAATGTTTTGTCTCTCTTTGGAATTTTCACACTTAAATTCTAACTTAGCAATCTTTGAAATACGTAATCGGCCAGGCTATGCGTTAATTGTGTGTTGACCGACCCTCTGTGTTGTATAACATAACATTTCGATATTTTGCGAGGTTATTTAATTTAGTGTGTTCTTTCTCCCTCTCTAATGTTCAAGCTTGCGTACTTTACCACGCGTCGCCGCACTCATTGACATGTAAATTTTTTTCTCTAACCCCTCCCTCTCTCCGCCCCCGCCCCCCTCTGTCTATTTAAGGCCTCGTTACAGAGACGATCTCCCCTCTCTGTGCCTGTGTTACTCTCTCTATGTATCTTGGTGATATCTGTCTGCTTATATGTCTGTCTATAGTTTTCTGGTTAGATTTTTGTTGCTATTTCATTTATACCTGATGATGATTGCTTGTGTTGCAATCTAAACGTCGTATGCTATTATTTAATTTATTATTTTATCTTTATACGTGACTTTACCGAAAGAACCAAAGAATGCTTCAAATCGCTTTAAACTATTGTCATTGTAGTGCGTATTTAATGTGCCGCTGCACTGATGTTGTAGGAGAAAACATTTATTAAAAAGTCTATTTAATTAAGTAGAACGTGTTGTCTATATTTATTTAAAGTTGCGCATTTTTATGTGACGTCACATTTCTCAAACACCCCCCCCCCCTCGTCACACATCGTCACAAATGTCTTACCACCCCCCCCCCCCCCCCCCCAGGTGCGTGACGTCTTTATGGACGGCCCCTAACGCATTACGGCTTCAAAAGAGCTGGACGCTTCGGCGTGTTGAACCTTTTTATTCAGCGGCAGTAGTTATCGGAGCAACTGCACCAGAGGCACAGACGGGGGGGGCCCAGGTAGGCCGTTCTGCGTAAGAATCTCCCAAGCACGTGGGTACGAAACGTCGTACGCCACGCAAAACGAACGCTCGGTCCAAACCCGAAGACACCGGCGGGAGGGCCGCATGTGTTGAGCTAAACATTCTGTGACTTTTGACAGAGGGAGGGGCAGGTCTCGAGAAAAAAGTAAAAATCAAAGTGCGGCTGTGTCCAGCAGGTGGCGTGAGCGCGTAAGTCGAAGGCGATGCGCGTCTGACAAAGAACAACACTTGCACGCGTTCAGCGCGTGGTGGATATAGAGCGGCGAGTTGGCTATCTCGCGGACCAATGTTATACACGCTAGAGGGATGTTGTTGTCGATGTTGTTGTTCTTCTTGGTTCTTTCGGTAAAGTTACGTAGAATGGAAACAATAAAAATGATAAAAATAAACATAATAAAATAATTCTCACGACGTTTCGGCCACAACGCAAGCAGCCGTCATCAGGTGACGCACCAGGTCTTCACCTGATGACGGCTGCTGCTTGCGTTGTGGCCGAAACGTCGTGATGACGGCTGCTTGCGTTGTGGCCGAAACGTCGTGAGATTTATTTTATTATGCTTTATTTTATTATTTTTATTGTTTCCATTCTACGTGACTTTACCGAAAGAACCAAGAAGATGAATCCCTGCAGTCACGAAAGCTTTAAATAGATGTTGTTGTTGTTTGGTTAGATCGCGTAAATATAAATGTTGTCGTGAAACCCGCCGCCACCCGGCACACGGCTAAATTCGTGAGGTTCGTCACGTAAGCAACACGTGCCAATTCGTTACCGGTGCGGTACACCGCTTGTGTGTTGGAGAGTAAACCCACAGCACCCACAGCGTTAACCAATCGAGTAATTACAACTAGCATCATCAGGCGACAGCCAACTCTGACTATTGATAATGTTCTGCACACAACACACAACTAAACTGTGTGTGTTATACACAACTCACCTGAGTGCTATACACAATTCACCTGTGTTGTATACACAATTCACCTGTGTTGTATACACAATTCACCTGTGTTCTATACACAACTCACCTTGTTCTATATACAATTCACATGTGTTCCATACACCACACACCTGTGTTTTATACACGATTCACCTGTGTTCTATACACCACATTCCTGTGTTTTATACACAATTCACCTGTGTTCCATACACCACACACCTGTGTTTTATACACAATTCACCTGTGTTCTATACACAACACACCTGTGTGTGTTATACACAAATCACCTGTGTTCTATACACAACACACCTGTGTGTGTGTGTGTTATACGCAACACAACCTGTGTATTACGCACAGTGGCTGTGACCATATCAGCAGCAATGCCTCCGATCGGGTCAAGATCTGGGAAAGCTAAGCAGGTGTTTTGAGCCTGGATCACGCCTGGAGGGAGGAGTGCCAACACCGCCTCCCCATGAGGCGCTACCTGGGACTGGCTGCAGGCGAGGTGGTGAGTAGCAGCACGTGTAGTAGCTACACAAGTAGCTGCACGTGTAGTAGCTGCACGTGCAGTACCTGCACGTGTAGTAGCTACACGTGTAGTAGCTACGGGCCCCGCACTTTTAAGGGCCCCGCGCTAAATGCTTTCAAGCTATCAATTCAGGTTCAGTGATTCTGCACTTGCTCTATTACGATAGTACTATACCGCCTTCAACTTTTACCTACGCAGCCTTCTGCAGGATATCCCAGCTGACGACAAGATTGTCATCCTTGGCGACTTCAACGCCAGAGTGGGCAGAGACTCGGAAACCTGGAAAGGCGTACTTGGAAGGCACGGCGTGGGCAGCTGCAACGACAATGGACGCTTGTTACTTGAACTCTGTGCGGAACAGCAGCTTTCCATTACCAACACCATCTTCCAGCAGAAAGACAGTCTGAAAACAACCTGGATGCATCCTCGGTCAAAACATTGGCATCTCATAGACTACATCCTTGTGCGCCAGCGTGACCTAAAAGATGTCTTTCACACCAGGGTAATGCCCAGCGCCGAGTGTCACACAGACCACCGTCTTGTCCGCTGCAAACTCAGCTTTCACTTTAAACCCAGACCAAGAAACGGTGGCGCCCCGAGGAAGAAGCTCAAAGTCTGCAGCCTTCAGTCTGCCGCGGTCAAAGCAGCTTTCCAGAAAAGCCTACGATCTAGGCTAGAGGAACCGAGCTGCCTAGGAGACTCGCCTCCGATTCCTGAAGTGCTGTGGGACCGCATCAAAACTGTTGTTCTGCAAACATCTGAAGATACCCTCGGATTCTCCACGAAGAAAAACAGAGATTGGTTCGATGAGAACAACTTAGAAGTCCAGGAGCTGCTGTCAGAGAAGAGATCAGCACACCAGGCCCACCTGGCCCGACCATCCTGCCCGCACAAAAAAGCAGCCTTCCGCCGGGAATGCAGCACCATCCAGCGCAAGCTTCGAGAGATTCAGAACGAGTGGTGGACCAACCTCGCAGTAAAAACTCAGGTTTGCGCTGATACTGGCGACTACAGGGGATTCTACGAAGCCCTAAAAGCGGTATATGGCCCCTCGTACCAAATCTTGAGCCCCCTGCGGAGTGCAGACGGGAAAAAAACTGCTCACTGAAAAGGACTCAATCCTGAACCGCTGGTCTGAGCACTTCTACACGCTCTTCAATGCTAGCCACTCAGTCCAAGAACCAGCGATTGACCGCATCCCACAACAACCAGTGAAAACCGAACTGGATGTGGCACCAACATTACAAGAGACTGAGGAAGCCATTAAACAGCTGAAGAGTGGTAAAGCTGCAGGAGTCGATGGCATCCCTCCTGAAGTATGGAAGAACGGAGGCCCAGCACTGCACACCAAACTCCATGAATTCTTCGTCTGCTGCTGTGAGCAGGGTAAACTCCCTCAAGATCTCAAAGATGCAGTCATCATCACCCTGTACAAGAACAAAGGGGAGAAATCAGACTGTTCCAATTATCGTGGCATAACACTTCTGTCCGTCGCCGGCAAAATCCTCGCAAGAGTACTGCTGAATAGACTGGTACCCGCAATAGCTGAATATCACCTCCCAGAGACCCAGTGTGGCTTTAGAGCCAACCGGGGAACCACAGACATGGTGTTTGTCCTGAGGCAGATTCAGGAAAAGTGCCGGGAGCAAAACAAAGCACTGTACGTCACCTTTGTGGACCTGACAAAAGCGTTTGACACCGTGAGCAGGCAGGGACTTTGGAAAATCCTGGACAAGCTAGGCTGCCCACCGAAGTTCCTCACCATGATCGTCCAGCTTCATGAAGATCAGCTTGGACAAGTCAGAAATAGCAACAATCTCTCGCAGCCCTTCCCTATTGCAAACGGCGTGAAACAGGGCTGTGTTCTTGCTCCCACGCTGTTCACCATTTTGTTCAGCATGATGCTCCAGCAGGTCACAGAGGACCTCGACGACGCTGATGGCGTATACATCCGTTTTCGTCTCGACGGGAGCGTGTTCAACTTGAGGCGTTTGCAGGCCCACACAAAGACCATGGAGCAACTGATCAGGGAGCTGCTTTTTGCTGACGATGCCGCCCTCCTTGCTCATACAGAGGCAGCTATGCAGCGAATTACGTCCTGTTTCGCGAAAACAGCTCAGATCTTCGGCCTTGAAGTCAGCCTGAGGAAGACTGAAGTTCTTCATCAGTCCGCACCCCATGAGGAGCACCATCCACCAAGCATCTTCATTGAACAAACAGAACTGAAAGCTGTCCACCAGTTCAGCTACTTGGGGTGCGTCATCTCGTCTGACGCCAAGATCGACAACGAAGTCGACAACAGGCTGGCCAAGGCAAACAGTGCATTTGGCAGACTATACAAACGTGTCTGGAACAACAGAAACCTTAAAAGAGCCACAAAGGTCAACGTCTACAAAGCTGTTGTGCTGACCACTCTGCTGTATGGCGCTGAGTCCTGGGTCACGTACCGTCGTCACCTGAGTCTCCTCGAGCGTTTCCATCAGCGCTGCCTTCGCACAATCTTCCATATTCATTGGAGTGACTTCGTCGCCAACACTGAAGTCCTCAAGTCAGCGAAGGTCATCAGCATCGAGGCCATGGTCCTCAAGACACAGCTTCGTTGGGCAGGGCACATCGCCAGGATGGAGAACCACCGCTTGCCTAAGATCGTGCTGTATGGGGAACTGTCCTCTGGCCATCGCGACATAGGGGCACCACGAAAGCGATACAAAGACTCCCTGAAGAAGTCCCTCACTGCTTGCTGCATCGATCACCGTCAGTGGGCAACACAAGCAGCTGATCGCAACTCCTGGCGGCACACAGTCCACCAGGCCACCTCCTTCTTCGAAGATACCCGCAGGGCCCGTATGGAGGACAAAAGGAGAAGGAGGAAGAACCATGATCCCTCAGCACCCATCCCAGATGAGACCTATACTTGCAGCTGTTGTGGCAGGACCTGCTTGTCCCGCATAGGCCTCTTCAGCCACCAGCGTGCCTGCAGAAGACGTGGATGTCCTTCCTAGATCTTCGTTCGCGAAGCCAAGCCATGATGGGGGAGTAGCTGCACGTGTAGTAGCTGCACATGAAGTAGCTGCACGTGTAGTAGCTGCACGTGTAGTAGCTACTACACGTGTAGTAGCTGCACATGTAGTAGCTGCACGTGTAGTAGCTACACGTGTAGTAGCTGCACGTGTAGTAGCTGCACGTGTAGTAACTGCACGTGTAGTAGCTGCACGTGTATTAGCTGCACATGTAGTAGCTTCTACACGTGTAGTAGCTGCACGTGTAGTAGCTGCACATGAAGTAGCTGCACGTGTAGTAGCTGCACGTGTAGTAGCTACTACACGTGTAGTAGCTGCACGTGTAGTAGCTGCACGTGTAGTAGCTGCACGTGTAGTAACTGCACGTGTAGTAGCTGCACGTGTATTAGCTGCACATGTAGTAGCTTCTACACGTGTAGTAGCTGCACGTGTAGTAGCTGCACGTGTAGTAGCTGCACGTGTAGTAGCTGCACATGTAGTAGCTGCACGTGCAGCTACTACACGTGTAGTAGCTGCACGTGTAGTAGCTGCACGTGTAGTAGCTACACGTGTAGTAGCTGCACGTGTAGTAGCTGCACGTGTAGTAGCTGCACGTGTAGTAGCTGCACGTGTAGTAGCTACACGTGTAGCTGCACGTGTAGTAGCTGCACGTGTAGTAGCTGCACGTGTAGTAGCTGCACGTGTAGTAGCTGCACGTGTAGTAGCTACTGCACGTGTAGTAGCTGCACGTATAGTAGCTGCACGTGTAGTAGCTGCACGTGTAGTAGCTTCTACACGTGTAGTAGCTGCACGTGTAGTAGCTACAACACGTGTAGTAGCTGCACGTGTAGTAGCTACAACACGTGTAGTAGCTGCACGTGTAGTAGCTACACGTGTAGTAGCTACACGTGTAGTAGCTGCACGTGTAGTAGCTGCACGTGTAGTAGCTACACTTGTTGTAGCTGCACGTGTAGCAGCTGCACGTGTAGTAGCTGCACGTGTAGTAGCTACACTTGTAGTAGCTGCACGTGTAGCTACTACACGTGTAGTAGCTACACTTGTAGTAGCTACGGGCCCCGCACTTTCAAGGGCCCCGCGCTAAATTATTTCAAGGTATTAATTTCGGTTCAGTGATTCTGCACTTGCTCTATTACTGTAGTACTATACCGCCCTAAACTTTTATGAACGACTGGGTGTTTAAAGTTAGTGATTTGTCGTATTATCTGTCTGTATATACAATAAATTTACTATGCAAGTGAAAAATGTACGTGTTTTAATATGTGTTTTTTTTATTTAGGGCCCCTTTATAACATATGCTACAGGCCCCGCACTATCTTAATCCGGCACTGCGTCGCACCAGATGCAACGATAAAAACAGGCCTCCTTCACCCGTTCTGGCGATGAAAGGGAGGAGGCGTTCCGATGTTCAAACACCAAATCGATAGCTTTTTTTTGCAAGGCATCACAAGTCTGCATGAACCGCGTGCAGTATGTTTGACATAGACATGCATGCAGACATCATCTGATGATGTATGCAGTGTCTTTGAAACTGATTGGCCTACACAAAACAACGGCCGTATCTACAGGGTGCTTAAAATGCTTTTAACACTCATATGGGACTATAGTTTTTAATGAAAACATAACGGATAATACTACACTGTAACATGATACCAAATGCAATGTTAATTGCTTCAGCAAAGTCAGAGTCTCCACTTATAATAATCGGGTTTTCCCCCTTTTTTCTAGCAACAAAACTGAACCTTTTTATGAGGAATCATGTCTGCATTAACCACAATACTTGTGGTCAAAATGCAAAAAAACCACTGATAATGTATGGCATTGTCCTTGAAACTGATTGGTCCACACCAGAGACGGCTTTCTTTTGAGCCTCGTCTCAATTGGTGCTAGACCAAAAGGCGTCCTCTGGTCTAGCACCAGAGGACGCCTTTAATTATCAGAGTGTGTGTTTTTTTGCATTTTGACCACACGTATTGTGGTTCATGCACACACGATTCTTCGTATGAAGCTTTCAGTTTTGTTGCCAGAAAAAAAGGGAAAACCCCTATTATTATTATTCTATTTTGGCACTGGCAAAGGAGGTCTAATGATGAGTCCCCACTTGTTCGCCATCGTTGTCAGCACTACGCTTGGAATCTTCTCCAGGTGGTCTCCTGAGCCCGGAGGTAGCACATTGCTCGTGGTGTTGTTGCAAATTCTTGGAAGTGTGAACATTTTTTTGAAGCACCCTGTTATTTGTTGTTTGAACATCTGAACACCTCCTTTTTAATTGCCAGAAAGGGTAAAAACACCTATTGTTATTGTTTCATCGTTTTCATATTGGCAAAACATATCCAATAGATATTACTGATCAAACCCGAGCTATCAATGCTCTGACACGTGCATTGCCTTTGCCCTGTTCTCCTTCTGGCGTGCTCCAGTCTAACACCGGTGAGGCAAGGCCATAAAGAAGACGGTCTCTGGTGTAGGCCAATCAGTTTCAAAGATAATGGCATACATTAATTACACTGGTTAACAAAAAAAAAACATTTTTTTCTGGCCTGGACTTTTGCAGCTGTTTTAGACTAATTTCAGGGTGCTGATTCCAAATCTGATCTCAGATTTGCTCTATCACATCATTTTTATGCTATCGGCATACCCCATTTTCATTGATTTTACCCGAAATTAACTCTGTCACTTATGATTGCAAGTTGTTGCGAGTCAGTGACTGCTTTAGTGTTAAAATATGGTGCTGTATTTTTAGGATAGTGTGTTTATATCATCATTTAATGTAGATATCCACATTTATTTAATATTTTTCTTCTGCAGTTTTTATTGAAAATGCAATATTTGATATTTCAAAAACCTGATGTGATAGATTTACATTAAAACCGTTGGAATACCTTATGCCAGAAAAAGTGTGTTGACCAGTGTAATCAGAGGATGTTTCTTTGCACGTTTTGCCATAAGTACTGCAGACTTGATGCCTTGGTGTTTTGAACATCTTAACAACTCCTGTTCTATTGCCAAAAATTAAAAATAAATAAAAACTATTTCTTATTATGAAAATAGGGTTTCCCCTTTTTTTGTTGCCAGAAAAAAAGGGGAAAATCTATTCTCATATTTTGGTAATTGCAAAGGAGGTCCCATGATCTATTTCTTATTGTTTCATCATTTTGATACTGGGAAAAAACGTGGCATAGATGCATTGTGCATCTCTACGCATCGACGGGATGCTCCTCGCCATGACCATGGCGGTCCCCCCTGATCTGCGCTACAAACCCCGATGCACAGAGTCAAGGTCGTAATTATAATATAAATTAGGGGGAC
The DNA here is from genome assembly GCF_015708825.2 of Lethenteron reissneri. NCBI lineage: Eukaryota > Metazoa > Chordata > Hyperoartia > Petromyzontiformes > Petromyzontidae > Lethenteron > Lethenteron reissneri. The sequence goes on along the minus strand of NC_083833.1, from coordinate 6,491,248 downwards.
ATATCCCACACATCCCCCCCCCCCCAATATTAAAATATGCTCCAAATGTCCCCCACAATATATTGCTATAAAATAGATTTATGTTTATATGATTGTGGTTTTGGTTGTACTTTATTAATCCCTAATCTCTGCCATTACATACGATGAAACAAGAAAAGGTAAAAAATAAAAAAAAACCAGAGCAATGTAATACAATACACTATTAGACATTGTAAAAAAAATATATCCATCCAATGTGTTAGTGAATTTTTAAATATTTTAGGCAGGAAATGGCAGGAAATTCGTTTTCAAATTTAGATTAATTTTTTTCTGGGTAGGGGGACCCCAGACCCCCTAGAAGATTTGGTCCCCCCCAAAGTTGACTCCATGGCTACGGCCTTGCACAGCGTTGCATTCGAGCGATGCACGGCTGATGTCAGGGTACCAGTGGAACTGGGGGGGTGGGGTGGGTCATGGGAACTTGTCCAGCCGTGAACGTGTCGCCCCCGGGCCGGCTAATCGCTGTTCCAGACGACGCGAATTGATTCGCGTGGCTCTTCAAAACACACGAATTGTCGTCATTCCACAAGCGACATTAATTAGCTTAGTTTCGTGTTGTTTGTTTGTTGTTGTTGTTGTTGTTGCTAACAATAGCGATTGAGTAGAGAGAGAGTTTCTTGCAGAGGTGTGGACTCGAGTCATGTGACTTGGACTCGAGTCAGACTCGAGTCATGAATTTGATGACTTCAGACTCGACTTGGACTTGCATAACAATGACTTTGTCCCACCTCTGAGGTGTGGACTCGAGTCATGTGACTTGGACTCGAGTCAGACTCGAGTCATGAATTTGATGACTTCAGACTCGACTTGGACTTGCATAACAATGACTTTGTCCCACCTCTGAGGTGTGGACTCGAGTCATGTGACTTGGACTCGAGTCAGACTCGAGTCATGAATTTGATGACTTCAGACTCGACTTGGACTTGCATAACAATGACTTTGTCCCACCTCTGAGGTGTGGACTCGAGTCATGTGACTTGGACTCGAGTCAGACTCGAGTCATGAATTTGATGACTTCAGACTCCACTTGGACTTGCATAACAATGACTTTGTCCCACCTCTGAGGTGTGGACTCGAGTCATGTGACTTGGACTCGAGTCAGACTCGAGTCATGAATTTGATGACTTCAGACTCGACTTGGACTTGCATAACAATGACTTTGTCCCACCTCTGAGCTGGTGTGGACTCGAGTCATGTGACTTGGACTCGAGTCAGACTCGAGTCATGAATTTGATGACTTCAGACTCGACTTGGACTTGCATAACAATAACTTTGTCCCACCTCTGAGCTGGTGTGGACTCGAGTCATGTGACTTGGACTCGAGTCAGACTCGAGTCATGAATTTGATGACTTCAGACTCGACTTGGACTTGCATAACAATGACTTTGTCCCACCTCTGAGGTGTGGACTCGAGTCATGTGACTTGGACTCGAGTCAGACTCGAGTCATGAATTTGATGACTTCAGACTCGACTTGGACTTGCATAACAATGACTTTGTCCCACCTCTGAGGTGTGGACTCGAGTCATGTGACTTGGACTCGAGTCAGACTCGAGTCATGAATTTGATGACTTCAGACTCGACTTGGACTTGCATAACAATGACTTTGTCCCACCTCTGGTTTCTTGCATTGCAATTATGATAATATAATAGCAATACATTTGGCGAGCTGTAACTGTGGCACGCAGCAACGGGAGGTGTGTGAGTGGTGTCGAGGATGGAGAATTGAGTAGGGAAGAGAAAGGGGGAGGGGGGGGTGAATAATAATGGGAAATAAGAGAAAAAGGAACGGAGAAATAAGAGCAGAGGGTAGGGAAGTAATAATAATAATAATTCGAATGTTTAATGCGGCCTTCCATCCTGGGATCTCAATGCGCCGTGCATGAAAAGCAGTGAAACATAAACCAGAACCAGCGGTGCCAGCGATCACGCTGAAGCAGGGAACGCCACCTTGAAGCGACAGGAGTTTCACAGCAGACTTGAAGATATCCACCGACTCCCATTGGATGATTTCAAGTGGCAAGGCGGCGTTCCGGAGCTTGGGTGCCACGCTAACAAAAGCGCCGATCGCCAAACGAGCGCAACCTAGACCTGGGAGTGCTGAGCAGTTGGAGATGTGAAGGACCTTGACGGGATATATGAATGTATTAGTCCCTGAAAGTGATGTGTATAGTGTAAATAGTATTAAAGATGAGGATCTGGAGGAAGAGGCCTCATCATGCTGCTGCTGCTGCACGAAGCGGCGTTTGTTTTCACAAGGGACGGGGAGAGGGGCGGGGTTCAGAGTCTGGGGGGGGAGGGGGCATATAGAAGTCACGTGATTAAAGGGAGGCTTGAGCTGATTTAGATACGGCGTCGAGATAATACTGCCATTCAGAGCCCTTTGTCCCTCAAGTTCTGATGTTCCTACAGCACACTAGGGAACCAATTTAAGGCCAATTTGGGGATCCAAAGTGGACATTAATATTGCCTCCATTTCCCCCAAGTTTGGATTTAGAAATTGCCAATGAGGTGACAGAAGAGGCGTACACAAGAGAGCGTTGTGGCCGGATTGGAGAAGGGCGAAGCCGGCGGGGCAGGGATGTCGTGAGATGAGACAGATGGCAGAGACGGAGATGTGGCGAGATGCGAGAAGAGATATTTAGATGAGACAGAGATGCGAGAGATTCATTGCTTTTTTCATTTTAATCGGATTTTCATGTTAAGTTGGATTTGATTTCGAGTTGATCATATTTGGCTAACCCCCACTCCTTCATGAATCTGAGCCACCCGCCCACCTCCTTACCCCTCCCCCGCGTCCCCACCCCGAGCTACTTTGGGATCGATCCTAAGATCTTTTTGGCTTGGGTCATCACCGTCCGCATGACAACCAAAGCTGGGATTTGGAAGTGGGGAGGGGGAGCGGTGAAGCGTGGGCACAGTGGATGTGGAGTAGCAGGATAGGAGGGAGCATCCCAGCAATCTGACAGGTGATCGTTTTTTAAATCCGCATGCAGGTGATGTTAGTGGTGGACACATGGGAGTCCATTACGGGCGAGTGGATGTCCTCTGATCCCCACGCATTGCGGAGTAAATTTTTTTTTTTACCGTGAGAGCCCGTAAGCTGCTTACTTCTTTGCTGCGGGAAATGTTATGAATGTTCATCGAGTCTCTGTGTGCCTTTGTGTGTGCTGTGCTCTGTGCTGTGCCGTTTGAGGACACTTTTGATGCTTTCCCAAATGTAAACTGTTTAAACTACATTCTATGTCACCAGGTGAGGCCCCCAATGAGCTATGAAGCTCTTTTTCAGAAGCGACCTGGCTGCCACAAATGATAGCTCAACAGAGTGGCTTATCACGTGGACATTTATAGCAGCGCCCAAATACTCTAAACGAGTGATGTTGATCCTAAATGTGGAGGGAAAAACCAGCGGACCCGGAGAAAAATCCATGCAACGACGGGGAGAGAGAGAGAGAGACACGCAAACTCCAAATATACAGCAGGCGTCCGGGTCGGGATCGAACCCACGACCTCCTGCAAATCAGGGGAGGTAGTTAACATCCTGCCACGGTGACGCTCATAAACAACAACCACCCAGTGAAGTCCCTACCGAGGCTCACCACACAGCTCACCAACACGGGAACGAAACTCACCGCTTATCTTGACCACACCAACGGCCCCGATGTAAGTTGTACTCGAGCAAATGACAAGCCAAGCCCAAACGTCCTTCCGGACGTGACGTCCACACAGTCATCCAGCCAGCCAGCAAAACTTTAGTTTTACCCTATCTAGGGTTAATGGCTGGCGACCAAATCCTGGAATAAAAATGTCCATGAAAACAAAGACGTCGTTGCTCCGCGTCATGCCCTCTACGCATTGCCGCAGCTCTAACTAACGCGCGTGGAGTAGGAGTCAGCCTGCGTGCGAGCTCGCGCGGCTCCACGTCTTGTCGGCGACTCGCCGTGCACCGCGAAGAGAAAGCGCTGAAGCCTGCGCTCATGTTAACGGAGGGAAATAGCGAAGCCACAGGAACGGAACTCTCTTTACTGAAGCCCTCTCGACGTGTGCCAGGAGCGGACGTCGACATTCGCATTCAGCTGCTTAACATGTCGCCATCGTACACGAGAAGAGAATCATTCGATTGAAAACGCATTTCTTCGAAACTGATTTTCACGCTTTTTCTTGGTTCTTTCGGTAAAGTCACGTAGAAGGGAAGTAATAAAATAATAAAAATAAAACATAATAAAATAAAATAATATAATAATATAATATAATAATATAATTCTCACTTATTATTTTTATTATTTTATTACTTCCCTTCTACGTGACTTTACCGAAAGAACCAAGAAGATGAATCCCTGCAGTCACGAAAGCTTTAAATCGTGATTTTCACGCGTTAAATTTCGATTTAAAGCTTTCGTGACTGTAGGGATTAATCTTCTTGGTTCTTTCGGTAAAGTCACGTAGAAGGGAAATTATAAAATAATACAAATAAAACATAATAAAATAATTCTCACGACGTTTCGGCCACAACGCAAGCAGCCGTCCTCAGGTGAAGAATGAAACACCACCAAGCTTGGAGCGTATATTTAAGCTGGGTTGGAGAGGGGAAGAAGAGCGCCTTGACAAAATAATTTGCATATCAAGAGGAATTTAGCATATTTATGGGAAATGCGTAGGAGGTGGGCGGGTGGTTTCAAAGTCATATTATGCCCGTGCATTATGCAGGATTTGTATTATTTTGTTACTTCCCTTCTACGTGACTTTTCCGAAAGAACCAAGAAGAACATTTCACGCGTTAGTTTGGAGGCCTCCCCACCACCCGTAACCCTCCGATTAGCACGGTTGGCTACGTACGGTGCGAAAGAAGTTGCACGACATATACATATATATACGTAGAAGAGATTACACCGTGATGATTCCAGTTTGTTGCTTATCGGCTGCCCCTAAAACCCGGACTCGAACCCAGGATCTTGGCTGGTGCCGGCTCAGCTCGCTGACCTCTGAGCCACACGGGTCACCAGCGGTTTTATTTCCACAATTTTTCTTTTCCATTTTAAATATAGAGCACGGATCAGCAGGCATTTCTGTGAGGCTCACGTGGTAAGACACGAGGCTTCGTGAAGTCACGTTTCTCACTCAAGCGGGTGTTAGGCCGCATCATCCTCCCACACCCCACCCCCACCCCACCAAGCTTTGCTTTGCCCGGGCTCAATAAACAGTCCCCTGATCGGCATGAAAATAAATAAACTACCACAAAATTGGACGAGCGGTCGCGTGCACGGAGGAGATGGAATCGATGAAATCCATTTGTGTGCGGGTAGATTTGTAGCATCGCAGGAATGTGAGAAGTGAGTTGGCGGCGGTGACTTGGGGAGGCCTCCATCCAGCAGTGGATTGACCATGGCCGATGATGATGATGACGACGATGATTGCGAGAGGCGGTGATGGATTTGGGGCAGGGCTTTCATCGAGCAGTGGATTGATTGACTGTCACTGATGGTGATGATTAAATGAACCTCACCAGCACGTCGCATATGGACCATTTCTCGACTTCATCGGCTCGCGAGCCTGGAAAAACACATTCCTTGCTAACACACAAAAACACGCTAATACACACTGTGAAACACACGTCCTTACTAACGCACGCCCTCTAAGTGAAGCAATGATGCATCATCATGGCCGATGATGATGATGCCGATGATTGCGAGAGACGGTTATGGATTTTGGGGCAGGACCTTCATCCAGCAGTATATCGACCATGGCATCCGATGATGACCACGACGACGATTGCGACGTGCTATTTTGGTTTAGTTTTCATATCAGTGCCATCCTTCCTCGCCCTACATCCGTTTTAATGTTCAACGTCTCTGCGGTGCGCTTGTGTTCGCTTTGAGCTGTGATCAACCTGGGGGCAATCTGCCCGAGAACATCAGTGCGCAGCGTGGAACCGCCTTTGCAAATATTGTCAATCGATCATCGCGTGACGCGGCAGTTGTATTTTTTTCGCGAACAATATTCGCGATAATAGAGGTTTTTTTGTCGGGTTACATACCTTGTCAACCCCTTATCGGTGCCCTACCTTATTACAGATCAATGCAGACCTTATTGGTTACCCCGTGTCCCTTATAAAAATTAACGTTCACCCTACAAAATCCCATCACGAGGGAGAAACACAAAGAAATAGACAAAACATTTTTTTTGGCCCGAATTGAAACGGCCGTATGCCGTATGGAGCTGAAAACTCAATTTTCCTCTACAAGAATACGGGGTAAACCGTATGGGTCGACAGGTATGGATGGTATAGAAGTGTAGTATATTGTAGTGTATAGTGTAGCGTATATTAGTGTAGTGTATAGGAGTGTAGTGTATAGTAGTGTAGCGTATAGTAGTGTAGTGTATAGTGTAGTGTATAGTAGTGTATAGTGTAGTGTATAGGAGTGTAGTGTATAGTAGTGTATAGTAGTGTAGTGTATAGTGGAGTGTATAGTAGTGTATAGTAGTGTAGTGTATAGTAGTGTAGTGTATAGTAGTGTAGTGTATAGTAGCGTACCTGTCAACCCCTTATCGGTGCCCAACCTTATTACAGACCAATCCAGACCTTATTGGTCACCCAGTATCCCTTATAAATCTCCCCGCTCATCCTCCAAAGACCCATCACGAGGGAGAAACGCAAACCAATAGACACATTTATTTTTGCCCGCATTGAAACGGCTGTATGCCGCATGGAGCTGAAAACTCAATTTCCCTGGACAAAAACACGGAGTCTAGTCCGTATGGGTTCACAGGTGATGATGGGGTTCAGATCGCGCGAATTTAGAAACGTGTCGTTAAACCTGACACGGCCAGATTGTGGCCAGGTGGTGGTGGTGCCAGGTCTAACGACGCGTTTATATATTCACGCGGTGGGGAAAAAAATGAAACCAAGCGTCTCTTGTAGATGATTTGTGTTCGCTTTGCTATCGTCATTTTGGTGATCACTCTTGCAAATCAGACGTCCATCCTGTACAATGGCGGAGCCAGGATTTGCAGGTGGGGGGGGGGGGGGTAACCCCTCTAGCAATGAACAATGATAGAGTTGTTAGTAAGCAAGGACTTGTCCCTTGCTTTTTATTCGACGCGTGTGCGGCGATCGCGCAGCCGTCGATTGAGGGTCGAACTCGAGCCGCGTCGTGTGATCGGCATCGCGCTCGCTGAAGGTGTTGATGCCTTCAGGGAAGTCGTGTGGACTGTGTACGCAACTGCGCACAATTCTGAGTCACTTATAACCTCTTTGCCGTCACCTATTGCCAATTATGGACCCAGACTATTGTCATATCATCTTATAGAGTGCCTGGCACGTAATAATAATATGCTACACAGTGGCATTGGGGGTCGCAACATGCCGATTTATTGCTAATAAACCCCAATGATCCGATCGAAATTAGGGATTTCGATCGGATCATTGGGGGGGTGGGGGCACGTGCCACCCCCCCCCCCCCACTGGCTCCGCCAGTGATCCTGTAGCTCTCTCGGTCTCTGTGAGTGCTCACCTCGTGACACACACACAGCCACTTGGCACGAACACCGGCGTCGGCTCGAGGAGTGGGCAGCTGCAGCAGAGGTCGCAAACGGGTTTTGATTCCTTACCCGTACCCGGCCGCACCAGGGTCGCAAAACGGGTACCCGTACCCGGCCGGGTACGGGTAGAAAGGTATCGGGTAGGGTACGGGTATCGGGTACCCGGTTGCGACCTCTGAGCTGCAGTCAGTCTGAGATGCGACTCAAGTTGTGGTGGCTAGGGGATGCTAACCGCCTCGCCTGGTACACAGGAGGTCGTGCGTTAGATCCAAACCCTGACGCCTGCTATTGTTTATTTGGAGTTTGCGGTGTCTCTCTATCTCACCGTGGTCGCGTGGATTTTTCTCCAGGTCCTCCGAGTTTTTACCTCCACGTTTAGCATCAACGTCACGCTTTTAGAGGATGTGTTCACAGCTCGCCCACACACTCACCATGCCCCTCTCCCTCCATCCCCCACGACTATATAATTCCTCGTCACAGCCATCTCTTAAACACACTTAAGCGATTGTGCTTTCGCTACGTGGTCCCCACCTGAAGAAGGACGCTTGTGTTGCGCCCGAAACGTCGTGATTTATCTTCTTGGTTCTTTCGGTAAAGTCACGTAGAAGGGAAGTAATAAATAATAAAAATAAAACATAATAAAATAATTCTCACGACGTTTCGACAGACATGTTCTTCACCTGAGGACGGCTGCTTGCGTTGTGGCCGAAACGTCGTGAAAATTATTTTATTATGTTTTATTTTTATTATTTTATTATTTCCCTTCTACGTGACTTTACCGAAAGAACCAAGAAGATGAATCCCTGCAGTCACGAAAGCTTTAAATCGAAATTTGTCGTGATTTAAATTAGTTTTTTTCATTTATTTTATTTGATTTCGCACGCGATAATCCACTTTGTTGAGCTGTCGTTTGTGGGCAGGTCGCTTCTGAAAAGAAGGCGCGATATTGCTCAGTGGGCCTTGCCTGGTAAAATGAAAAAAAAAAATGTGCGTAGTTTAAACTTGATTTGAAGCTTTCGTGACTGCAGGAATTACTGTTTGGTTCTTTCGGTAAAGTTACGTAGAAAGAAAATAAATTAAGTGATTATTATTTAATTTATTTTCTAGAAATAAAAAAATTATAATTTAATGTATTTTCTTTCTCCGTGACTTTACCGAAAGAACCACAGAATAATGTAGTTGAATAGTATTCAATCAATTTGATGGTCTCGGTCTGGTCACCAATAAAGTCCTCCGGTTTTTTCCCCTCCACATTTAGAATCAACGTCACGTATTTGGCTTCTGTGAATTTGCACACGATGACGATAAAAGCCTCCGCCTTCTTTGAGCTATAATTTGTGAAGGCCAGAAATATTACTGGATTGCTCAGTGGGGCTCTTACCTGGTAAAAAAAATAAGCAATATAAAACAACTTTTTAAAAAACACGCTTTTATGAAATGTACTAGTAATGGAAGAACTCCACGACTCCAGGAAGTGGCCCCGAAGCTTGCTACAACGTAAGGGGCCGTGGACAATTACAGCCAACGTCAGTTGACCGTGGACAATTAGAGCCAAGCCGATACATAACGTATAAAAAATGATGTTAAAAAATATATTATTATTTTTTATGATAGAATATAGTATTGTCATCAGTATGACATAAGTATACCACGTTTACAGTCGATACCACATTGGGAAGTGGGTTAAAAATTGAGTTACAAGATTTGAGGATACAACAACGACAACAACAGAGAGAGTGAGTGAAATGAAAGCGTGTAATAACAATGCACAGGGTGCTTCTGAAAAAAGGTAACACTTATATGGGACTTTCGTTTTTAATGGCAAAAGAGCGAATAATACACCGTAACATGACAATGAATGTAATGTGCATAGATTCTAGATTTGAAGCTTTCGTGACTGCAAGGATTTATACTCTTAGTTTTTTTGGTAAAGTCACGTGGGTAAAAAATGAAATTAATAAAAATAAAATAATAAAAATTACGACGTTTCGTGATTTTTATTATTTTGTTGCATCAAATCTGGCTGTGACGGTCCCACCCGATGACGGAGACTTGTGTTGCCTCCGAAACGTCGTGATTTTTATTGTTTTATTTTTATTAATTTCATTTTTTTACCTACGTGACTTTACCGAACGAACTATGAGTAGTAATGTGCATAGCTTCAAACGCTCTCCACTTGTTCGCCACCATTGTCAACACGTGGCCTGGAATCTTCTCCAGGTGGTTTACAGAGCCCGGAGGCGGCACATTTCTCGTGGTGTTGTTGCAAATTATCAGAAATGTTCACCCCGTATCATTTTTATAGCTGCAGCGTTTCAGTTTGTGTGTGAGTGCCACGAACCTTGGGGCTGTGGGTGGCCGAAGGGGGGGGCGGGGAGTGAGGGCAGGGTGGGTGGGTTGTGAGAGGTGGGGGGGCAGGGTGGGTGGGTTGTGAGAGGTGGGGGGAGGGAGTGGGGCAGGGTGGGTGGGTTGTGAGAGGTGGGGGGGGCAGGGTGGGTGGATTGTGAGAGGTGGGGGGAGGGACTGGGGCAGGGTGGGTGGGTTGTGAGAGGTGGGGGGGCACTGTGGGTGGGTTATGAGATGTGGGGGGGGGGGGGGGTCATCATACAAAAACAAACCCGAGCACCATTTCTCTAATTGCGTCGTAATTTTGTGACTGCGGGGGGGGGGGGGGGGGCACACACGGCTCAAGAGGGGATTATTTTTCATAAGGCAGACAGCAGGAGTGGTGTGAGTGCTGCTGTGTCAAGGTGTCCCTGTTGTGGGGGGTAGGAGGTGAGTGCTGGCTGTGATGGTCTCTTTAACTCGACGCGCCATTCAGGGCCGGCTTCCTGCTGTTGCTGCTGTTGCTGCTGCTCCTGCTGCTGCTGCTCCTGTTGCTGCTGTTGCTGCTCCTGCTGTTGCTGCTGTTGCTGCTGTTGCTCCTGCTGCTGTTGCTGCTGCTCCTGCTACTGCTGCTCCTGTTGCTGCTCCTGCTGTTGCTGCTCCTGCTGTTGCTGCTGTTGCTGCTGTTGCTGTTGCTGCTCCTGCTGTTGCTGCTGTTGCTGCTGCTGCTCCTGCTGCTGCTGCTCCAGCTGCTGCTGCTCCTACTGCTGCTCCTGCTGCTGCTGCTCCTGCCGCTGTTGCTGCTGCTGCTCCTGCTGCTGCTCCTGCTGCTCCTGATTCCTGCTGCTGCTGCTGTTGCTGCTGCTGCTTTTGCTGCTGCTGCTGCTGCTGTTGCTGCTGTTGCTGCTCCTGCTGTTGCTGCTGTTGTTGCTGCTGCTCCTGCTGCTGCTGCTCCTGCTGCTGCTCCTGCTGCTGCTGCTCCTGCCGCTGTTGCTGCTGCTGCTGCTCCTGCTGCTGCTGCTCCTGCCGCTGTTGCTGCTGTTGCTGCTCCTGCTGCTGCTCCTGCTGCTCCTGCTGCTGCTGCTCCAGCTCCTGCTGCTGTTGCTGCTCCTGCTGCTGCTCCTGCTGCTCCTGCTGCTGCTGCTGCTCCAGCTCCTGCTGCTGTTGCTGCTCCTGCTGCTGCTCCTGCTGTTGCTGCTGTTGCTGATCCTGCTCCTGCTGCTGCTCCTGCTGCTCCTGCACCTGTTGCTGCTGCTGCTCCTGTTGCTGCTGTTCCTGCCGTGATTGCTGCTGCCACTCAACCGCGTGCATTCGTTGTCGGGGGGGGGGGGGGTTAATCGTCCCGGGCCGATTGTGACATTGGGCTTTCATTTGCCGTTGATTTTAGTTTTTAGTGGTTCCGATTTAAACCAATTTTCGTGACTCGATTCGCTTTAACTTTATTTCAATTGCTCCAATAAAAAAATCATTTTGGTGAAACCCGCCCCCCCTTGAGACGCTCTTGCAAATGAGTATCTATCCTGGTCTCTTCAGTTCCCACCTGGTTATACAAAAGAAACTTAAAGTTGTTGAGAGCTATCTAAAAGTTGTTGCTTGAGTTTTTAAATCACGTTTTTAATTATCATGGATTTGCCTCTCTTCATATATATCTATTATCACAGATCTGTCTATGCGAGTCTATGGGTCTCTGTGTAAGGCTGCAGGTCTTTATGTAAGTCTACAGGTCTCTGCGTAACTCTCCTGCTCTCCGTTGAGACTGGGTCTTTATGGATTGCCGTGTAAGTTGATTGGTTTCTGTGTAAGTCTATGGATCTCTGTGTTAGTCTATGGGTATGTGCGTAAGTCTATGGGTGGTCTATTGATACTGTGGATCTCTATATGTGTTTACTTAATCATAAATGAGTATGGATCTCTGTGTAGGTCTATGGGTCTCTAAGTAAGTCTCTGGGTCTATGTGTGTAAGTCATTTAGACCACCAACTCGATTAAATACTATTAAACTAGACTTTTTTTATTTTGCCAGGTAAGGCCTACTGAGCCCTATCGCTCCTTTTCAGAAGCGACCTGGCCACAAATGATAGGTCAATGAAGTAACTTATCATATTTAAATGTTTGGCAGCCAAATGCTCTCAACGCATATTTATAAATCTAGAGGGGAAAACCACGATGAGCCGTTGAATAATCCACGCGACCACGTGTAAGAAAAAGAGAGTACTGTACATGCAAACTCCACATATACAGCAGGCGTCAGGGTCGGGCTCAAACCCACGACCTCCTGCATACCAGGCGAGGTAGCTAACATCTCGTCACCGCCGCGTCCCGCTGCACTTGAGAACCCGGTTGAACCACAACTGAGTGTACGTGGTCCTATGCACCTCTATGCAGGTCTATTTGAGTCTCTGTATAAGTCATTGGTGACTGGGTTGAGGCCAATAACTCACGGCGCTTGAGAGCAATCACTATTTGAACCACGAACAGCTGAAATATGCATTTGAACCCAGGACCTTCAGAGCGACTGTGGCTCAGCATCTCTCAAGATCAAGATCTACAAGCAGGTTGTACATCTCATTCAGACATCTGTCTCTCCACGTGAACAAATATAAGTAGTCGGTCATTGGCTGGCGTCATCGGTTCAAGCAAGCATTGGCTCTGCTGATGAGTAATATCATGTGTGCGTGTGGATGTTGCTTGTACCATAATATATATTTTTGGGGGGTTAGATCGTGTAAATTTATAAATGTGTCGTTAAATCCGCCACCACCCGACACAGCCAACTAGTAAGGGTTGTCACGTAAACAGAACGTGGCCAATTCGTCACTAGTACAGCACTAACCGGTGTGTTGGAGAGCCAAGCCACAACATATGTGTTTATGGAATCATATATGAGTATGGGTCTCTATGTAGGTCTATGGGTCTCTAAGTAAGTCCCTGGGTCTATGTGTAAGTCAGAGCCAAAACTGAAGTGTTCCCTCCTGCGCTTTGGGGTAAAATTGCTGCTTTTTGTTTTGTTATAAACTGCCACGATTCCCCCCAGGGGCTCAATTCGACCGACGGAGATTGCTCCGTCGGGGTAATCGTGACGTCCCCTTTGCGAGAGACCCACACGGGTGTCCGTGCTTTGCCGTGTTAGCCGTGTCGGGTGCCTGCGTGTCAACCTTCTCGCTGCCGGGCTCTGTGCCAATCTCTTCTTCCCCGTGCCGTGCCGACACCTGGCACTGACCCCGATTCACGCTTTCTGTAACTCTCTGACCCCGACTCACGCTTTCTGTAACTCTGTGACCCCATGCGCCGACAGGAGATATTGTGACGTTAACTGCCTTGCCTGGTTCAAGCTGCAATCTGCGCTAGGTAACCCCCGATGCACAGAGCTCCATTCGTCAGTGGCGAGCTGATGCCGTGGCTTCTCCCAAAACCCAATTCGACAACGCTGGTGGCGAAATGTTTACTACCTCGCCTGGTATGCAGGAGGTCGTGGCTTCGATTCTCACCCTGACTCCTGATGCTGTATATTTAGAGTTTGCTTGTCTCTCTCTCTCATCATCATCACGGTTGCTAGGAGATGTTAACCACCTCGCCTGGTATACATGAGGTCGTGGCTGCGATTCCCACCCTGACGCCTGCTGCTGTATATTTAGAGTTTGCGTGTCTCTCACTATCATCATCATCACCATCACAGTGGCGAGGAGATGTTAACTACCGCGCCTGGTATACAGGAGGTCTTGGGTTCGATCCCGATCCTGACGCCTGCTGCTGTATATTTGGAGTTTGCGTGTCTCTCACTATCATCATCATCACGGTGGCTAGGAGATGTTAACTACCTCGCCTGGTATACAGGAGGTCGTGGGTTCGATCCCGATCCTGATGCCTGCTGTATATATTTTTTACGTGTCTCTCTCCCCGTGGTCGCTTAAAATTTTCTCCGGGTATTCAGCGTTTTCCCTGCACATTTAGAAACGTACGTTTAGTGTATTTGGCTACTGCTATATATTTTGACGTGATAAGCCACTTAATTGGGCTATCATTTGTGTCCAGATCGCTTCTGCAAAAGAGCTACATAGCTCAGTTGGCCTTGCCTGGTAAAATAAAAAAATCGATTACGTTTTATTTAGTTTAAAACAGCTTTATAGCTCATCGTATTCCTCCAGTGTCAATAAAGATTATGATTCTAAAGCGGTTGGAAGCTTGTCCACGCACCATCCGTATTCGAACGATGGGCACCCAGAATGCATCAGCAAGTAAATTTCTCACATTAACATCACTAGCCCCGGCCACTTCTTTATGACCCTTGAGCTACACCCATTTCAAACCTTTTAAAACAGTCTGCCTCAGCATCAGACCATGCTTTCCCACCTGATGATGGACGCTTGTGTTGCGCCCGAAACGTCGTGATTTATTTTATTTTCTACCTACGTGACTTTACCGAAATAACCAAAGAGTATGGATTCCTGCAGTCACGAAAGCTTCAAATCAATGAAGCTATACAGCTCAATGGGTCTTACCTGCCAACATTTCAGTCAGTCATCGAGCAGTGAATAGATCATGGTGTATGATGATAATGATGACGCTGATGATGAATCTATATATTTTTAAAAAAAAATGATAAGAGTTATTATGACCGTCTCTATTGTCGAGATGCGTTCGTGGGAGCCTTTGAGGTAGCAAAGGCAGGGAGATGAACGAATGCGCGGTCTCCGCTTTCAGGGCCAGCATCCGTCTCCTGTATCTGCCCTCCCAGAGTCACGCGGCCCGATTGATGAACGCGGCACGACGACCTCTGTCTGGTTTGGACTTCAAAGTCATCGCCAATCTGTGCGTGAGTGTCCTGCGTGATAGATCGGGTGACGGGGAGCGGCAGTGCGTAGTGGTACGGAGCCGGCGAGTTCCAGTGAGGCGGTGCAGACACGTTTAAAGAGGTCGATTTTGCAAAATGTGCCATAATTTACCCAACATGTGATTCCAAAAATTGCGCGCATTGCATTGTGTGCGGATGTTTTTGTTTGCCTTTCTGCGGGTGGCTGCGTACGGGGAGCGGTGGCGCAGCGGTTAGCGCAGCGCTGCGCTACGAAACCGGAGACCCGAGTTCGATTCCCGCTCGCGGCCAACGCCGGTGAAGGATCATCTGAGCCGGTCGTGGGTCTCCCCTAGGTCGACTCAGCCTCAAAATAGTACCTGGTGCGGTGTGTAAACATCGTGGTGCTGGCCACCTACCCCCTCGCGTGCCGTTCATAGGTGCCCGAGTAAACATCGTTACTGGAGAGACAAAGGCGGCCGGGCGTGAGGTTGGCTACACCCCACCCTTCCTCCCAACTCTTGTGCTTAGCCGTCCTTACAGCTCTTGCCCCAACAGCATGTTGAAGGCTATACGGGCGATCTGTGCCTTTCGTATGGCAGTGTGGGCCAGCGGTCACGTGGTCGTTATCGGTGCAGCGCTATAAATCCTGGCAACCCCGAGTTTGGGGCCGTCCATAAATGACGTCACGTACCTAGGGGGCGGGGGGGGGGTCAGACATTTGTGACGATGTGTGACGAGGGGGGGGGGGGTGAGAAATGTGACGTCACATCAAAATGCGCAACTTTTAATATAGACAACACGTTCTACTTAATTAAATAGACTTTTAAATAAATATTTTCTCCTACAACATCAGAGTGCAGCGCCACATTAAATACGCACTACAATGACAATAGTTTAAAGCGATTTGAAGCATGTTTTATTATTTGAGGGGGGGGGGGCAGAGCTTTGTGACGTCATATTTGAGGGAGGGGGGTTCTGACTTTTTGTGACGCCGTGTGACGAAAGGGGGGGGGGTCCAAAATCGTCCAAAATCGCGTGACGTCATTTATGGACGGCCCCTTTGCTCAAAGCTCACGGCGAACATCAGTGGCGAATGTCTGAGCCCGTCCTGCCGGCCAGCTTGGTCGCCTCACCCCTAACACGAGGACGCGGTGCCACGTGCAAATCGTCATCACTGGGAAGACAAAGGCGTCCTGGCCACAGCACTGCCTTTGCACACACAAGGCGGGGTGGTGCGGTCTCAATAAGTAATCAATAAGTATGATAATTGTTTTTTACCCTTCTATCTGGCAACAACACTGACACCTTTTTACAAGGAGTCATGTTTGCATAGACCGCAATACCTGCAGTCATAATGCAAACAAAAACATAACTCTGATAATGTGCACTGTCCTTGAAGTTGATTGGTCCATACCCGAGACAGCTTTTCTTAGAGCCTAGTCTCGCATGGGTTGTCTCGGGTGTGGACCAATCAACTTCAAGGACAGTGCACATTATCAGAGTTATGTATTTTGTTTGTATTATGACTGCAGATATTGCGGTCTATGCAAACATAACTCCTTGTAAAAAGGTGTCAGTTTTGTTGCCAGATAGAAAGGTAAACAACCAATTATTATATTTTACTGGCAAATGAGGTTCCCATATAGTAGTAATCAATAAGTAATCAATAAGTACTCGCTACCACCACTTGGCTCCCAACAGTCCGTTCCGTTCGTGTTTATACAACACTCATCATTATTCATTGGCCGAACACATCTTAACATATTCATACGTATGAAAGAAAATATATCCTCTTTAAAAAATACACCTACGCCTCAGTGTGCCTTTCCTGCAATGAATACAGGAGTATGTATTACTACTTAGTTTGTATTATAATGGGATACACGATATATATAAATATGCGTGCGTGTATGCACCGCATACGATGTACGTACGTAGCCATTCCAGTGAAGTAAAGAACATTCGGTTATGCATCACTGGCGCTATCCTCTACAGATATTAATACGATCCAGAGACGGGGCTTTAGACGGGGGTTCCAGGATGAGAGAGGCAAAGAGCTCGATACAAAGACAAAGATCCCCCGTGTAGCCTCTTACATACCGTTGGGGCAAGTGCTCATTCGCGGGCAGCACCGATGAAAGCCGGAACGGCACACGAGCGGCTGGGTTGGCCAGCACCACGCTCATTTGAGGCTGAGTCGACCCTAGGGGAAGCCCAGGACCGGTTCAGATAATCGTCACTTGTGTTGGTGGCCGTGAGCGGGAATAGAACTCGGGTCGCCGGGTTCGTAGCGCGGTGCGTGACCCGCTCCCCACCGATATACAAAGACAAAGATCCCACGTGTAGCCTGAACAGACTGTTGGGGCAAGTGCTGTTAGCGAGCACCTATGAAGGCCGGCACGGCACACGAGGGGGTGGGTGGTCAACACCACGCCCGGCCGCCTTTGTCTCCCCAGTGGCGATGTTTACGCACCGCACCAGGTATTTATTTGAGACTGAGTCGACTTAGGGGAGGCCCAGGACCGGTTTAAATGTTGGCCGTGAGCGGGAATCGAACCCGGTTCGCCGGGTTCGTAGCGCGGCGTAGCGCTAACCACTACACTACCGCTCCCCTATATATGCGCAGCTCTACACACACGCACACGCGCGCGAGAGATGTGCGTGCGCGCGTGTGTTTTGTTTTCAGTCCACCGATCAAACAAGTTCATTAAATAAGATTATATATTGATTGCTTGATTGATGTCCTTTATTTAACCCGACCGAGCGAGTGCCCCATTGAGATTCAATATCCCCCCGCGTAATTTGCGCGCGCCTGTAACTGTTGGCGCGATCAGTCATTAGCTTAGTGGGCTGTGCAAATTTATTTATTGCTAGAAATTGTTATCATCGTAAGAACTGGCAAACGAGAAAATAAGAGACAGAGCCGCCGCCGCTGCTGCTGCTGCCGATGGCTAAAGAGGTTCTCTCTCGCCCTCTCTCTCTCTCTATCTCCCCCGCGCGTCTCGATACGCCGGGGAGAGAGAGACCGTGGGGGTCGATCCCGGAACTTGGCAATGCCCGTCCTCTTTTTTTTCTTACGATCAGAGGAAACAAGAAGATGCTCGGTGTAGTCGGAAATTTGCTTCGTTCATCATTTAGATTGTTTTTGTTCAATGCTTTGCTTTATGTGCGCCCCCCCCCCCCTTTTTAAATGAAATATTTCACGAAAGATTTCACGCTCTGCTCTCCTCCTTCTTACCCCTTCCCTCTCTCTCTGCCTCCTCTCTCTCTCTACCCCTCCCCTCTCTCCCACGTGGTGGTGGTCGCGTGAATTTTTCTCGGTGGTTCATCCGGGTTTGTTCCCCTCCAGGAGCAGGAACATGCAGGGGACGTGGGGACGGGGGCGCGAGACATCACATGAAACCAAAAGGAGCTCACGAATCACGCTGTTCTCCCAGTGAGATCAGACGCGACATTTTACCACGACCAGCTCATGACTCACTTGACCGTGTGTCTGTCTGTCTCTCTGTCTGTCTGTCTTTGCCGGAAGGGGGGGAATCGGTGGCACAGCAGGTGAGAGCGCTGCGCCACGAACCCCGCTGACACGAGTTCGATTTCACGCTCACGGCCAGCAGTGATGCTTATGTGAACTTGTTCCTGGGCGACTCAGCCTCAAATGAGTACCTGGTGCCGTGTGTAAACATCGCCACTGGGGAGACAAAGGCGGTCGGGCGTGGTGCTGGCCACCCACTCCCTCGTGTGCCGTGCCGGCCTTCATAGGTGCTCGCTAACAGCACTTGCCCCAACAGTCTGTTAAGGCTATACGGGGGAACTTTGTCTTTTTCTGCGTGTGTGTCTGTCTTTGTCTGGGCCGACATCACCAGTAACGGTTATCTGAACCGGTATGCGACCTCCACCTAGGTCGACTCAGCCTAAAATGAGTACCTGGCGCGGTGTGTAAGGGGAGACAAAGGCGAGTGAAAGGCGAGTGCTGTTAGCGAGCACCTATGAAGGCCGGCACTGTACACGAGTGGGGTGGGTGGCCAGCACCACGCCGGGCCGCCTTTGTCTCCCCAGGGGGGGGGGGGCAATGTTAACACACCGAACCAGGCACTCATTTGCAGGCTGAGTCGACCTAGGGGAGGCACGGTATCGGATCCGAAAATCGTCACTGGTGTTGGTGGCTGTGGGCGAGCAATCGGAACTCGGGTAGCGGGGTTCGCAGTGCAGCGCGCTCACCGTTGCACCACCACTCCCCACCACCACAAAGACAAAGATGCCCCGTATAGCCTTGACAGACTGTAGGGGCAAGTGCTGTTAGCGAGCAGCACCTATGAAGGCCGGCTCTGTGGCACACGAGTGGATGGGTGGGTGGGTGGCCAGCACCACCCTCGGCCGACTTTAGAGAGGTGGTGCAGCGGTTAGCACTACGCTGCGCTACGAGCCCGGCGACCCGAGTTCGATTTCACCGCTCGCGGCCAACACCGGTGGCGATATTCTGAACCGGTCTTGGGCCCTCCCCTAGGTCGACTCAGCCTCAAATTAGTACCTGGTGCGGTGAGTAAACATCGCCACTGGTGGATCACCACACACACACACAGACGTTATTGTGACACTCCCCGTTTTCACGTGGTCGGACGTCCAGGAGATGTGTGTCCCTGGTTCGCCAGTAGAGGGCAGTAACAGCACAGTGTGGACTCATCTCCATCCTTTTCCATCTGTGCGGGTGTAGAATGCTGCCCTATCGCGCGGCTGAGGTTTCATTTTCCCGGCCGCTCCGCTATTGCTGCCCGAGTGAACGGTAATAAACAAAACAATTAACCCGTAAAAACAAACATTTTCACTATAAAGCCTTTATATGCGTGTTCAATGGGCCACAACCCAGCCCACATTGGTCTTTGAAACGGGCGGCTAGAGTCCTCTCGTCCTCTGGCTTGAGATGGCTGCCACCTATGGGTCAGATGATTGCCTGCCACCATTAAGCAATTGGTAATTAAATATAAAAAATGTTTTACCTAAAAAGTGTAAAATTTTGGAGAAAAAAAAATTCACGAAAAAAAATTGTCACGCACAACGAGTCTGTGTGCAAAATGTCAGCTCGATTGGATCACGGGAAGTGGGTTAAAAAACGACCGAACGATTTGCACGGTCGTAAGCGCGCAAGCAAGCAAGCAAGTGAACTTAATATAAAGGATTTAAAAAGAAAGAAACGACTCATCATGAATTGGCTGAAAACATCTGACAAACAGCAACCGAATGTAGCGGGCAGGACCCTCCTATGCACGTACGGCATGTGTGTTGAACTTCTTTCGCACCGTACGTAGCCAGCCGTGCTAATCGCAGGTGCGGGGAAAGGACAACGAAAAGAAGAGCCATACAACTCAGCGACGCTTTATGAGGTGAAGCGAAGCATGATATTTATAAAAAAGCTATTTTTTTTATCTCATTAGGTAAGGCCCATTGAACTATACCGCTATTTATTCAGAAGCGACCTGGCCACAAATGATAGCTCAACAAAGTGGTGTCTCGCTTGGAAATGTAAAGCAGCCAAATACAATAAACGCGTGATGATGGCTACAGTCTGCATTAGTGGTTTTGTGTTAAATTCTTGGTTCTTTCGGTAAAGTCACGTAGAAGGTAAATAATACAAAATAAATTTGTTTTTATTTCCCTTCTACGTGACTTTACCGAAAGAACCAAGATTATGGTTTTGTGTTGTTTATTATTTTTATTTTTATTATTATTATTTGTATTCACTATACTTTACCGAAAGAATCAAAGAGTGCGCATGACGATGATTCTAAAATGTGGTGGGAAAAACCCGGAGGACCCGGAAAAAAAACTCCACGGCGAGAGAGAGACACCACAAACTCCAAATATACAGCAGGCGTCGGGGTCAGGGACGAACCCACGACCTCCTGTACACCAGGCGAGGTAGTTAACATCTCCTAGCCACCGTGATGATGATCAGAGAGAGAGAGAGACATGCAAACTCCAAATATACAGCAGGCGTCGGGGTCAGGAACGAACCCACGACCTCCTGTAGACCAGGCGAGGTAGTTAACATCTCCTAGCCACCGTGATGATGATGATGAGAGAGAGAGAGACACCGCAAACTCCAAATATACAGCAGGCGTCGGGATCAGGAACGAACCCACGACCTCCTGTAGACCAGGCGAGGTAGTTAACATCTCCTAGCCACCATGATGATGATGATGAGAGAGAGAGAGACATGCAAACTCCAAATATACAGCAAGCGTCGGGGTCAGGAACGAACCCACGACCTCCTGCACACCAGGCGAGGTAGTTAACATCTCCTAGCCACCGTGATGATGATGAGAGAGAGAGAGACACCACAAACTCCAAATATACAGCAGGTGTCGGGGTCAGGAACGAACCCACAACTTCCTGCACACCAGGCGAGGTAGGTAACATCTCCTAGCCACCGTGATGATGATGGGAGAGAGAGAGACACCGCAAACTCCAAATATACAGCAGCAGGCGTCGGGGTCAGGGACGAACCCACGACCTCCTGCACACCAGGCGAGGTAGTTAACATCTCATAGCCACCGTGATGATGATTGGAGAGAAACACCGTAAACTCTAAATATACAGCAGGCGTCGGGGTCAGGAACGAACCCACGACCTCCTGTATACCAGGAGAGGTAGATAACATTTTGCCACCGTAGCACCCTTGATAATAATGATGATATTATTTGCGTAATTTACAATTAAATAACCGGATGGCGTGGTTTCAATTCTCAGGCCCGGCTCACGTTCAGATTCGACAAACTGCATGGACCAGTGCGGTGAAGTATGTCCAAACATCTCTCACGATTTGCACAGTTTGGTAGGTGGTGGTGGTGGGGGGGGGGTGTCCTCATCCAGCAGTAGATAAACAACTGTACACGAACAATAGACTTGAGCCCCCCCCCCCCCTCCACTGCTCTCATTTAATCTGTAGCACATTAGCAATTGATTGCACAGCAATTGATTGAATAGCTTAATTAAAAAAATGCTGCGAATTCGGACTCAGGTGACGTAGGGAATCCTTCGTAAAGCAAGTTCTTACTGCGCTGGGCATTTATTTTAGCGGTGAAAATTGAAAAGCAAGTCTTGATAATATTACACAGCTACAGCTCCTGCACACAGCTACACTCAGCCTCCCTGTGTCAGCTACAGCTTCTCCACACAGCTACACTCAGCCTCCCCGTGTCAGCTACAGCTTCTCCACACAGCTACACTCAGCCTCCCTGTGTCAGCTACAGCTTCTCCACACAGCTACACTCAGCCTCCCCGTGTCAGCTACAGCTTCTCCACACAGCTACACTCAGCCTCCCTGTGTCAGCTACAGCTTCTCCACACAGCTACACTCAGCCTCCCCGTGTCAGCTACAGCTTCTCCACACAGCTACACTCAGCCTCCCCGTGTCCCCTCGGCTACAGCTCCTCCACACAGCTACACTCAGCCTCCCCGTGTCAGCTACAGCTTCTCCACACAGCTACACTCAGACTCCCCGTGTTCCCTGGGCTACAGCTCCTCCACACAGCTACACTCAGCCTCCCCGTGTCCCCTCAGCTACAGCTCCTCCACACAGCTACACTCAGCCTCCCCGTGTCCCCTCAGCTACAGCTCCTCCACACAGCTACACTCAGCCTCCCCGTGTCCCCTCAGCTACAGCTCCTCCACACAGCTACACTGAGCCTCCCCATGTCCCCTCAGCTACAGCTCCTCCACACAGCTACACTCAGCCTCCCCATGTCCCCTCAGCTACAGCTCCTCCACACAGCTACACTCAGCCTCCCTGTGTCCCCTCAGCTACAGCTCCTCCACACAGCTACACTCAGCCTCCCTGTGTCCCCTCAGCTACAGCTCCTCCACACAGCTACACTCAGCCTCCCCGTGTCCCCTCAGCTACAGCTTCTCCACACAGCTACACTCAGCCTCCCCGTGTTCCCTCAGCTACAGCTCCTCCACACAGCTACACTCAGCCTCCCCGTGTCCCCTCAGCTACAGCTTCTCCACACAGCTACACTCAGCCTCCCCGTGTCCCCTCAGCTACAGCTTCTCCACACAGCTACACTCAGCTTCCCCATGTCCCCTCAGCTACAGCTCCCCCACACAGCTACACTCAGCCTCCCCATGTCCCCTCAGCTACAGCTCCCCCACAGAGCTACACTCAGCCTCCCCGTTTCCCCTCAGCTACAGCTCCTCCACACAGCTACACTCAGCCTCCCCGTGTCCCGTCAGCTACAGCTCCTCCACACAGCTACACTCAGCCTCCCCGTGTCCCCTCAGCTACAGCTCCTCCACACAGCTACACTCAGCCTCCCCGTGTCCCCTCAGCTACAGCTTCTCCACACAGCTACACTCAGCCTCCCCGTGTCCCCTCAGCTACAGCTCCTCCACACAGCTACACTCAGCCTCCCTGTGTCCCCTCAGCTACAGCTCCTCCACACAGCTACACTCAGCCTCCCCGTGTCCCCTCAGCTACAGCTTCTCCACACAGCTACACTCAGCCTCCCCGTGTCCCCTCAGCTACAGCTCCTCCACACAGCTACACTCAGCCTCCCCGTGTCCCCTCAGCTACAGCGTCTCCACACAGCTACACTCAGCCTCCCCGTGTCAGCTACAGCTTCTCCACACAGCTACACTCAGCCTCCCCGTGTCAGCTACAGCTTCTCCACACAGCTACACTCAGCCTCCCTGTGTCAGCTACAGCTTCTCCACACAGCTACACTCAGCCTCCCCGTGTCAGCTACAGCTTCTCCACACAGCTACACTCAGCCTCCCCGTGTCCCCTCGGCTACAGCTCCTCCACACAGCTACACTCAGCCTCCCCGTGTCAGCTACAGCTTCTCCACACAGCTACACTCAGACTCCCCGTGTTCCCTGGGCTACAGCTCCTCCACACAGCTACACTCAGCCTCCCCGTGTCCCCTCAGCTACAGCTCCTCCACACAGCTACACTCAGCCTCCCCGTGTCCCCTCAGCTACAGCTCCTCCACACAGCTACACTCAGCCTCCCCGTGTCCCCTCAGCTACAGCTCCTCCACACAGCTACACTGAGCCTCCCCATGTCCCCTCAGCTACAGCTCCTCCACACAGCTACACTCAGCCTCCCCATGTCCCCTCAGCTACAGCTCCTCCACACAGCTACACTCAGCCTCCCTGTGTCCCCTCAGCTACAGCTCCTCCACACAGCTACACTCAGCCTCCCTGTGTCCCCTCAGCTACAGCTCCTCCACACAGCTACACTCAGCCTCCCCGTGTCCCCTCAGCTACAGCTTCTCCACACAGCTACACTCAGCCTCCCCGTGTTCCCTCAGCTACAGCTCCTCCACACAGCTACACTCAGCCTCCCCGTGTCCCCTCAGCTACAGCTTCTCCACACAGCTACACTCAGCCTCCCCGTGTCCCCTCAGCTACAGCTTCTCCACACAGCTACACTCAGCTTCCCCATGTCCCCTCAGCTACAGCTCCCCCACACAGCTACACTCAGCCTCCCCATGTCCCCTCAGCTACAGCTCCCCCACAGAGTTACACTCAGCCTCCCCGTTTCCCCTCAGCTACAGCTCCTCCACACAGCTACACTCAGCCTTCCCGTGTCCCGTCAGCTACAGCTCCTCCACACAGCTACACTCAGCCTCCCCGTGTCCCCTCAGCTACAGCTCCTCCACACAGCTACACTCAGCCTCCCCGTGTCCCCTCAGCTACAGCTTCTCCACACAGCTACACTCAGCCTCCCCGTGTCCCCTCAGCTACAGCTCCTCCACACAGCTACACTCAGCCTCCCTGTGTCCCCTCAGCTACAGCTCCTCCACACAGCTACACTCAGCCTCCCCGTGTCCCCTCAGCTACAGCTTCTCCACACAGCTACACTCAGCCTCCCCGTGTCCCCTCAGCTACAGCTCCTCCACACAGCTACACTCAGCCTCCCCGTGTCCCCTCAGCTACAGCGTCTCCACACAGCTACACTCAGCCTCCCCGTGTCCCCTCAGCTACAGCTTCTCCACACAGCTACACTCAGCCTCCCCGTGTCCCCTCAGCTACAGCTCCTCCACACAGCTACACTCAGCCTCCCTGTGTCCCCTCAGCTACAGCTCCTCCACACAGCTACACTCAGCCTCCCCGTGTCCCCTCAGCTACAGCTTCTCCACACAGCTACACTCAGCCTTCCCGTGTCCCGTCAGCTACAGCTCCTCCACACAGCTACACTCAGCCTCCCCGTGTCCCGTCAGCTACAGCTCCTCCACACAGCTACACTCAGCCTCCCCGTGTCCCCTCGGCTACAGCTCCTCCACACAGCTACACTCAGCCTCCCCGTGTCCCGTCAGCTACAGCTCCTCCACACAGCTACACTCAGCCTCCCCGTGTCCCCTGGGCTACAGCTCCTCCACACAGCTACACTCAGCCTCCCCGTGTCCCCTCAGCTACAGCTCCTCCACACAGCTACACTCAGCCTCCCCGTGTCCCCTCAGCTACAGCTTCTCCACACAGCTACACTCAGCCTTCCCGTGTCCCGTCAGCTACAGCTCCTCCACACAGCTACACTCAGCCTCCACGTGTCCCCTCAGCTACAGCTCCTCCACACAGCAACACTCAGCTTCCCCATGTCCCCTCAGCTACAGCTCCCCCACACAGCTACACTCAGCCTCCCCATGTCCCCTCAGCTACAGCTCCCCCACACAGCTACACTCAGCCTCCCCGTGTCCCCTCAGCTACAGCTCCTCCACACAGCTACACTCAGCCTCCCCATGTCCCCTCAGCTACAGCTCCCCCACACAGCTACACTCAGCCTCCCCGTGTCCCCTCAGCTACAGCTCCTCCACACAGCTACACTCAGCCTCCCCGTGTCCCCTCAGCTACAGCTCCTCCACACAGCTACACTCAGCCTCCCCGTGTCCCCTCAGCTACAGCTCCTCCACACAGCTACACTCAGCCTCCCCGTGTCCTCTCAGCTACAGCTCCTCCACACAGCTACACTCAGCCTCCCCGTGTCCCCTCAGCTACAGCTCCTCCACACAGCTACACTCAGCCTCCCCGTGTCCTCTCAGCTACAGCTCCTCCACACAGCTACACTCAGCCTCCCCGTGTCCTCTCAGCTACAGCTCCTCCACACAGCTACACTCAGCCTCCCCGTGTCCCCTCAGCTACAGCTCCTCCACACAGCTACACTCAGCCTCCCTGTGTCAGCTACAGCTTCTCCACACAGCTACACTCAGCCTCCCCGTGTCCCCTCAGCTACAGCTCCTCCACACAGCTACACTCAGCCTCCCCGTGTCCTCTCAGCTACAGCTCCTCCACACAGCTACACTCAGCCTCCCCGTGTCCCCTCAGCTACAGCTCCTCCACACAGCTACACTCAGCCTCCCTGTGTCAGCTACAGCTTCTCCACACAGCTACACTCAGTCTCCCCGTGTCCCGTCAGCTACAGCTCCTCCACACAGCTACACTCAGCCTCCCCGTGTCCCCTCAGCTACAGCTCCTCCACACAGCTACACTCAGCCTCCCTGTGTCCCCTCAGCTACAGCTCCTCCACACAGCTACACTCAGCCTCCCCGTGTCCCCTCAGCTACAGCTTCTCCACACAGCTACACTCAGCCTCCCCGTGTCCCCTCAGCTACAGCTCCTCCACACAGCTACACTCAGCCTCCCCGTGTCCCCTCAGCTACAGCGTCTCCACACAGCTACACTCAGCCTCCCCGTGTCCCCTCAGCTACAGCTTCTCCACACAGCTACACTCAGCCTCCCCGTGTCCCCTCAGCTACAGCTCCTCCACACAGCTACACTCAGCCTCCCTGTGTCCCCTCAGCTACAGCTCCTCCACACAGCTACACTCAGCCTCCCCGTGTCCCCTCAGCTACAGCTTCTCCACACAGCTACACTCAGCCTTCCCGTGTCCCGTCAGCTACAGCTCCTCCACACAGCTACACTCAGCCTCCCCGTGTCCCGTCAGCTACAGCTCCTCCACACAGCTACACTCAGCCTCCCCGTGTCCCCTCGGCTACAGCTCCTCCACACAGCTACACTCAGCCTCCCCGTGTCCCGTCAGCTACAGCTCCTCCACACAGCTACACTCAGCCTCCCCGTGTCCCCTGGGCTACAGCTCCTCCACACAGCTACACTCAGCCTCCCCGTGTCCCCTCAGCTACAGCTCCTCCACACAGCTACACTCAGCCTCCCCGTGTCCCCTCAGCTACAGCTTCTCCACACAGCTACACTCAGCCTTCCCGTGTCCCGTCAGCTACAGCTCCTCCACACAGCTACACTCAGCCTCCACGTGTCCCCTCAGCTACAGCTCCTCCACACAGCAACACTCAGCTTCCCCATGTCCCCTCAGCTACAGCTCCCCCACACAGCTACACTCAGCCTCCCCATGTCCCCTCAGCTACAGCTCCCCCACACAGCTACACTCAGCCTCCCCGTGTCCCCTCAGCTACAGCTCCTCCACACAGCTACACTCAGCCTCCCCATGTCCCCTCAGCTACAGCTCCCCCACACAGCTACACTCAGCCTCCCCGTGTCCCCTCAGCTACAGCTCCTCCACACAGCTACACTCAGCCTCCCCGTGTCCCCTCAGCTACAGCTCCTCCACACAGCTACACTCAGCCTCCCCGTGTCCCCTCAGCTACAGCTCCTCCACACAGCTACACTCAGCCTCCCCGTGTCCTCTCAGCTACAGCTCCTCCACACAGCTACACTCAGCCTCCCCGTGTCCCCTCAGCTACAGCTCCTCCACACAGCTACACTCAGCCTACCCGTGTCCTCTCAGCTACAGCTCCTCCACACAGCTACACTCAGCCTCCCCGTGTCCTCTCAGCTACAGCTCCTCCACACAGCTACACTCAGCCTCCCCGTGTCCCCTCAGCTACAGCTCCTCCACACAGCTACACTCAGCCTCCCTGTGTCAGCTACAGCTTCTCCACACAGCTACACTCAGCCTCCCCGTGTCCCCTCAGCTACAGCTCCTCCACACAGCTACACTCAGCCTCCCCGTGTCCTCTCAGCTACAGCTCCTCCACACAGCTACACTCAGCCTCCCCGTGTCCCCTCAGCTACAGCTCCTCCACACAGCTACACTCAGCCTCCCTGTGTCAGCTACAGCTTCTCCACACAGCTACACTCAGTCTCCCCGTGTCCCGTCAGCTACAGCTCCTCCACACAGCTACACTCAGCCTCCCCGTGTCCCCGGGGCTACAGCTCCTGATCACAGTTCCTATGATCACTATTACATTGTTTTTATAGCTTTATTTAGGTGACTTTGAAAACGTTTTGGTTTAGCCATGTTTGTTTGTTTGTTGTAGTACAGAATGTAGCCTGATAACTTCAATCTACATTATCTTACGGTTGTTATTGTTTGACTTGCAAACCCACTATGATTTTTGCACACAGCGTTGAAATGCGGTGTTTTTTTTGGAAGACTTTGCTGTTTTTTCTTGGATGTTTCTGTTTGCGCGTAGTGACTTTAAGATGTTCCTTGTTCGTGTTTTTGTTTTGTTGCGGTTGCACCCGAGTCAAGAGCCGCATGGCTCACAGGGCTACATCTAATAAATGAAACTGAAACGGCGAGGTCCGATCAACGAGGATGTCCCCGAGTTTGGAAGCGGACATTTGCCAGTGGCGTGCTAGTAAACAATCAACAACAACAACAACAACAGCGGGATAAACTGTTCTTCCCGTTGTAGGATGGAGATTACATGTTTTTGTAAATAATCGCTAACCCTTTTGCCTTTCACGAAATGCCAGCGTTTATTAATGCTGAGGCTGAGCGGCAACGTCTCATCATGTCCTCGCCTGGAGTTCCCATCAGTCGGTCGGTCGGCTCGCGACGCAGACTCGAGAGTAACTATTGGAGCTCTCTTTCGATAAAAAAAAAATAACTAAGAAAATGCGTTTGCCCTTGCTGGTATAAATGCAAATATTAATGTCAAAACAAACAAACATTACACCGTTTTTTTGTAACCATCTTGGTACCGGCACAAATGATGTTAAGGGCTCAACCCGAGCCATGCGATGCTTTGGCGTCTTTGCGTTGTCCTCGTTCGCTGTTCGCCTGCGGGCAGCCTTTGGTCAAAAGCACGTGCCGGCTGCGTCAGCCTTAATAAGTGCTCGCAGACAGAACGCGGGAGAAGCACTCCCCCCCCAAACGATTGCCGTGGTGCGGGTGGGATACGTTGGCACCAGGGAGACGAAGGGGATGGAATCGGGCCTTGCTGGTTCTAATCACCGCCCTCGCTCACCGCTGGCGTCATCCAATCGCCGTCGACGTTTAATGAACGCCCGGAGCAGAACAACAAGAAAAGCAGCAGCAACAACAAAAAAAACATCAACAACAAAAGCAATAAAAACATCAACAACAAAAACAATAAAAACATCAACATCCAAAACCACAAAGACAACAACGACATCATCAATAACAATTAAAACATCAACAAAACATGAAAAACATAAACAACAGCAACAAAACAACAACAACAACCGACACAGCAACCACAACAAAAACAACAACCGAACGTGCACGTGGCTGAGCGCGCGCGGTGCCTAAATTGAGTCGTCGCTATGCATCGCTGATTGTGCTTTGATCGGGGCGCATTAAAGCTTCAGGCTTAACCCAAATCGCCATGCACTTAACCTTTACGGAGCGAGGTTTGCGGTGCCGAAACGTGCGTTGAATCTCGTTTACCGCAAAGGTGCACGCGCACAAAAGACAAAGATCCCCCGCGTAGCCTTAGCTGACCGTTGGGGCAAGTGCTGTTAGCGTAGCACCTACGAAGGCCGGAACGGCACACGAAGAGGGGGGTGGGTGGCCAGCACCACGCCCGGCCGCCTTTGTCTCCCCAGTGGCGATGTTTACACACCGCACCAGGTACTCATCGACTTAGGAGAGGCCCAGGAACAGTTCACATGATCGTCACTGGGTGTTGGCCGCGAGCCGGAAGCGAACTCGGGTCTCCGGGTTCGTAGTGCAGTGCGCTCACCGCATACAGCACACACACACACACGCGCACTGTTGTCCCACGTTCGACAGCGTAGCGGCATCTGAGCGAATTCGAGCCGCATAATACGATTGTATATATTAGGAAGATATAGGTGAGCCGCGTATTACAGCGCGAAATCGCACAAAGCGAATCCGCGTTAGGGAACTTGAACTCCGTCTTGGATGTTCTCGATGAGAGTTAAATCGTAAAAAAAAACGGGACAGAACTAATACTGCAAACCTATTTAAACTTAGTTGGGGAAAGGGTAAACAGCGAAAATAAATCACTGAAAAAAAAATTGCGTGCTCAAGAAAGAATAAAAACAAATATTCAACAAATACAGCTTTTGAAATGTTTTGAATGGACCAGTATTTTGAGAGTCGAAATCGGTCGTGTATTGCGATGGGGGGGGGGGGGGGGGGGGCAACCACAGAGAGGGCCGATTAAGAATTGTATTGGAAAACACACAGGGGAGCGATCGAAAAGAATCAAATCCAGTTTCGAAAAACACAGCTGACCGCCTCGAAAGAATGCATTTTTACTTTTAAAAAAATCTGGATGAACAAAAGTAAGACGGATAGGACACTGTGCAGTTTTAGCAAGAGTTGTCTAAGTTATAATGACCCTGCGGTGATGAATAAGAGTGATGGTACACAGTGTGGTGGTGTACTCATCAGAGGTCAAAGTTGTAATGACCGTGGCCGACGTTCACAAGAGCCAACGCCACAGGAGCCTCTGAATTACCGTGAACAGCAGTCGAGGTCGTGCCGACAGTAAAAGTTTGAGCAGAATCGCGTTGTTGAAAACTCGCAGCGTCTTAAAGGTGGCACACAGATGACCTCTAGGAAATGATGAAAGGCTCCGATTCGCTCGTTTCAAGCTCAATCGCCCGAGCTCTTTGGTGAAAACATTGCTGATATCTGCATCACCCTCATCATCGTCGTTCTCATGATGAATATCATCATTATTTTCATCATCATCATCATCATCGTTATCTTCATCATCGTCACCAATGTACGACAAATATTGCAGCAGATGTGGAGATGTAAATTTTCTTTTCACCGTTTCACGACGACGCTAGTCTGGCCCAACGAAGAAGGAAGAATGAAGAAAGAAAGATGAAGACAAAGATGACAAAAAATAAGAAGATTATGATGATGATGATGGATGACGAAGATGAAGAAGGAGAAACGGTCCTGAAAGTCGCGAAGTCGTTTTCTCAGTCGTCCACGCGAGCTGCATGAAGGCGTCCTCGTGTCTCTGTGACCACTGCCGTGCGTGTCGACACGGCAGCCACCCGCCAAGGACGCCAAATTACACCCCACTCTCTGTTCTTTCCGGGAACACAACAACAACAACAATACAGCAACAGCAACAACAATAATAATAACACTACCCGCCGTTAACTTTAGTTCCAGTGAAACGGTACAGACACGTTTAAAGAGGTCGATTTTGCAAAATGTGCCATAATTTACCCAACATGTGATTCCAAAAATTGCGCGCGTTGAATTGGGTGCGGATGTTTTTGTTTGCCTTTCTGCGGGTGACTGCGCACGGGGAGCGGTGGCGCAGCGGTTAGCGCAGCGCTGCGCTACGAAACCGGAGACCCGAGTTCGATTCCCGCTCGCGCCCAACGGCGGGTGACGATTATCTGAACCGGTTCTGGGCCTCCCCTAGGTGTACTCAGTCTCAAATGAGTACCTGGTGCGGTGTGTAATCACCGCCACTGGGGAGACAAAGGCGGCTGGGCGTGGTGCTGGCCACCCCCTCGTGTGCCGTGCCGGCCTTCATAGGAGCTGATCGCTCACGGCACTTGCCCCCAGCAGTCCATTGGAGGCTACACGGGGGGGAGGGGGCATCTTTGCGTGTCCGTGCGAGCGGTGGCATGAG
The DNA here is from genome assembly GCF_015708825.2 of Lethenteron reissneri. NCBI lineage: Eukaryota > Metazoa > Chordata > Hyperoartia > Petromyzontiformes > Petromyzontidae > Lethenteron > Lethenteron reissneri. The sequence continues at coordinate 6,459,705 of NC_083833.1, read as the reverse complement.
CGGACATGCCAGAGGTTGCGTAATCAGCGGTGTCGGCGCTAGACTCGGAGGAGGAGGGGGGGCAGGAGGTGGGGGCAGCAGGAGGGGGAGGTGGGGGCAGGAGGAGGTGGAGGTGTGGGGCAGCAGGAGGGGGAGGTGGGGGCAGCAGGAGGGGGGAGGTGGGGGCAGCAGGAGGGGGAGGTGGGGGCAGCAGGAGGGGGAGGTGGGGGGCAGCAGGAGGGGGAGGTGGGGGGCAGCAGGAGGGGGAGGTGGGGGCAGCAGGAGGGGGAGGTGGGGGCAGCAGGAGGGGGAGGTGGGGGGCAGCAGAGGGGGAGGTGGGGGCAGCAGGAGGGGGAGGTGGGGGCAGCAGGAGGGGGAGATGGGGGCAGCAGGAGGGGGAGGTGGGGGCAGCAGGAGGTGGGGGGCAGCAGGAGGGGGAGCAGGAGGGGGGAGTCGAGGCCACACACGGCGCGTTGGCAAGGATGACTGATGATCGTCTTAATTGACGATGGCTAAGATGAATGTGACTGCACGTGTGTGGATGTGTGTGGAGGGAGGGGGGGGGGCAGTGGTTAGCACGCTGTGCCAATCCGCCGACCCGAGTTCGAATTCGTGGCGAGATGTTGATCACCTCGCCTGGTCTACAGGAGGTCGTGGGTTCGATACCGACCCTGACGCCTGCTGCTGCTGTATATTTGGAGTTTGAATGTCTCTCTTTCCCCCGTCTCTGGTCGTATGGAATTGTCTGCAGTTTTTCCCTCCACATTTAGAAACACGCGTTTAGAGCTTTGGCTGCTACATATTTCCACGTGCGCCTTTTGGCGTCATCTGGTCCAACCCATATGAGACTAGGCTCGAAGGAAAGCTGTCTCGGGTGTGGACCAATCAACTTCAAGGACAGTGCACATTATCAGAGTTATGTTCTTTTGTTTGTATTATGACTGCAGGTATTGCGGTCTATGCAAACATGACTCCTTGCAAAAAGGTGTCAGTTTTGTTGCCAGATAGAAGGGTAAAGAACCAATTATCATATTTTTACTGGCAAATGAGGTCCCCATAGTATAAGCCACTTCGTTGACCTATCATTTGAGGCCAGGTCGCTCTTCTGAAAGAACAGCTATAGAGCTCAAGTGGATCTTAGCTGGTAAAATAAAAATAGTGTTTAGTTTAGAGGTGTTTTATTTTTTGTTCTCTTCAGCGGAGACGATTATCTTGGGTCGGCTCAGCCTTAACATGAGTACCTGGTTACGCGGTGTGTGCCGATACCAAACATTCAAAGGTCCTGCTCGCTATCGGCACTTGCCCCAAACGTCTGTTTAAGGCTATAGGGGGGACCTTTGTCTTTGGAGAGGGTGGTGTTCACCCCCCCCCCCCCACACACACTATGTAAATGTTGTTCCGCTCACGGCCAACACGATTATCTGAACCGTTCCTGGTCATCCTGTAGGTCCACTCAGCCTCAAATGAGTACCTGGTGCGACGTTAAACGTCGGCACTAGGGAGACAAAGGCGGCCGGGCGTGGTGTTGGCCACCCACCCCCTTCGTATGTACGTGTGTACGTTGAACTTCTTTCGCACCGTACGTAGCCAACCGTGCTAGATAAGGGCACCTGCCCCGACAGTCTGTTACGAGGCTATAAGGGGGATCGTTGTTTTATCGCCTGCTGTACCGTATGCATTTAGGGGACATTGCCTACTAACAAAGACGATGTCAGTTTAATACGTAGGCTTTCGCGACCAATATCATCCAATATAATCTAACCCCACTGCTTATTTTGAGCATACAAAAAAAATCACTGTAACCTTTGATACATTTTTTTTTTTACAAAAATGTCAAACTCACGTTGAGAGAGTTTATGTCGCCGGCTCCGTCCGTCAGTGACCCTCGATGAATACGATCCGATTGAAACGAAGCTGCAGCAGGCATCACGCTGCGTCCGCTCTTCTAGGACGCGCGGCCTGTTGAATATCGGCCCAAAATGATTGAAGCGTCATCGCCCCAAGCTCTGGAGATGGAAAAAAAAACCCAGAGAGGGGGCACGCGAAATTATTCGAATTTATTTGCAAATACAAACAGACGAACGCGCTGCACCCTGACAGCTTCTCTCGTCCGCGGCCAGACCGCTAATGAAATTGAACCGAAGGAACAAAGACAAAGATCCCCCGTGTAGCCTTAACACATTGTTGGGGCAAGTGCTGTCAGCGAGCAACTTTGATGGCCGGCACGGTACACGAGGGGGGTGGGTGGTCAGCACCACGCCCGGCCGCCTTTGTCTCTCTCAGTGGCGATGTTTACACACCGTACCAGGTAGTCATTTGAGGCCGAGTTTACCTAGAGGGGGGGACCAGGACCGGTTCAAATAATCGTCACCGGCGTTGGTCGTGAGCGCGAATCGAACCCGGGTCGCCGGGTTCGCAGCGCAGCGTAGCGCTAACCGCTGCACCACCGCTCCTCCCCCACACACACAGTCACGTGGCTAGAAAGGGTTAAAGAATTCACGAGCGTATCCCTTTGTTAAATTTCCCCCCCCCCCCCCCCCAACATTTGACTGCTGTCAAAGGCATGACAATCGGCCCCTAATAATAAATTTACGTTTATAAATTGGTGCATTTCATCCGTAGATCCCGCCAATGCGCGCCGCCACCGTGTATGGAAATCCGGGAGATGAATAGGGCCTGCAAAATCTACGGCAATAACGGGGAGGGGGTGGGGGATTGGGGGGGGGGGGTTCAATGCCAGTTTCAAGTGGTGAGTTTTCAAGACGGGACTTTAACCAGCTGGTTCTTTTTCACCTGGAGGCGTGCGAGGTGCCCCTTTGTCTTGGGGTGCGAGACGTGGCCAGATTTAAAAAAAGAAAACAAATTTAGAAAGGAAATCATCATTGGAACCTCATTTGCCAGTAAAAAATATGATAATTGTTTTTTTACCCTTCTATCTGGCAACAAAACTGAAAAGAAAAGGTGTCAGTTTTGTTGCCAGATAGAAGGGTAAAAAAAACAATTATCAAGGAAAATCATCTAAAACACAAATTCAGCACGGGGCACAAATTACAACAAAACCCCCTGTATTTATTAAAATTGTACATTTTTTTTAATGATTGAGAACTACACGTGGGCGGGGGCGGGGGGGAGGGGGGGTTGCAAGGCTGCAGTAAATGTTACGAAGCACCGACTAAGGCAATAGCTGGGACGACTCTGGTTCTAGATTTGAAGCTTTCGTGACTGCAATGATTCGTATTCTTAGGTTTTTTCGGTAAAGTCACGTAGGTAAAAAATTAAAATTAATAAAAGTAAAATAAAAATAAAATAAAAATCACGACGTTTCGGAGGCAACACAAGCTTCCGTCTTCAGGTGGAACCGTCACAGCACGATAGCTGTATCACTTGAACTGTCACAGTGAGATAGCTGTATCACTTGATGCAGCTATCGTGCTGTGACGGTTCAACCTGAAGACGGAAGCTTGTGTTGCCTCCGAAACGTCGTGATTTTTATTTTATTTTTATTTTACTTTTATTAATTTAATTTTTTTTACCTACGTCACTTTGCCGAAAAAACCTAAGAATACGACTCTGGTTGTCTTGTGAGCAAGCAAACGGCACGAAGCAGCGCGTCATTCCAAAGTGTGGGAGCTGCGCTGGTGGCAAAAGCCGCGATCAGCTGTGCAGCAGGAACAGAGCCTTGACCTGGGAGTCCTTCGAAGAAGGCGAACCGAATATCTCAGGGACGTCATTCCGCAGGGATTTATTATTTGAAGCTCGTGGGGAGGGTGGGTGGATTTGGCGAGGCGGAGGGGGGTGCTGAAGCCTCTTGTTTGCACACCCCGAATCATCTGCTGAGTTGAGAGCCGTTAGTTGTTCGCAAAGGAGCTCGTTGCGATGGACAACTCCACATTGCCATGGCGGGTTCAAGTGCTCCCACGAGACGGCCATTGGCTCGCTCACCGAGTTGCGATCGATGACGATGAGAGCGATATAAGATTGTAACGCGTCGCCGCATGGCATCGTCTCATCTGTCTCAAAGAGAGATGGAGAGACAGAGAGGACGACTTAGAGCGAGAGAAAGAGGGGAGGACCCACAGAGACACAGAGAGAGGTCGGCTCAGAGAGAGAGAGGACGACTCAGAGATAGAGGACGACTCAGAGAGAGAGGACGACTAAGAGAGAGAGGACGACTCAAAGAGAGAGAGAGATGACGACTCAGAGAGAGAGAGAGGACGACTCAGAGAGAGATGACGACACAGAGAGAGATGACGACTCAGAGAGAGAGAGAGAGAGATGACGACTCAGAGAGAGAGAGGACGACTCAGAGAGAGAGAGGACGACTCAGAGAGAGAGGACGACTCAGAGAGAGAGGACGACTCAGAGAGAGAAAGAACGACTCAGAGAGATAGAGAAAGAGGGGAGACTCCGAGAGACAGAGAGAGCGCACGACTCAAAGAGAGAGAGGACGACTCAGAGAGAGAGAGAGGACGACTCAAAGAGAGAGAGGACGACTCAGAGAGAGAGCGCACAACTCAAAGAGAGAGAGAGGACGACTTAGAGGCGCCAGGAGTAGGAACCACAGACGAGGAGCGGGAGAACGGCAGCAACACTCCACCAAGCTCTGCGGTCCTCTCGATATGACGGTGTTAATGAGCCATTACTCTAGTGATGTGAGCGCTGGCGATCATCTATCTGGCCGAGCCAACCCTGATTCCAATTCAAACTAAGGCCGTTGCCATCAAGAGCCCACTCATGGACGAAATGTCAAGCAAAGACAAAGATACCCCTTCAAGGCTCCGTGGGCTGTTGGGGCAAGTGCTGTTATCGATGACGTGGTGGCATGGCCAGCACCACGCCCGGTCGCCTTTGTCTCGCCAGTACTGACGTAAACACGAGATTAGGATGTACACCCGTTTAAGGCTGAGTCGAACCAAGGGGGAGAACCAGGACCGGTTCAGATCTCTGATGTTGGTCCCGAGCGGTGGTTATAACGAAGTGCGCTAACCACTATGCCACCGCTCCTCAATGTCTCGCAAACACACACGCACGCACGCGCACGCGTGTCACGCGCAATGTGTGCCTGTGTCGACCTTGTCAATAACCCCGTGAATAATGGTATATGAACACGGAGCGTATATGTCACACACACACATACACAAAAGACAAAGGTCTCCCGTATAGCCTTAACAGCCTGTTGGGGCAAGTGCTGTTAGCGAGCACCTATGAAGGCCGGCACGGCACACGAGGGGGTTGGTGGCCAGCAAACACACCCGGCCGCCTTTGTCTCCCTCGTGGCGATGTTTACACCCCAATTGCTCAGTTTAGGCTGAGTCGACCTGGGAGAGGCCCAGGACCGGTTCAGATAATGAATCGTCACTGGGTGTTGGCCGTGAGCAGGAATTGAACTCGGGTCGCCAGGTTCGTAGCGCAGCGTAGCGCGAGCCACTACACTACCGCTCCACACACTCACAGACGCACACGCGCGCAGACAAAGACACACACAACAATGACCAATGGGAGGCCCAGGTTCGAGGGTGTGAAACCTCGGCGTTGGGGAGACAAAGGCGGCCGAGTGTGGTGTATGAATATATATCGGCCACTCCACACCCTCATACGGGGGGTGCTGGACAGCGTCACACTTTTAAGAACGATAATAACACTGGTCAACAAAAAAAAACACATTTTTTTCTGGCCTGGACTTTTGCAGCTGTTTTAGACTAATTTCAGGGCGCCGATTCCAAATCTGATCTCAGATTTGCTCTATCACATCATTTTTATGCTATAGGCATACCCCATTTTCATTGATTTTACCCGAAATTAACTCTGTCACTTATGATTGCAAGTTGTTGCGAGTCAGTGGCTGCTTTAGTGTTAAAATATGGTGCTGTATTTTTAGGATAGTGTGTTTATAACATTTTTACTTAACTTTAATTAATTTTTATTTTATTTTAATTTTACTTTCATTAATTAAAAAAAAAAATTACCTACGTGACTTTACCGAAAAAACCTAAGAATATGAATCCTTGCAGTCACGAAAGCTTCAAATCTAGAAGTGAAGAAGGTGTTCAGCCGAACACCCCGGAATAAATCTAAGACGAGGTTTTACCCTTTCTGGCAATAATAAAACAACAGCGTTAGACCAGAAGACGCCACAAGGCGAACAGCACAAAGACAAAGCCACTATCGGGCCATTGAGAGCTCGGGGTGAGCCTAGGCTCTAAATGAACTGAGACGAGGCTCTAAAGAAAGCTGTCTCTGGTGTGGACCAATCAGTTTCATAGACAATGCATCATCATCTACTACCAGAGCATTTTTTTGTTTGCATGTTCACCACAAGTACGTGTAGTTAATGCAGACACGATTCCTTGTAAAAGGTTTCAGTTTGGTGTTTTAACATTTTAACACACCTGTTGTATTATTTCGATTTAAAGCTTTCGTGACTGTCTTTCCGACAGACCTGTTCTTCAACTGAATGACGGCTGCTTGCGTTGTGGCCGGAACGTCGTGAGAATTGTATTTTATTACGTTTTATTATTATTATTTATTATTATTTCCCTTCTGCGTGACTTTACCGAAAGAACCAAGAAGATTTCGATGTAAAGCTTTCGTCACTGCAGGGATTCATCTTCTTGGTTCTTTCGGTAAAGTCACGTAGAAGGGAAATAATAAAATAATAAAAAATAAAACATAATAAAATAATTCTCTACGACGTTTCGGCCACAACGCAAGCAGCCGTCCTCAGGTGAAGACCACGTCTGTCGGGGAGACAGCGTGACTTTACCGAAAGAACCAAGAAGATGAACCAAGAAGATGTTGTATTATTGCCAGAGGAGGGTAAAAGCCCAGGCGAGTCTGCGTGAGGCTTTGAACGGGCGGTGATGTTCCCAACGTCGGTGTCGCCGCTGCGTAGCTACGAGGAGGGGGCGTTCTGCCTTCGTGAATTGGCCTGGAGCCTGGGCGAGCACTGCAGGGCCTGGATTTGCCACTCAGAGAGGGCGACCTGAGATTTGGTGGGCGGGTGGAGGACGGGGATGATAGTTGTTAGGGCTACGAACCCGGCGACCCGAGTTCGATTTCCCGCTCACGGCCAACACCGGCGACGATTATCTGAACCGGTCCTGGGCCTCCCCTAGGTCGACCTAGTGCGGTGTGTAAAACATCGTCACTGGGGAGACAAAGGCGGCCGGGCGAGGTGCTGGCCACCCACCCCCACGTGTACCGTCGGGGCCTTCATAGGTGCTCGCTAACAGCACTTGTCTCTACAATCGGTTTAGGCTACACGGGGGATCTTTGTCTTTGTAAGTGTGTGCGTATGTCTGTGTGGTGTGTGAGTGTGGGGAGCGTAAGTGTCGCGGTTAGCGCATTGCGCTACGAACCTGGCGACCCGGGTTCGATTTCCCGCTCACGGCCAACACCGGCGACAATTATCTGAACCGGTCCTGGGCCTCGCCTAGGTCGACTCGGCCTCAAGTGAGTTCCTGATGCGGTGTGTAAAACATCGCCACTGGGGAGACAAAGGCGGCCGGGCGTGGTGCTGGCCATGACACCCCCACGTGTGCCGTCGGGGTCTTCATAGGTGCTCGCTAACAGCACTTGCCCCAACAGTCTGTTCAGGCTACACGGGGGATCTGTGTCTGTGTGTGTCTGTGTGTTTGTGTGAGTGTGGGGAGCTGTAGTGTAGTGGTTAGCGCGCTGCGCTACGAACCTGGCGACCCTGGTTCGATTTCCCGCTCACGGCCAACACCAGTGACGATTATCTGAACCGGTCCTTGGCCTTCGCTACGTCGACTCATCCTCAAAGAAGTACTCGGTGCGGTGTCTAGTAAACATCGCCACTGGGGAGACAAAGGCGGCCGGGCGTGGTGCTGGCCATGCCACCCCCACGTGTACCGCCGGGGCCTTCATAGGTGCTCGCTAACAGCACTTGACCCAACAGTCGGTCCAGGCTACACGTGAGCTCTTTGTCTTTGTAAGTGAATGAGTGTGAATGAGTGTGCGTGTGTGTGCGAGAATGTCTGCGTGTAGGTCCTCGCTAACAGCACTTGCCCCAACAGTCGGTCCAGGCTACACGGGGGATCTTTGTCTTTGTTTTCTTGGAGTCCTGTAAGGGAGCGAGACGGCGGCGCGTGTGATGGATGAATGCGTTCTGGGCCAATGCGAGTAATTGTCAAGTGGGGCGGCCCTGGTACTGTTGTGCACGACCTCAACCTGACAGCTTACATCGGGGTTACCGCAACACTGAAGGCCTCGCGAACCACCACCAAACCCCAAACAAACACCAACCACTACCACCACCAAACCCCAAACAAACACCAACCACTACCACCACCAACCCCCAACAAACATTAACCACGCCACCAACACCAACCACACCACCACCAAACCCCAAACAAACACCAACCACTACCACCACCAAACCACAAACAAACACCAACCACTACCACCACCAACCCCCAACAAACATTAACCACACCACCAACACCACCCACACCACCACCAAACCCCAAACAAACACCAACCACTACCACCACCAAACCACAAACAAACACCAACCACTACCACCACCAACCCCCAACAAACATTAACCACACCACCAACACCACCCACACCACCACCAAACCCCAAACCGGTCCTGGGCCTCCCCTAGGTCGACTTAGCCTCAACTGAGTACCTGGCGCGATGTGTAATCATCACCACTGGGGAGACAAATGCGGCCGGGCGTGGTGTTGGCCATCCCCCCCCCCCCCGTGTGCCGTGCTGGCCTTCATAGGTGCTCGCTAACAGCACTTGCCTCTACAGTCTGTTAAGGCTATACGGTGGATATTTGTCTTTGTGTACCTCTGCGCAGCGGCTTTTGGCTCAGCCATTGAAAACGAAGACGGTCACCGCATCGCGCGCTCTCGCATGCGCTTCTGCGGCCGTCTGGAACGTTCTCTTAGTAAGCCACTAGAGCTATGCACTTTAAACGATCTCGATTGACGAACTCATTTCTGTGGAACTGCTTTTTTTAAATCCTTTATATTAAGTTCACTTGCTTGCTTGCGCGCTTACGACCGTGCAAATCTTTCGGTCGTTTTTTAACCCACTTCCCGTGATCCAATCGAGCTGACATTTTGCACACAGACTCGTTGTGCGTGACAATTTATTTTCGTGAAAAAAAAAATTCCCAAATTTTCCACTTTTTAGGAAAAAAAAATCACTAACACAATCATATATTTTTCCTAAACACAGAAAATTATTCTGGATGTGTGCCAACACACTATAAAAATGAAACTCTTACTCAAGAAAAACAGAAATGAATAAAAAAATGAAACCGATGCCACGCATATAAAGGATTTATAGTGAAAAACTTAGTTTTTACGGGTTAATTTTTCGTTAAGTTTGTTGGCCTTCCCGCGCACCTCCGATTCCTATTAGCATAGCACGGTTGGCTATGTACGATGCGAAAGAAGTTTAACGCACATTTACATATATGCTCCGTCCCCCCCGCTCCCCCATCGCCGTCCTCAGAAACCTGTCACTGGCCGGCGAGGCTAAGTATGGTCACGTAATTCCCACGACTCACACGGCGTGAGTGAATGATGGATTCAATGGGGAACGGTGGGGAGATGGGTGGTGGGGGGGGGGGCAGGGCATCTCTCGCCCCCCCCCCCACCACCAACCCACCCATTCGAGACCCAGAAAATTGGAATTTTATTGATATTGATCGGCGAAAATCCATTCAATATTTGTAATATTATTATTAATGAAGGGTCACCTGTTAGAAAAAAAAAGCAAAGCTTCACATTCCGGGACAGCCTCCTAGGTTCATGAGAAGTGTCGAGATTGACCTCGACAATGTCTGTGGAGCATCCACCAAGATGCACGGGGCAGGTGCTTTGCTGGGAATTAGATCGTGAGACTAAGGAACGCGTGGACCAGAGGGCAGACACGAATTAAAAGACGATAAAGGTTTTGGGTTAGATCGAGTAAGTGTTAATGTTGTGTCGTAACCCTCCACCACCCGACACGGCCCATTAGTAATGATTTGTCACTTAAACAAAACACCAATTAGTGACTGCTTCAGCCCACCGGTGTGCTGTAGAGTAAATCCACAACATTTACAATTTCGTAAAGTTTTAGTAAAATTGGCATTTTGTTTAAGTGACAACTCTCTTATTAATTGGCTGTGTCGGGTGGTTGAGGGTTACGATACAACATTTATGCTTACGTGATCCAGCTCACAAACATTTATCGTGAATAATATTGGTCACGAAAGCCTCCGTGTTAAGCGGACCAATTCCAGAGACACCGCGTCGATTTGGGCCTCTGCAGGGCACCAACGATTTGCACGGTTTGCTACGTACGGTGCGAGAGAAGTTCAATGTACAGACGTCACCAACAGAGACTGGACACTGAGGTGCCAGTGTCTTGGGGTGGCCTTCATCCAGCAGTGGATTGTCAAAGGGCTGCACGTTATACTGGTAGGAACCAACCTGGTTCCACCAGGCCACAGGGGATTATTGTGTCCGTCCGTTCGTCGTGGATCCAAAAATGGGAGGGGTCGGGCTGGGTAGAGAGGGGAGGGTGGGGAGGGGATGGGTGGGGAGGGTAGGGAGGGGCTGGGTGGGGAGGGTGGGGCTGGGTGGGGTTGGGTGGGGAGGGGCTGGTCACCCCGTGGTGCCCTTATAAAACTCAACGTTTAACCTACTCACGCCGGCTTGTGCCCGCCCTCACAGTCGACCATCTTTGCGGAATACACCACGCGGCCGTTGACCCTGGCCATTGACCGAGCAACCCGACGTTCCTTCCAGCTCCCTCCGCAAGGAATTTGTTCAACTTCGATCGTATTCACAGTCGGGTCGGTGGGAGGGGTGGTAATTGGAAGAGCGGCCGATGGTCGTGATGACACCTTGAGTTGATGCGAGGGCTCGGGATGGGATGGGATGCAAGCGTCGTGCATCTCAATCCGTGTGCCGTGTGCTGAGCGAGCGGCGCCGCAACGAGGTGGAGAGGAAATGCATCGACATTAAAATGCGGATTGCTTAACGCTCGGCTTCTCGCGGTCACGGGCAAGTCTCCTTTACGACCATGCGGAGACAAAGGCAAAGATCACCCATATAGCCTCCTCGGACCGTTGGGGCAAGTGCTGTTAGCGAGTACCTAATGGGGGCCGGCTCGACACACGAGGGGGTTGAATGGCCAGCAACACTCCCGACCGCCTTTGTCTCCCCAGTGGCGATGTTTACTCACCGCACCAGGTACTCATTTGAAGGCCTCCTAAAATGAGTGGACTCGGCTTTCAATGGGTACCTGATGCGGTACGTAAACATCAGCACTGGGAAGACAAAGGCGGCCGGGCCTGGTGCTGGCCACCCACCCCCTCGTGTGCCGTGCCGGCCTTCATAGGCGCTACTCGCTAACAGCACTTGCCCCAACGGTCTGCTGAGGCTATACGGGGTATCTTTGAGTGAGTGTGTAGCGTTTGTATGATCTCCTACGCTGCATGAGTTTACCTCCCAGTTCTTACTCTTTGCTCCCAAAGCTTTAAAAAAACAAGAAAATAAATCCCCCGTATAACACAAGCCAGACTTTTGGGGCAAGTGCTGTAAGCGAGCACCTATGAAGGCCGACACGGCACACGAGGGGGTGGGTGGCCAACACTACGCCCGGCCGACTTTGTGTCTCCATAGCGGCGATGTTTACACACAGCACCAGGTACTCATTTGAGGCCGAGTCGACTTAGGGGAGGCCCAGGACCGGTTCAGACAATCGCCACTGGGTGTTGGCCATGAAGGCGAATCGAACCCGGGTCGCCAGGTTCATAGCGCAGCGCGCTACACACGCGCGCGCACACACTTTAACTGTTATCAGCTTAAAACGACATCCCAATGCTGAACGATTATCTGCAAATGACCGTACTCAGTTGGGGTTCGCCCAGCAGCAGCATTAGCAACAGCAGCAGCAGCAACAACATCGGACCTCCTGCTGCGAAAACAAGGCAAGAATCCTCCTGACGAATGTTATTCGCGAGACTCGGGGGCGCGGGGGGAGTGCAAAGAAAATAAACATCAGACCAGTCGCAAGAGTCGGACAACATCATGTCCCGGCTGCGCACAAGCGATAGGGGTTGTGCCTTTCGGCGACAACACGAGTTCGACCGGCTGCTCATCAGCCCGCCGGATATATCCTCGCCGCTTCCCCGGGATTAATTTGCATAATTAGCACGTACATCACGCGTCAAGTAAACTGGCCATTCCTCGCCCCTATCGCGACTTAATTGCAATCAAACGAGGAATTCATCCTCGCGTTCGTCGGCGTGGGAGTGAATGGATTGTTAATCAACGTCACCTCGCGCCGTAACGATACACACACAAGGCGCACACACACAGCGCACACACACAGCGCACACACACAGCGCACACACACAGCGCACACACACAGCGCACACACACAGCGCACACACACAGCGCACACACACAGCGCACACACACAGCGCACACACACAGCGCACACACACAGCGCACACACACAGCGCACACACACAGCGCACACACACAGCGCACACACACAGCGCACACACACAGCGCACACACACAGCGCACACCACACACACACAGCGCACACCACACACACACAGCGCACACCACACACACACAGCGCACACCACACACACACAGCGCACACCACACTCACAGCACACACACAGCGCACACCACACACACACAGCGCACACCACACACACAGAACACACACAGCGCACACACAGCGCACACCGCACACACACAGCGCACACACAGCGCACACCACACACACATCACACACACAGCGCACACCACACACACAGCACACACACAGCGCACACCACACACACAGCACACACACAGCGCACACCGCACACACACAGCGCACACACAGCGCACACCACACTCACAGCACACACACAGCGCACACCGCACACACAGCGCACACACACACCACACACACAGCGCACACAGCGCACACACAGCGCACACCACACACACAGCGCACACACAGCGCACACCACACACACAGCACACACACAGCGCACACACAGCGCACACCACACACACAGCGCACACACACACAGCAGACACACAGCGCACACCACACACACAGCGCACACCACACACACAGCGCACACCACACACACAGCACACACATAGCGCACACATCACACACACAGCGCACACCACACACACAGCACACACAGCGCACACCACACGCACAGCGCACACACAGCGCACACACAGCGCAAACCACACACACAGCGCACACCACACACACAGTACACACACAGCGCACACACAGCGCACACCACACACACAGCGCACACACAGCGCACACACAGCGCACACCACACACACACACCACACACACAGCGCACACACAGCGCACACACAGCGCACACCACACACACAGCGCACACCGCACACACACAGCACACACACACCGCACACACACACACCGCACACACATACACGGCACAAACACAGCGCACACCACACACACAGCGCACACACAGCGCACACACAGCGCACACCACACACACAGCGCACACACAGCGCACACCACACACACACCACACACACAGCGCACACCGCACACCACACACACAGCACACATACACACACCGCACACACACACCGCACACACACAGCACACATAAACAGCGCACACCGCACACACACACAGCGCACACACAGCGCACACACACACCGCACACACATACACGGCACAAACACAGCGCACACCACACACACAGCACACAAACAGCGCACACCACACACACAGCACACCCACAGCGCACACCGCACACCACACACACAGCGCACACCGCACACACACAGCGCACACACAGCACACACACAGCACACACACAGCACACACACACAGCGCGCACACACACAGCGCACACACACACAGCACACACACAGCGAATACACAGCGCACACACAGCGTACACACAGCACACGCACAACGGCACACCCCAAAAGAGTGTGTACAGCCTGCTGAACAGAATGTTGGGGCTAAGTGCTGTGAGCGAAGGCCGGCACTGTGGCAACGCTGTGGTTCTCATCTGAGGCTGAGTCGACCTAGAGAAAGCCCGGGACCGGTTCAGATAAGCGTCACTTGGTGTTGTCCGTAAGCGGGACTCGAATTGGGGTCGCCGGGTTCGTAGCGCAGCGCGCTAACCGCTGCACCACCGCTCCCACTTACGGCCAAACCCAATCCCCGCTAACCACCACCATCTCGAATCGCACATAATTGTGGCAGCAATGCGTCACTCACAAACAACACCGTTTATTTCCGTTAATTTACTCTGTTATTGCATAGTTTTTCTCTCTCTAATTTCTCGTCAAATTGTTTTTATAAAATATATTTTTTTTGTCTTTCTGCGTCATTTTAATCCGATTGTGCTCTCCAGTGTCACGTGCGCATTTGTCCGTCTGTGCTCAATCGGAGGGCGAAACGCCCCATCCAAATCTCGCACAAAGCAACGGGGAATCCTCACAGCGAATAAGCCCGCGGAAGTGGATATCAGAGAGCTATCCGGTCGAGTAAACTCGTCGTCTCTGCTACACGGTGGCAGGGTGGCGAGCGTAGAGTAGTGTTCGTCGCATGGCGCACTCAGTGATGGTTTAAATTATTCAGTGATGGAATGTAGCCGCATTAAGTAGAGATTTAGTTTTTCACGCGGATGGATTTTGTGTGCGTGTGTGTGCGTGCGCGCGCGCGCTAATTGGTGACCGGTGCTGAGACCACCAATTCCGCACACTTGAGAAACCCGTTTCATTAACATCTCAGTCGGCGTGAGTCCATGGGACTAAGCGCGTCTACGAGTCGACACGTCTCTTGTCACCAGGCCGAATGCACCAACGTCATTAAACTTTAAGAACACCGTCTTAATCTGTGTGGGGGGAAATAAAACGCTTTATAGCTCATCGGATTCCTCCGATATAAATGCATATTTATCTTCCTTCTTATTAGTATTGGTTATTTCGGTAGTGTCACATAGAAGGGAAATACTACAATAATAAAAATAAAACAATACAACGCAAGCAGCGGTCCTCAGGTGAAGAACAGGTCTGTCATTCAGACGCTGTCTTTCCGACTAGACCTGTTCTTCACCTGAGGACGGCTGATTGCGTTGTGGCCGAAACGTCGTGAGAATTGTATTTTATTATGTTTTATTTTTATTATTTTATTATTTCCTTTCTACGTGACTTTACCGAAAGAATCAAGAAGATGAATCCCTGCAATCACGAAAGCTTTAAATCGATAATTAAGTGAGAGGAAGACTCCAGGATGTCAGCTGCCTCCATCTCTGTTGCGCGTCGTCACTTGAAGATGTTTCTTGTTCATGTTTTTGTTTCGTTGCGGTTTCACTCGAGTCAAGAGCCACATGACTCACAGGGTTATCTCCATATATTTAAAAGGCAAAATTGGGATTATGTGTGTCTGTTCAAAATGTTTAGCGTACTTCCCGACATGCAACGAACTTGAAATTTGCCATGTGGGTGCTTTCCAGACTGTACACCATGCATAAATTATTAAAATATACTTTTTTTGTGGGGGGGGGGAGCTCAATAATGCTGATATTTTTTGCACGGCAAGTGAGCTGTGACGTCACATCTATCACGTGACCCGCGCATGTGGCAGCGTAACGCATTGTAGTGTAGCGGTTAGCGCGCTGCGCTACGAACCCGGCGACCCGAGTTCGATTCCCGCTCACGCACGGCCACCACCGGTGACGATTATTTTAACCGCTTCTGGGCCCTCCCCTAGGTCGACTCAGCCTCAAACTAGTAACTGCTGTTGTGTGTGAACATCGCCACTGGGGAGACAAAGGCGGCCGGGCGTGGTGAATCCAAGTCCCGGGCGACGCCGTGTAGTACAGCTCGTACCTAATATATGAAACTGAATCTCAGTGCGTCGAAACCGGCGTCGCTCAACTGCCCGGTCATCGCGATCCGCCACCAAGCAGCCTCTTGGTAATCCACTGTTGGATGAAACGTATTCTTAGGTTTTTTCGGTAAAGTCACGTAGGTAAAAACATTAAAAAGTAAAATAAAATAAAAAATAATAAAAATCACGACGTTTCGGAGGCAACACAAGCTTCCGTCTTCAGGTGGTACCGTCACAGCCACCTAAGAATATGAATCATTGCAGTCACGAAAGCTTCAAATCTAGAATGGATGAAACGTCTTTTCTTGCCCTGACTCGCTTTGCCTCACTTCCTTCCCCTTTGTTTCCTCCTCCTCCTCCTCACTCGCTCGCTCGCTCGCAGCAAACCTAATTAAGAGCGCCCAATATAAACACAACAGTATCATAAATTGTGACCATAACAAGGGAGGTGGGGTGTTAAGGGGTGAACGCGGGGGGGGGGGGGGGCAGTCCACACATCCCTTCCCCTCCTCCCCTTCCCCAGCCATCACGGCATTATCGTATTTGTCCGGATCATAAGACGCAATTTCTCAACTTGCTGCGTTTTGGTCCGCCCGTTGTTGTGAGCGTCGCTCCCTCTCTGCCCTTCGTTGTTGCTGGAAGGGCGACTGCCTCCTACTTCCCAGTAGCAGCGTCCTTCACGAGCCTCCTCCGCAAACGCCGATCCTGACACCGCTGGTATCGGTTTTTGGCGAGTCCACACGGCTCCACATCCTCCTGTATCACGTGAGTCCATATCTTCTCGAGCCCATGCCGTGCCCGTTTAGCCCCCTCCATCCGGCCAAACAGAAGCTGATTTGGGCATGCAGTGGCTGGGCATGCGGGCTGTATGACCCAGCCAACGCAGCCTAATTGGCTGTACATAGACAAAGTTACCCCGTATAGCCTTCACAGACTGTTGGGGCAAGTGCTGTTAGCGAGAACCTATAAAGGCCGGCACGGGGGGGGGGGGGGTTGCCAGCACCACGCCCGACCGCCTTTGTCACCCCAGTGCCGATGTTTACACACCACACCATTTCAGGCTGAGCCGACCTAGGGGAGACCCAGGACCGGTTTAAATAATCGTTACAGGTGTTGGCCGTGAGCGGGAATCAAACTCGGGTCGCCGGGTTTGTAGCGCAGCGCGCTAACCGCCACACTACCGCACACAGAGATAATTACAAACACAAAAAGCCTAGAGAAGTCGTTCTTAACCTGGGGTGCACGCATCTCAATGGGGTGTGAGATGCCCTTTCTGGGAGTGCGAGCCGTGGGCAGATTTTTTTAGAAGGTAAATAATCGAAAAGACAAATTAAGCAAGGGGGACGTAAATTACAATTACTTTTAAATTTAGATTTTAAGCTTTCGTGACTGCAGGGATTCGTATTCTTGGTTATTTCGGTAAAGTCACGTAGAAGGGAAATGATACAATAATAAAAATATAAAACAATAAAAATTATCACGACGTTTCGACTGCAACACAAGCAATCATCATCAGGTGTGAAACCCACAGCAAGAAAATGTTCTTGCTGTGGATTTCACGAGAAAATGTTCTTGCTGTGGATTTCACAAGAACATTTTCTTGCTGTGGATTTCACACCTGATGATGATTGCTTGTGTTGCAGTCGAAACGTCGTGAAATTTTTTTATTGTTTTATACTTTAATTATTTTATTATTTCCCTTCTACGTGACTTTACCGAAAGAACCAAGAATACAACTACATTGTTTCATCAAACCCTACGTATTTATTGAGAACCAAAGTGTTGCAGGCTGCAGTAAATGTTAAGAACCACTGGTCTATGTGATCAGACCCAGGCCCATAGCGGGGGTGGTACTGTAAGCGTGAGCGACACCGCATTACGACGTTTGTTTTCCCAGGAAAGCCTCACTGAACTCGTTATCAGGAGGCTCCTGCCAAGTTTTCACAGCAGGTGGCGATCAATACAAATGTATGTACACACGTGTATGTTGAACTTCTTTCGCACGGTACTAGCCGACCGTGCCTATCGGAGGCGCTGGGGGAAGGACTACGAACTAAAGCACAACAAGCAGTTGTTAAGGTGATGTAAAAGTGCATAGCTCCAGCCGCTTCCTAATATCTGAAGGAGGAAGAGCGTTCCAGACGGCCGCAGGAGCGCATCTGAAAGCGCTGCGATGCGGTGAAATGTATCAATCTCAACGTATGCAGCATGAGTCGACATCTTACCGCCTTGATTTGATTCGGAGTTCCTGCATCTTGTGCTGAAGACGCTGGGCGCGGTGTTGTTCTTCTTTCATAATCAACGTTTTTGGGTTAGATCGCGTTATCTATAAATGTGTCGTAACCCTCCATCACCCGACACGGACAATCAGCAAAAAAGTGTCACGTTGACAAAAGACAAATAGTTCACTACTTTAGCCAACCGGTGTGTTGAAGAGTGAAACCACAACATTTACAATTTTTGAGTAGTACGACGTTTCGCTGGTAATTGCATCCAGCATCTGGCGAATTGCTGGCGAATTGCTCGATGATGCTGGATGCAATTACCAGCGAAACGTCCTACTCAATAAAAATGGAAAATATTGTGGTTTCACTCTTCAACACACCGGTGGGCTAAAATAGTGAACTATTTGTCTTTTGTCAACGTGACACTTTTTTGCTGATTGGCCGTGTCGGATGGTGGAGGGTCATGACACATTCATAAATAACGCGATCTAACCCAACAACGTTTATTATGAATAATATTGGTCGCGAAAGCCTACACGTGTTAAACTGTTCTTCTTTGTTTATCTTCAGCTGAAGCAGCAGTGACAACACCGAGCATTATTGACGCGCTGACAATTGCATTTTCTCGTTTGGCCGTGTCGCTTTGTGCGTTGGAGAGTTCTTCACGATGCACACTTGGCCAGATCATCACGTGGCCTCGCGAATAAATACATATTATTTTTACACAATCATACATTCTGGATGGGAAAATCAAGATGAAAGCTGTTTGGAACGCAGCTGACTCTATTTCGATCCCGAGCCTGACGCCTGCTGTATATTTGGAGTTCGCGGTGTCTCTCTCTCCGTGGTAGCGTGGAGTTTTCTCAGAGTCCTCCGTATTTCCCCCCTCCACATTTCAAATCGACATCAAGCGTTTAGAATATTTGGCCGCTATAAATTTCCACGCAATGATAAGCCACTTCGTTGAGCTATCATTTGTGGCCAGGTCGCTTCTGAAAAATAGTTGTATATAGCTCAGTGGGTCTTACCTTTCGATTTAAAGCTTTCGTGACTGCAGGAATTCATATTCTTGGTTCTTTCGGTAAAGTCACGTAGAAGATAAATAATAAAATAATGCTAATAAAACATAATAAATTAAATTATCACGACGTTTCAGCCACAACGCACGGCTGCTTGCGTTGTGGCCGAAACGTCGTGAGAATGTTATTTTATTTTATTTGTATTATTTTATTATTTCCCTTCTACGTGCCTTTACCGAAAGAACCAAGAATATGGGTCTTACCTAGTCAAAAACAAGGTGTAGTTGCTGGCTCTTACTGCTGTGGCTGCCTCTACTGCTGCTGAAGCTGCTGCTGCTGCTGATGATGATGATGACTCTCTGTCAACGAGACCAAACGCCGGAGCTATGGCAAGACATTCGAGACAACATCACTCCGAAACTAGCAGAAGAGGACAGAGTGGAGGCTTTAAAGTCACCACTGCGGAACAAACTCTCCCCGGTGACCAGGAGGGGAGGGGGGGGCAGCGACTTGTCAGTCCAGTCCTGTCCCTGTGAATCATCTGGCGGCCGGGCAAGGCAAAGGCCGCCGCAATTTGTGTTGCAAAAATTGACGGGGGAGGGAGTTCTCAAAACGCGAAGATGCATTTTCTCTCCATCTATGGGACAATTTTAGTTTTGTTGTTGTCGGTATCAAGATGATGATGAAAAAATAATAAAAGGTTTTTATTCCTTTCTGGCAATTTCATGGGGAGGCGGGACTATGTTCAAACACGAAATAGTCAACACCGATTTGCGAGGCATCGAGGTTTTGCGTTCGCCACTCACGCCTCGTGGTTAAACATGCGCAACACACACGCTCCGATAACAATGTAACTCGTTGTCCTTGCAACTCAATGGCCTCTACACCAGAGGAAGCCTCCTCATGGCCGTGTCTCACCACCGGCATGAGGCCAGAGAACAAAAACGCCAGCATCGCGAACAGCGCAAAAGGAAATGCAAAATATCAAAACGTTAATAGAGCTCGCGGTTGAGCAGTTATATCTATGGGACCATTTCTTTTGAATTAATTTCTAAAATATTTTTTCCCCGTTCGGTTCTTATTGTTTTTTTACACAGTTGCTGAAACTAATTCTCAAACTGCAGCTGCCGGCAACAACGGGCAGTGTTATCGAATTTGTAATTAGATACCGCAGGTGGGAAACGCATTTCTTGAATTGAGGAAGGTTTCTGTTTTAAGAGATTGAGAAAGAGAGGCACTGGTCAGCGGATTCCAGAGTGGAGCAGTGTTAGGGGAGGAGCAGAGAGATATGTGAGGTGACTTGCAGTGTGGTGAGTGAGTGGGTGAGTGAGTGAGTAGGTGAGTAGGCAGGTGAGCGAACAGGTGAGTGAGTGAGTGTGTTGTTTAGACCTGCAATGAGTGAGTGGGTGAGTGAGTGTGTTGTTATGATCTGTAGTGTGGTGAGTGAGTGGGTGAGTGAGTGAGTAGATGAGTGTGTTGTTGTGACCTGCAATGAGTGAGTGAGATCAGTGTATTGTTGTAATCTGCAGTGTGGTGAGTGAGTGGATGAGTGAGTAAGTGAGTGGGCATGTGAGTGAGTAGGTGAGTGAGTGTGTTGTTTAGACCTGCAATGAGTGAGTGCGTGAGTGAGTATGCTGTTGTAACCTGCAGTGTGGCGGGTGAGTGAGTAGGTGAGTGGGCAGGTGAGCGAGTAGGTGAGTGAGTGTGTTGTTTAGACCTGCAATGAGTGAGTGCGTGAGGTCAGTGTCTTGTTGTAATCTGTAGTGTGGTGAGTGAGTGGATGAGTGAGTAGGTGAGTGGGCAGGTGAGTGAGTAGGTAGTGTGTGGTGAGAAGGTGAGTATGTTGTTGTGTGACCTGCAGTGTTGTGAGTATGGTGTTGTGTGACCTGCATTGCGGTGGCTGAACGCGACGCGGGTTTGTGTGTGAGCATGTGTTGACAGGACGACCATCCACTCCCTCGTGCGCAGTTAACTGCACTTGCCCCACCAGTCTGTTGAGGCTATACGGGGGTATCTGTATCGTTGTGTTCATGTACAGAATACTTGAGTTGTGCTGTTGGAGTCGCGTCACGAGCAGAGGTCGATGCCGAAACTCACCCGGGGAAGGGTCGGGAGGGGGGTGGGGGGATGCTGGGCCGTCCTGAAATGTCAATCATTTTAAATAGGTGCCTGCATTATTAATAAAATAAAACATTCAATGTATTTTCTCCTGTAAATATCGATACAATAGCAATTTCGTGGCCTCAACGGGGGAGGAGGGGGGTTGGGGGGGGAGGGGGGGAGGGGGCAACTCCCCCCCATCGCCTCCCCCTCTCCCCACCCTCAATCCGCTCACGAGAGGAGGTTGTCCACTCGGACCTGTCGCAGTCAGCAGGGCATTGCACCGCGTGAGAGACGCAGGAGAGACATCGCAAAACTACCGCTGAGATCTGAGATCTCATCTGATGACGGTGATGATGACGATGATGGATCTATTGATGAATGATGATGATGATGATGATGAGATTTTGAATGATCAGTGATGATTATAATGCCGATATGGATACGACTGGAGCCGTTCCTCCGATGTGAACTGTTGGCTACGTACGGCGCGAAAAAAGTTCTGCATACATTCGCGTGGCCGGGTATGGGTCCCGGCGGATGCAATTATATGTTGCACTTTGTCCAATTCCACCGAACTCTCCCCCCCCACTCTCTTCACCCATCCCGCCAGGGCCGTCGATAGGGCGGGGCAAGTCATACTCTGTGGGCCCCCCAAAGTGCGAGGCCCGGGGCAGTCGCCCTGATTCGCCGTGCCATAGGGACGGCTCTGCCCCCCTCTCCTGCCCAGTGTCGGATGAAGCTTGTGAGGGGCCTGTTGCAATGTTGTAAAGGGGCCCTAAATCGTGAAGGGGAAAACCAGGGGACCCGGATTAAAATCCACGCGACCACCAAGGGGAGAGAGAGAGAGAGAGACACGCAAACTACAAATTTCCAGCAGGCGTCAGAGTCGTGATTCGGACCCACGACCTCCTGCATACCAGGCGAGGTAGTTATTATGCAGCAGGCGTCAGAGTCGTGATTCGAACCCACGACCTCCTGCATACCAGGCGAGGTAGTTATTATGCAGCAGGCGTCAGAGTCGTGATTCGAACCCACGACCTCCTGCATACCAGGCGAGGTAGTTAATATGCAGCAAGCGTCAGAGTCGGAATTCGAACCCACGACCTCCTGCATACCAGGCGAGAGATTTAACATCCCGCCATAACGGTGGTGATTGCTACGCTGCTGCACGTGGGTTGCCTGTAGTCCCGCGCTGTGGAGGCAGCAGCAGCAACAGCGAGCACACACACACACATATGTTGTTGTGAATCTCCCCCTTCCCGTGGGCATCGAGGTGGAACCGTGGTTCCCCTGAGTCGCCATGAGAAGGCGGTACAGCAAAAACAAAAAGTTGCCTACCACCCGTTACCGCCTGCCATGTGATCGAGTGCTGTCCCCCTGGGCACGCCGTGGGCTCGTCTCCGGCGGGTGCTCGCGTTTCGCCCCACGTGTGAACACTCATCACATTGGCCCGTGACACCTCGATATGTAGAGGACCGCAGAGCCTGGGCAATTGTTGGGAGCGCCGGCTCGTTTGCCCGGCTGCTGCCGCTGCTCCCTCCTCGCTCCTCGTCTGTAGTTCCTCATCGGAGTCGTCCTCTGCCTCTTCGTCTCTCTCTTTCTCTCTCGACGAGAGCGAGAGAATACCGCGCATCGCAAGTTACAATTATAATTATAAAACCACATGGGGGGGGGGGGGAGGGGCAAGTCAAAGTCATATGAATGTACACAACCCTTGCCATGGGAATGTAGAATTTCCACCACCGGCGCAAGGACGAAGCAACGCAGCGATGACCTCGAAGCTGGCGACTGGGGTTCGACCGGCGACTACGGACGACCATCGGTGACGAGGTGGACATCTGCCAACAGTTCTGGGCCTCCCCTAGGTTGACTCGGCCTCAAGGAGCACCTGGTGCGGTGTGTAAACATCAGCGCTGGGGGGGGGGGAGACATCGGTGATCAGGCATGGCTCTGGCTTGTGTTGTGGTTATTGAAAACATGATCCCTTGTATAAAGGTGTCAGTTTTTGTACCAGTTGAAAGGGTAAAAACCTATTACTATATCATTACTGCTGTTACATTTTTTCCCCCCAAAAGTATTTTAACTGAAACCAACGATGCAGGTACACGCAGAGGGCGGGCATGGGCATTGCCATCAGTACAGACGCAATGCGAAGTGTAATGGTGAGTACCAACGTCTTATGCAGGGTGCTTTAGGGGCCGTCCATAAATGACGTCACGCACCTAGGGGGGAGGGGTGGGTTCAGACATTTGTAACGATGTGTGACGAGGGGGGGGGGGGTGTTTGAGAAATGTGACGTCATATCAAAATGTGCAAATTTTTTATAAATATAGACAACACGTTCTACTTAGTTAAATAGACTTTTTAATAAATGTTTCTTCTACAAATCAGAGTGCAGCGCCGCATTAAATACGCACTACAATGACAATAGTTTAAAGCGATTTGAAGCATATTTTTTTGGGGGGGGGGCAGAGCTTTGTGACGTCATATTTTAGGGGGGGTCTGACTTTTTATGACACCGTGTGACGAAGGGGAGGGGGGTAAAAAATCGTCCAAAATCGAGTGACGTCATTTATGGACGGCCCCTTAAATTTTTTTTAACACTTCTGAGAATTCATAATCAACGTTTTTGGGTTTAGATCGCGTTATTTATAAATGTGTCGTAACCCTCCACCACCCGACACGGCCAATCAGTAAAAAAGTGTCACGTTGACAAAAGACAAATAGTTCACTGCTTTAGCAAATTGTGAATGTTGTGGCTTCAACACACCGGTGGGCTAAAGCAGTGAACTATTTGTCTTTTGTCAACGTGACACTTTTTTACTGATTGGCCGTGTCGGGTGGTGGAGGGTTACGACACATTTATAAATAACGCGATCTAAACCCAAAAACGTTGATTATGAATAACATTGGTCGCGAAAGCCTACACGTTTTAAACTGACTTCTGAGAATTTCCAACAATACCACGAGACCACGTGGAGATGATTCCAGGCATCCGTTGGCAATGATGGCGAACAAGTTAAGAATATTTTACTTTTTGAAGCCATTAACGTTACATTTGTTATCATCTTACGGTGTATTATAAATGTTTTTCTCATTTAAAAGGATAGTCCCATAGAAATGTTAACATTTTACACCACTGGAACCTCATTTGCCAGTAAAAATATGATAATTGTTTTTTTACCCTTCTATCTGCCAACAAAAGTGCGCCTTTTGGCGTCATCTGGTCCAACCCATGTGAGACTAGGCTCTAAGGAAAGCTGTCTCGGGTGTGGACCAATCAACTTCAAGGACAGTGCACATTATCAGAGTTATGTTATTTGTTTGCATTAAGACTGCAGGTATTGTGTTCTATGCAAACATGACTCCTCGTAAAAAATGTGTTAGTTTTGTTGCCAGATAGAAGGTTAAAAAAACAATTATGTTAACATTTTTTTGAAGCACCCTGTATTTTAAACCTATGCCCTGCCTTTCAATGAACTCTTCATCACTGGTGTCTCTTTCCTTAACACCGGACAACCCTCTCGGGAATGTACAGGGTGTGGGGGTTAGGGGGAGCGGGAGGTGAAGAGGAGGGAATGGGGAATTGCCGAAATTCCCGAATTCACGATCTTAAAACAGGTCTCTGTGGGGTGGGCTGGTAGGAACGAACAAATGAATGGCTATAATAAAATGAAATGGCGGGGGTACGATACGAAGGGAGAGTTTGAGGCCTAGTTCTAGGCTTTAGGCCTAGCTGTAGGCTTTAGGCCGCTGTGAGTTAATTTTTATTTTAAATGTTTTAATTAAAAACTATCTCAGGGAATTATAAGGGAATGTTACACTTGTTTAGCCAGGAAAGCCTCACTGATTCTGAAGGTTTTTGTAGGGTCCTGCCAAGTGTTTGCAGTAGGGGGCGATGTTGCTACACCTAATCGGACATCGGACGGACGGACGATATAATCTATTGTAGGCTGGTTCACTTCGTTCCTACCAGTATAATCAATACCCACATCAAAGTGCTCGCCACAAATGAACCAGCAATATTGCTCGTTCGTCTCGTCAGGGAGCTGTTGAACCATCGTCACGCGAACTCCGGTCATCGTCACGACAGCAGCAGCAGCAGCGCCTCTTGGCTGGCCATCGAACAAAGACGGTGGTCACCGCATCACGCGGCGCTTTCACATGCACTGCTTCTGCGGCCGTCTGGAACGCTCTTCCTTCCGATATAAGGAAGCCACTTGGAGCTATGCACTTTTCATATTGTTGCGTTCAGTGTGTTGTGCTTCACCCACACCTCCGATTAGCACGTTGGGCTACTGTACGTACGGTAGAAAAGAAGTTTAACATACATAGCTACGAAACCGTGCAGGGGTTTAAACTGCTGTCGCCTTGAATACCTGTTGCAGACGATCTCACTTGATTCAGAGCCCTTTCATTATTTATCATCTTCCTATTTCGCATGGAGATTTCTATATTTGGTGATCACTAAATCATACATTTTGACCCCCCCCCCCGCCCCCCCTCTTTGCCGTAGCGCCTGGACATTAGACTGTATGGTAAATCAATTTCACTTACCTTGTATGTTCAGTAATCAGCCGTGATTGATGTATTTGAGAGGTCTCCTGAATGCATTTAAATTGCAATATCCAGTTGTGTGCGTGCGTACGTGCGCGTGGGTTCGTACGTACGTATGTATACATGCACGTGTGTGTGTGTGCCACTTGCACCGACATTCTGTTGAGGCTATACGGGGGTCTTTGTTGTTGTTGTTGTGTATGGGGAGCGGTGGCGCAGTGGTTAGCGCAACAGCGTCATGAACCCGACGACCCGAGTTCGATTCGCGCTCACGGCCAACATTAGTGGCGAATATCTGATCCGGTCCGTAGTCTCCACTAGGTCTACTCAGCCTTAAATAGTGTGCTGTGCTAATATCAGCACCGGGGAGACAAAGGAGGTCGGGTGTGGTGTTGGCCACCTACCCACCCTCTCGTGCACCGTGCCGGCCTTCACAAGTGCCACTCGCTAACAGCACTTGCCCCGAGATTATGTTAAAGGCTATACGGGGGATCTTTGTCGTTATGTATATATATATAAACTCATAAAAATGGTATGCGTGGGTTTGAGCTCATAAAGAGATAGGCAATAAAAGCACTTCAAATAAATTGTGGATTTTAAGGTGATGGGTCGCAAAATGGAATCGGAGGTCCCAGGTTATTTAAGGTGATGACGCTGAACATCGACTGCACTCTTTAAGTCTTTCCCCCAAACAGTCCTCCGTGTGTAATAATGACAGCAATGACGAAGTATTCGTCCCGTTCGCTGAATCTACTGCTGGATTCAGCGAACTTCCATTCTATTTGGAAGCTGAAATGTCCAAACAATTGCAGCCCGAACATCTCATCTCAATTATTCCAATGCCCAGCTCTAGATTTAATTTGTATTTGGCCTTCGGGGAACCCCTTGGCGACAGCTGCCGCTCTGCCTCTCCAAAGGCCTTCTTCCCACGCTCAAGGTCTACCAACGCCGCTTCGGTTGATTGTTGTCACACCATGTTGCGTGGCCTAGCAGACGCCAATACGCCGCTCGACACCGATGCCAGCCGACGCTGGAGTGGCGTAGCTATCGGGTGTACAGGCGGTGCAACTGCACCGGGACCCGTTGGGTTGGAAGGGGTCGGCAGGTTCTGGGTTACGGAGGCGTCCTCTCTGTTAACATTCATGAGCGGTGGCCATTATCTATTTTGGTTATTGAATCCTCTGCTGGAGGATTCCTCTCGTCCCTTGAACGAACTGTTAACTATTACGTGCTAGCTTCTTTGCCCGTCTTAGCACGGAAGCTGTAATATTTACGAAAAAATTGAGCAGAGTATGATTATTACTTGTGTAAATTTAATGGAAGTTGATCTTGCACGAAAACATGTCATCAAACATCTTCTTGGCTCTTTCGGTAAAGTCACGTAGAAGGGCAGTAATAAAATAAAAAAAATATATATTTTATTACTTCCCTTCTACGTGACTTTACCGAAAGAGCCAAGAAGATGAATCCCTGCAGTCACGAAAGCTTTAAATTGAAAAATGTCATCAAACACTTCACTGCATTTCACTGTAGCACTGTATTAATGGTAGTGAATCTGGCACAAAACGAAGTCATCAAACACTTAACTGCATTTCGCTGTAGCACTGTATATAACTGACCTTGAATTTGTTCAAATTCACTGCTCTGATGTTTTATTCTCTTCTGTTTTCGGTCACTGGGGTTGAAATAAAATGGAATTCGATACAATATCTGGAACATCACCGAGAAATGTATATGTTACCTTAATGTAGAAGCATAAATTAGACTTACCTTGTGTTTCAAGTGCTGAAGAAATAAATAAAGACACCAAATCCGCTTTGTTGCTGCGTATAATTATTTATTAGATGCACTTTCAATAAAGAAACGTCAAACTTAAAGCGAATTTGCGAAAAAAGATATTTCCACTCGACCGTTTGCGTGAGTGTAAAAATCCACGCGCTCATGAATATTAATGACGAGGGGGGTGCGGCATGTGGAGTGACGTCACGCGCAGGACACACAAACAGACATTTACCATTTAAAGCTTTCGTGACTGCAGGGATTCATCTTCTTGGTTCTTTCGGTAAAGTCACGTAGAAGAGAAATAATAAAATAATAAAAATAAAACATAATAGAATAATTCTCACGACGTTTCGGCCACAACGCAAGCAGCCGTCCTCGACAGATTTGTTCTCCACCTGAGGATGGCTGCTTGCGTTGTGGCCGAAACGTTGTGAGAATTATTTGATAATGTTTTATTATTTTATTATTTCCATTCTACGTGACTTTCCCGAAATAACCAAGAAGAGTGTTGCTATCGTGCACGCGCGATAATGCGATTCCACGTAACCAGGGGTCGGTAAACTACGGCTCCGTAGCCTCATGTGACTCATTAACGGACCCGCTTCGTGAGACGGTCACTTATTGAAGATCGCCCGTCTCGTATTCACGTTGCATTTCGGCTCTTGAAATATAGGTTTTTTGTGTTTCTATACATAAACGAATTCTAAAAAAAAATGGTTTGCTTTTTTATTTAGTTTGCCGACCCTCGTGCACACAACGGTTGCGGAGACGTTGTCAGAGCAAACAAAATCTGATGTCATTTTGGTGATTTAATCATAAAAAAAAGAAACGCAACGCTTGACGGAGGTCCAGAGTTGCAGGTCCCAGGCTGGGACCCCTAACTCGACTATTTCCAAACTTTTAAAGCCTCTGCGTCACACCCAAAACGTTGTTTTTGAAGGGCATATGCAATATACACCTCCCCAAACCCACCCCTCCCAACCGCTCCCACCGTGTAGCCTGAACAACACATTTGGAGCAAATGCTGTTAGCGAGTAGCAGCGCTTATGAAGGCCGGCACGGCATACGGTAGGGTGGGTGGGTGGCCAACATCTCGCCCGACCGCCTTTTTTTACACGTGGCGATGTTTACACACACCACGTTGGATACATATTTGAGGCTGAGTCGACCCATGCGAGGCCCAGTACTCGTTCAGATAATCGCCACTGGTCAGTTTAACTCGTAGGCTTTCGCCACGAATATTATCCATAATATAGTTTTTTTTGGGGGGGGTTAGATCGCGTAAATATATAAATGTGTTGTTAAACCCGCCACCACCCGACACAGCCAATTAGTAAGGTTCGTCACGTCAACACCACGCGTAGCTTGCAGTGCGGCCCCTACAGGATCAGGTGTGGAAGTGCCGGACATGGAAATAGGGTTACTAAAGGCCGTGGGGCACTCTGGTTGACCACTGCGGACACGTGACCGGTTAAGTCTACACAGGGCCCCCCACGTGGGGGCTAGGGGTGGTCACGTGTCAGGGTCGAGATCCCGTTCGAGGATTTTTGAAGGTGGTCGTGGCCAGGGGCTGGTCCAGCCCCGCCACAGAGGATAGAAGCCGGGTCCCCCAGAGGGACCGGCTGCTGTTGTTCATCCTGAAGAATCTACGTTCTACGTCCTACAGAGTCAACAACACGTGGACCTGGACCCAAGCTGTGGTCCGGTGCGTTGTAGCTAGTCACGGTGTCATTAGTGCAGGATTAGTGCAGTTAGCCAGGTGGTCAACACCATAGGTTGTTATCCTGTTAAGAGAAGACAGGCCTGTTCTCCACCTGAGGACGGCTGCTTGCGTTGTGGCCGAAACGTCGTGAGAATTATTTTATTATGTTTTATTTTTATTCTTTTATTATTTCCATTCTACGTGACTTTACCGAAAGAACCAAGAAGATGAATCCCTGCAGTCACGAAAGCTTTAAATCGAAAGGTGCAGTTACCCCGTGTGTTGGTGTTAATATATGTGTTGCCTCCAAGAAGTGGGTCTGCGACTCAGTCGAACTCACTACATTTGTACTCGACTTGTACATTTTTAGCTTGTTGTGAATATTAATCGGTACTTTCATTCTATTCCAGGAGAAACCACATTTTGTGATATGATGACAAGTCCGCTCGTTCAACCGACTCAACGCCTTTCGAGTTCTATCTCTGGGTTTTTTCGCAAAACCAGGGGACCTTGTAGAACTTAAACATCGTGTCGATGATGCTTCCGTGCCATCGTCCATCGCAACAGCTGTGTTGGTAAATAAAAATGTTTTCTCAGAGTTTGAACGCCGAATTAGATTGATTGTAGTGAATGATGGGCGACGTCAAATATATCAATAATTCGAGAATATTTGATCAATACCATACATTTTAAATAAACTTCAACTCCTAAGTATATTACACGTATTCGTGTTCAATTTACGTGAGTATCTCGAATAACAAATAAACTATTCCATGTTCTTTATTGGCATGTTCTAACACCCTCTATATATAGTAGTAGAAGGTTTTAACCCTTTTAAACTGGTACAAAACTGACACCTTTATTCAAGGCATCATGTTTGCAATAACCACAACACAAGTAGTCAAAAAAGCAAACAAAAAGAAGTAACTCTGATAATGATAATAATATGCACTGTCCTTGAAATTTATTGGTCCACACCCGAGACGGCTTTCTTTAGAGCCTAGTCCCCATTGGTGTTGGACCAGATGACACCAGAAGGCGTACAACTCAAACACAGTGCAATATCAGAGTATTGAGAGCTCGGGGTAAGCATTTATACTATGAGATCTCTTAACATAGACAAACCAAAGAGATCCCCCGTATAGGCTTAACAGACTGTTGGGGCAAGTGCTGGTGGGTCAGCCAGTACTACGCCCTGCCGCCTTTGTCTCCCTAGTGGTGATGTTCACACACCGCACCAGGAAGTCGTATGAGGCTGTGTCGATCTAGGGGAGGCCAAGAACCGGTTCAGATCATCGTCACTGGTGCTGATCGTGAGGGGGAATCGAACTCCCTTCACACACACGCGTACGTTGTTGCTCGTGAACGACGTAAGATCTATATCACATTTTTTTGCAGAATCATTTTTTCCCTCTCTCTGGCTCATCTTCAGCAACAGGCAAAATACAAACAATGCCCTTTGTGCAATCAGATGATATTCACGGCGTGAGCCCTCGGAAGAAAAACCACTGCGGAGTTATTCGTGCAGGCCAATGTGCCAGTGAAAGATAGTGATTGAGATCTGTATTGGCTGAAAGGTTGCATTCATTCCATTTCAGGAGGTATCTTTCAAAGCTCTTACAATGCGCGTGCAGCTGGTTGTGAGTGATTGAATTAATGGTTGGCTGATGTAAAACATCGTGACGTTCAAAAAAAAGGGGGACGGAAAAATGAAAATTTTGATAAATCTACTCGAGGCTACGCTTCATCATCCATGCTTCGATTATCGGTAATGGTCAAACCACTGCTGGTTCAAGGCCCTCCCCAAGCCACTGTCACCTCTCACAATCGTGCCAGTAAGTGCTGGTAACCAGTGTCCAGTCTCTGCTGGTAACCAGTGTCCAGTCTCTGCTGGTAACCAGTGTCCAGTCTCTGCTGGTAACCAGTGTCCAGTCTCTGCTGGTAACCAGTGTCCAGTTTCTGCTGGTAACCAGTGTCCAGTCTCTGCTGGT
Source organism: Lethenteron reissneri (assembly GCF_015708825.2). Lineage (NCBI taxonomy): Eukaryota > Metazoa > Chordata > Hyperoartia > Petromyzontiformes > Petromyzontidae > Lethenteron > Lethenteron reissneri. The sequence continues at coordinate 6,428,456 of NC_083833.1, read as the reverse complement.
AACCAGTGTCCAGTTTCTGCTGGTAACCAGTGTCCAGTCTCTGCTGGTAACCATTGTCCAGTTTCTGCTGGTAACCAGTGTCCAGTCTCTGCTGGTAACCAGTGCCCAGTTTCTGCTGGTAACCAGTGTCCAGTCTCTGCTGGTAACCAGTGTCCAGTTTCTGCTGGTAACCAGTGTCCAGTCTCTGCTGGTAACCAGTGTCCAGTTTCTGCTGGTAACCAGTGTCCAGTCTCTGCTGGTAACCAGTGTCCAGTTTCTGCTGGTAACCAGTGTCCAGTCTCTGCTGGTAACCAGTGTCCAGTTTCTGCTGGTAACCAGTGTCCAGTCTCTGCTGGTAACCAGTGTCCAGTTTCTGCTGGTAACCAGTGTCCAGTCTCTGCTGGTAACCAGTGTCCAGTCTCTGCTGGTAACCAGTGTCCAGTTTCTGCTGGTAACCAGTGTCCAGTCTCTGCTGGTAACCAGTGTCCAGTCTCTGCTGGTAACCAGTGTCCAGTTTCTGCTGGTAACCAGTGTCCAGTCTCTGTTGGTAACCAGTGTCCAGTCTCTGCTGGTAACCAGTGTCCAGCTTCTGCTGGTAACCAGTGTCCAGTTTCTGCTGGTAACCAGTGTCCAGTTTCTGCTGGTAACCAGTGTCCAGTTTCTGCTGGTAACCAGTGTCCAGCTTCTGCTGGTAACCAGTGTCCAGTTTCTGCTGGTAACCAGTGTCCAGTTTCTGCTGGTAACCAGTGTCCAGTTTCTGCTGGTAACCAGTGTCCAGTCTCTGCTGGTAACCAGTGTCCAGTTTCTGCTGGTAACCAGTGTCCAGTTTCTGCTGGTAACCAGTGTCCAGTTTCTGCTGGTAACCAGTGTCCAGTCTCTGCTGGTAACCAGTGTCCAGTTTCTGCTGGTAACCAGTGTCCAGTTTCTGCTGGTAACCAGTGTCCAGTCTCTGCTGGTAACCAGTGTCCAGTCTCTGCTGGTAACCAGTGTCCAGTTTCTGCTGGTAACCAGTGCCCAGTCTCTGCTGGTAACCAGTGCCCAGTTTCTGCTGGTAACCAGTGTCCAGTCCATGCTGGTATCCAGTGCCCAGTCTCTGCTGGTAACTCAGTGTCTCATCTGAATACTACAGAGATCCAGATGGTACCAGTGCAGATCCCAATAAAGGATTGTGTGACGAGGTCAAAGTTGAGGATCACACCACTGGCTTCCCTCTGGTGTCCAGTGATAGCTGTTGGGACCGACTTTAGGAGAATGGGTGTGGCGAAGCCCAATTATGCTAATTCACCGGCAATTAAAGGGGGGAAGGAAGCATAGTGCGGGAGCCACCAGGAACCAGCAAAAGACATCAGCCACCAGCAAGAGGGCCTTGTCCACTGCTCGAGTGTGGAGCAACCACACCGAGTGGGACATGAGGGCCTGGTCCACTGCTCGAGTATGGAGCAACCACACTGAGTGGGACATGAGGGCCTGGTCCACTGCTCGAGTGTGGAGCAACCACACTGAGTGGGACATGAGGGCCTGGTCCACTGCTCGAGTATGGAGCAACCACACCGAGTGGGGCCAGAGGGCCTTGTCCACTGCTCGAGTGTGGAGCAACCACACCGAGTGGCGCAAGAGGACCTGGTCCACTGCTGGAGATTGGAGCAACCACACCGAGTGGCGCAAGAGGACCTGGTCCACTGCTCGAGTGTGGAGCAACTACACCGAGTGGCGCATGAGGGCCTGGTCCACTGCTCGAGTGTGGAGCAACCACACCGAGTAGTGAAACAGGGCCTTGTCCACTGCTGGAGATTGGAGCAACCACACCGAGTGGCGCAAGAGGACCTGGTCCACTGCTCGAGTGTGGAGCAACCACACCGAGTGGAGCATGAGGGCCGGGTCCACTGCTCGAGATTGGAGCAACCACAAGCCAGGGCTGTGAAGCTGTGAGTGCTGTACCTGGGGCTGAGTGTGGTGTGCTGAGAGGTGTGGGTCCAGACTCTACTGCTGGCGTGAAGTGGAGGCGACACGCTACACCCAGAGCCACGAGGAGGGCTCTTTCAACTGTTGGAGTGTGGAGAGAGACCACTTCAAGGGCTGGGTGGGCGGTGTCGGCTGTCGGAATGCCGGGACTCTCCATGCCGGGAACAACTGGGTATCAATAGCTGCAAGGGCCTCCTCTTCAGCTTCCACGGATAGGGCAACGATTATCGAATCGCTACAGAGTGGCAGCCTCTTCTCCCGCGGTGAGCGTTCCAACATTCCACGTGGCCACTCGCAGTGGCTTTTTTTGCCGTTTCTGGAGGAACAGTCTCCTAGCTCTGCCAAATGGGGGTTGGTCAGGGTATGTCACAGAAGCCCGTCTCCAATGTTCGCAGCCATTCCGACCACCGGCAAAATCGAGGAGGTTGGGTGGTGGGCGGGTGGTTGTTGTTTTTGCCGGAGACGCACACATCCACCCACACTTCTCCAGGTAGTACACGCCGCAAAAAAACATTGTCAAGTTGTCACATTTTGCCCAGACAAACAAAATATTGCGGAGCAGACGTCAATTGCCCGCGGCGCGAGGCTCCGTGGGGAGGAGAAACGGAAAGATTTGCAGCTGCCCCCGCATCATGGGGGGAGGAGAGCGCTAGGGTGGGGGGATGAGTAGGGTGGGGGGTGGATGGCTTGGGAGTTGAGAACTTCAACCACGTGCCAACAAACTGCTCGCCTGCTCCGAGGAAACACGGAGCGCGTGTGAGTGAGGAGCAGGAGTTTAGCGGTGAGCGCGCTGCGCTACAAACCGATTCGGTGACCCGAGTTCGATTGCTCGCTCAAGGCCAACACCAGGTGACGATTATCTGGGCTTTCCCTAGATCGACTGAGCCTCAAAATGAGTACCTGGTGGGATGTTTAAACATCGCCACTAGGGAGACGAAGGCGGCTGGGTGTGGTGCTGGCCATCCACCGTTTCGCGTGCCGTTCCTGCCTTCGTAGGTGCTCGCTAACAGCACTTGCCCCAACAGTCTCTTGAGGCTATACGAGGGAGATCTTTGTACTGTATTTGTGTGTGCACGTGCCGCATCCCCCACGACGTCATTGGCTCCTGGACTCCCAGGGCAAGCAATGAGTCTGAAGGCTATTTTTCAAGAGGCACCTGCGTTGGAATGTTTGGCCACAGAGGGGTGTTTTAAGGCGATGACGATCATTGTCATTGTTACGAGCCATGATTTATCCACTTCTGGATGAGGGGATACCCGCGCCGTCTCCATCTGTAATAGTCCCATGACGCTACAATTCATCAAGCGCCTGCACTCGGGCAAAATTCCACAGCTCCATCTCTGGGACAGAGTTCCTCTCAGGGCCGAGTGTATCAAAGCAGAGTGGGCTTGGGCTAGAAGGGGATGATGATATGTAGCTGGTGATCGAGACTCATGTTGGAGCATGGTCGTGATCATCGCGATCATGATGTCACGTTGCCATTTATTGATCAGGAGAAATCCACAGTGAGTATCAAGACTCGTTTTCAAGAGGGTCCTTAGTTTGGATTTAGCGGCTAATTCCACCAATGAGTGTGTAAGAGGCAACCAGAGGTCCCGCAGGAAACCCACTGCTCATGATGAAGGGGGCCAACAATAAGCGCCACCATTTCCTGGCCATCACAACTACAAAACTAAACTATTTTTTGTTATCTTATCATTTTTCAGAAGCGACCTGGCTATTACAAATGATAGCTCCGCCAAATTGCTCATCATCATCATCACGTGGACATGTTTAGCAGACAAATACTCTAAACGCGTGACGTTGATTCTCAAAGTGAAGGCCAAAAACTGGAGGACCCGTCACAAAAAATCCTCGCGACCACGGGGAAAACACGAAAACTCAAAATATACAGGCGACGTCAGGGTCGGGATCAAACCCACGACCCCCTGCATACCAGGCGAGGTAGTTAACATCTCCTAGCCACCGTGGGTGCCCCAAGCCCCGGGCAGTCACCTATCAAAGCGTGACCAGGCTCAATCCCGCTTAACTTCCAAGATTTAAAAATAAAACTAGAGCAGGGGCATTCAGGGTGAATTGCACGTAATTAATAGCAACAATACAAACAATCAGAGCGCGTTGCGCGCTAATGAGTGGGTATCATTAACTCGTGCGCATGGCCATCTGTCATTATGAAAAATATACATTGTGCATTGACTCATTTATTAAGTAGAGAGATTAATTTCAAACACGGCTGAGTGGTGAAGTTGTGGATCGCCGCACCGCGCTGAAAATAAAAAAAACACAACCTGAGTTTGATTCCTGATCACGGTTATCGTCAGTGGTGAGTGATCGCGTGGATTTTTCTCCGAGGCCCTCGGCTTTCTTCCCCGCACATTCAGAAACACGCTTCTAGAGAATCCGGCTGCTAGGAATGTACACGTGATACGCGAGATTCGTGGAGCTATATCTTTCGTGGCCAGGTCGCTTCTGATGAAGAGCTGTAACTTGTAAAAAAAACATTTTTTATTTAAAGCTTTCGTGACTGCAGGGATTCATATTCTTGGTTATTTTAGTAAAGTCACGTAGAAGGGAAATAATAAAATAATACAAACATTAAACAATAAAAATGCTCACGACGTTTCGACTGCAACACAAGCAATCATCATCATGTGTGAAATCCACAGCAAGAAAATAAAAAAAAATTGAAATTTGAAAAATATAAAATTTTTAAATTTAAAATTTTTGAAATTTTCTTGCTGTGGATTTTACACTTGATGATGATTGCTTGTGTTGCAGTCGAAACGTCGTGAGAATTTGTTATTGTTTAATACTTTTATTATTTTACTATTTTCCTTCTACGTGACTTTACCGAAAAAACCAAGAAAATTGTTTATTTTATTTTTTATTCTGGTCTTCTTAAGCGTTCCACTATTCTCACAGTAGCAGCAGCCGCAGCGTTATTCGCGTTCTGGCATTAGCTTCTCCGATGGTGACAGCAGCAGCGCTATCACAGAAGCGGCGGGGGGGGGGCGGTGTTAGGTGGTTGTGGTTGGCAGGGAACCGTGTAACAAACACCTTGCAGTTCCCATGCAAATGATCAACCGCCGTGAAATGAAAATACACGCGTATGCAATTCGTAGCTCATAATCCTTATAATTGTGCGTGCTCGTTCATTGCCTGCTACATGTAGAAATGTATTAGCAAGTGTTTAATTGAATAACGAGGTGAATTGTTACGTCGAATGCACGCAAGTGTGCACGTGGTTAGACCGTCGAGTCGAGCGCGGCTGACTGCCTTACGGTGCGAGAGTAGTTCAACATCGTGCATGCAGGACACACAATCCCGCGTGTCTTAAGCTCGCCTGTCGCATATTTCACAACCATTGTAACTTGCAAACGCCCTGGTCTCGCGATTAAAACGGTGCTCGCAATAATATACAAATATAGACAGAGGTTCCCCGCGGTGAATTCCTGCATCCTCGACTGCTGGCGAGCAGAGCGGAACGATATTAGAGGTGTTTTTCTTGGGTTAGATCGTGGGTTAGATCGCGTAAATATATAAATGTGTCGTTAAACCCCGCCACCACCCGACACAGCCAACTTGTAAGGGTTGTGTCACGTAAACAGAACGTGGCCAATTTGTCACTAGTAAGGCACTAGTGTATAGTGTAGTGTATTGTGTATAGTAGTGTAGTGTATAGTGTAGTATTTAGTATAGTGTAGTGTATAGTGTAGTGTATAGTGTAGTGTATTGTGTATAGTAGTGTAGTGTATAGTGTAGTATTTAGTATAGTGTAGTGTATAGTGTAGTGTATAGTGTAGTGTATAGTGTAGTATACTAGCACAGCACTAATATCTGTGTTGGAGCGGAGCTCCCTGGGAGGTTTACTCCAGCATGAATACTCCCCCACTATTTGATTTGCGAAATGTACGGAAGCCAAACGTTAGTGCTCTAATCGCATTAAAAGCGTGGAACGTAATATTTAAACATTTCCAAAACAATTGTATTTAAACCGCGTTTTAAATAAGCGTTGTTGTTCTTTGACACTCCTCATGGTGGTTATCGAGGGGACCCCCAACTCATAGCTTTGGCTATCAGGGGGGGGGGGGGTCGAGGCATCCCCTACCCCCAACCCCCACGCTCGTTACGCGACTGACAGAAATTGAAGACACGAGTCGTAGTGGTGCGACTGTGGCCATTCAACCCGAACTGTGGACCACCGAATACACCCAGAGATACGTGAAGACTCATGGAGATGCACGGAGACCCATTCAGATTGATTAAAGACAAGCCACAGTAATACGACTGTGGCCATGCAAGTCGTCCTGTGGACCACACAATACACCCAGAGAGACACCTGGAGAGACGCGAAGACTCATGGAGATGCACGGAGACTCATACAGATTGATTAAAGAAAAGCCACAGCAGTGGTGCGACTGTGTCCATGCAACCAGAACTACGGACCGCACAGTGAACCCATTGTGATCTGCTGCTCCTTCAACAGAAGATGAGGACGGCATAACGACACGAACTCTTCTCTCTCTCTGCTGAAGCCTTCTTGCCATGGAAAGTCGCCGCCGCAGACTTCCACATTGGCATTTAGCTCCGAAACATATTGCCATAATAACGCCAAAAAATTTGAACGGTCGTATTTGAGCATGTCTCGGCGCTGATGATGCTGCTCTTGCTACGTGCGTGTGCGTGTCCGGACTGAGCGCCAGCGATCGCGTCGCTGATAGGACTGCAGAAATGAATGATATCAATCAACGGGATTGAAATGGAATTGAGTTAGGGATTGGAGGGAGGGAGGGAGGGCTGAGTTCGGGGCCACCCATCGCACATCACCAAAGCTCCGATGCGGAAACGCGCCCCGTTGTCTCTGAGGCTCTCAGTCAAATCCACCCACGAGAACGTAGCAAGTCAACAGCACCACGTCACTCAAATCCGGCGCACTATGTAATACCATAGACTCGTACAGATTATGAGAAGCTCCGGAAAGTAAGACGCACCCTACCACCCCCCCTCCCCTTGTGTGCTCCGTGTCACAATAAATGTGCACAAATATGTAAAAAAAAAAACAAAGTTCTAGATTTGAAGTTTTCGTGACTGCAGGCATCCATACTCTTTGTTTTTTCGGTAAAGTCAGGTAGATGAAAAATAAAAAAATAAAAATAACAAAAATGAAAATAACTCAATTAAATCACGACGTTTCGGAGGCAACACAAGCTTGCGTCATCAGGTGCAACAGCCACAGCAAAAACCTATTCACTACAGTAATTTTGCTGTGGCTGGAGTGAATATTCACTACAGTAATTTTGCCGTGTCTGTTCCACCTGATGACGGAAGCTTGTGTTGCCTCCGAAACGTCGTGATTTAATTTATTTATTTTCATTTTATTATTATTTTTTCATCTACGTGACTTCACCGAAAAAGGACGAAAGTTTATCCACTGGAGAGCCTTTCACAGGCTGCTGGGGCAAGCGCTGTTAGAGCGCACCAATGAAGGGCCACATTCAGCGCACGAGAAAGGGGTGGTGTGCCTAGAGCCACGCCCGGCCGCCGTTGTCTCCCCAGTGGCGATGTTTATTACACACCGCACCAGGTACTCATTTAAGGCCGAGTCGACCTAGGCGAAACCCAGGCTCAATCATATGATCGTCACTTGGTGTAGGTGGGGGGATGGATCCTATAAAATATCTCCCTCCGGCCCCCAAATAAAAGATAACTAGGTAAGGACCACATAGATGCGTGGCTTTTTCGCAGAAGCGACCTGGCCACAAATCATAGCTCAGCGATGAGGCTCGTCACGTGGAAATCTATAGCAGCTAAATAATCTAAACGCACGTTGATTCTTAATGCGGAGAGAAACAGCGGAAGACACGGGGGAAAACAATCGAATCGACCACGGAGAGAAAAAGAGACACGCAAACTCAAAAAATACAGCAGGTGTCAGGGTCGAGATCGACCCCCCGAGCTCCTTACACCAGGCAAGGTAGTTAATATACAGCAGGCGTAAGGGTCGAGATCAAACCCACGACCTCCTTCATACCAGGCGAGGTAGTTAATATACAGCAGGCGTCAGGGTGGAGATGGAACCCACGACCTCCTGCATACCAGGCGAGGTAGTTAATATACAGCAGGCGTCAGGGTCGAGATGGAACCCACGACCTCCTGCATACCAGGCGAGGTAGTTAATATACAGTAGGCGTCAGGGTCGAGATGGAACCCACGACCTCCTGCATACCAGGCGAGGTAGTTAATATACAGCAGGCGTCAGGGTCGAGATGGAACCCACGACCTCCTGCATACCAGGCGAGGTACTTAATATACAGCAGGCGTCAGGGTCGAGATGGAACCCACGACCTCCTGCATACCAGGCGAGGTAGTTAATATACAGCAGGCGTCAGGGTCGAGATGGAACCCACGACCTCCTGCATACCAGGCGAGGTAGTTAATATGCAGCAGGCGTCAGGGTCTGAATGGAACCCACAACCTCCTTCATACCAGGCGATGCAGTCAACATCTCCCTACCAAATTCAAACATGACCACGACCATCGTCTCGGGAGTGAGTACAGAAGACGGAGGCTCAGGCGTGCGAGAATGGGGGTGGTGGGGGGGGGGGAGAATTTGGAGGAGCGAGTTCGGCAGGGGGGGGCAGTGTGTGATTGATCGTGCGAGATGGGGGGCGATTGAATTACAGGCGACACGAGTGTTCCCCGCAATGGGAAGTGACATTAACGCCTCCGTGCTGTCGAGCCATGCCTATGCATGCACACGCTCTCGCTCGGTCTCGCTCACTCGCCACCCACGTGGAATTACTTACACCAGGCGCTCCGCTACCTGCGGCGACGGAGCGGCATGCGGCGGTTCTGTCGTTTCCCTGCATGCGGATCTTTCGCTTCTCTGTTGTGGTTCTTTGGCTCCTACGCTTGTGGATCTTTGGTTTCTCTGCTTGCGTCTCTTTGGATTCTCCACCTGCGTCTCTTTCACTTCTCCGCTTGCAGTTTTTTGGCTTCCCTGTTACGGTTCTTTGGCTTCCCTGTTGCGGTTCTTTGGCTCCTACGCTTGCGTCTCTTTGGCTTCTCCACTTGTGTCTCTTTGGCTTCTCCGCTTGTGTCTCTTTGGCTTCTCCACTTGCGTCTCTTTGGCTTCTCCACTTGTGTCTCTTTGACTTCTCCGCTTGTGTCTCTTTGGCTTCTCCACTTGTGTCTCTTTGGCTTCTCCACTTGCGTCTCTTTGGCTTCTCCACTTGTGTCTCTTTGACTTCTCCACTTGTGTCTCTTTGGCTTCTCCACTTGCGTCTCTTTGGCTTCTCCGCTTGTGTCTCTTTGGCTTCTCCGCTTGTGTCTCTTTGGCTTCTCCGCTTGCGTCTCTTTGGCTTCTCCACTTGCGTCTCTTTGACTTCTCCACTTGTGTATCTTTGGCTTCTCCACTTGCGTCTCTTTGGCTTCTCCACTTGCGTCTCTTTGGCTTTTCCACTTGCGTCTCTTTGGCTTCTCCACTTGTGTCTCTTTGGCTTCTCCACTTGCGTCTCTTTGGCTTCTCCACTTGAGTCTCTTTGACTTCTCCACTTGTGTCTCTTTGGCTTCTCCACTTGCGTCTCTTTGACTTCTCCACTTGCGTCTCTTTGGCTTCTCCACTTGTGTCTCTTTGGCTTCTCCACTTGTGTCTCTTTGGCTTCTCCACTTGCGTCTCTTTGGCTTCTCCACTTGTGTCTCTTTGACTTCTCCACTTGCGTCTCTTTGGCTTCTCCACTTGCGTCTCTTTGACTTCTCCACTTGTGTCTCTTTGGCTTCTCCACTTGCGTCTCTTTGGCTTCTCCACTTGTGTCTCTTTGGCTTCTCCACTTGTGTCTCTTTGGCTTATCCACTTGTGTCTCTTTGACTTCTCCACTTGCGTCTCTTTGGCTTCTCCACTTGCGTCTCTTTGACTTCTCCACTTGTGTCTCTTTGGCTTCTCCACTTGCGTCTCTTTGGCTTCTCCACTTGCGTCTCTTTGGCTTCTCCACTTGTGTCTCTTTGGCTTCTCCACTTGTGTCTCTTTGGCTTCTCCACTTGCGTCTCTTTGACTTCTCCACTTGCGTCTCTTTGGCTTCTCCACTTGCGTCTCTTTGGCTTCTCCACTTGTGTCTCTTTGGCTTCTCCACTTGCGTCTCTTTGGCTTCTCCACTTGTGTCTCTTTGGCTTCTCCACTTGTGTCTCTTTGGCTTCTCCACTTGCGTCTCTTTGGCTTCTCCGCTTGCGTCTCTTTGACTTCTCCACTTGTGTCTCTTTGGCTTCTCCGCTTGCGTCTCTTTGGCTTCTCCACTTGCGTCTCTTTGGCTTCTCCACTTGTGTCTCTTTGGCTTCTCCACTTGCGTCTCTTTGACTTCTCCACTTGTGTCTCTTTGGCTTCTCCGCTTGAGTCTCTTTGGCTTCTCCACTTGTGTCTCTTTGGCTTCTCCACTTGTGTCTCTTTGGCTTATCCGCTTGTGTCTCTTTGGCTTCTCCACTTGCGTCTCTTTGGCTTCTTCACTTGCGTCTCTTTGGCTTCTCCACTTGCGTCTCTTTGGCTTCTCCACTTGCGTCTCTTTGGCTTCTCCACTTGCGTCTCTTTGGCTTCTCCACTTGCGTCTCTTTGGCTTCTCCACTTGCGTCTCTTTGCTTCTCCACTTGCGTCTCTTTGGCTTCTCCACTTGCGTCTCTTTGGCTTCTCCACTTCTGTCTCTTTGGCTTCTCCGCTTGTGTCTCTTTGGCTTCTCCACTTGCGTCTCTTTGGCTTCTCCACTTGCGTCTCTTTGGCTTCTCCGCTTGTGTCTCTTTGGCTTCTCCACTTGCGTCTCTTTGGCTTCTCCACTTATGTCTCTTTGGCTTCTCCACTTGCGTCTCTTTGGCTTCTCCACTTGTGTCTCTTTGGCTTCTCCACTTGTGTCTCTTTGGCTTCTCCGCTTGTGTCTCTTTGGCTTCTCCACTTGCGTCTCTTTGGCTTCTCCACTTGCGTCTCTTTGGCTTCTCCACTTGCGTCTCTTTGGCTTCTCCACTTGCGTCTCTTTGGCTTCTCCACTTGCGTCTCTTTGGCTTCTCCACTTGCGTCTCTTTGGCTTCTCCACTTGCGTCTCTTTGGCTCCTCCACTTGCGTCTCTTTGGCTTCTCCACTTGCGTCTCTTTGGCTTCTCCACTTGTGTCTCTTTGGCTTCTCCGCTTGTGTCTCTTTGGCTTCTCCACTTGCGTCTCTTTGGCTTCTCCACTTGCGTCTCTTTGGCTTCTCCGCTTGCGTCTCTTTGGCTTCTCCACTTGCGTCTCTTTGGCTTCTCCACTTGTGTCTCTTTGGCTTCTCCGCTTGTGTCTCTTTGGCTTCTCCACTTGTGTCTCTTTGGCTTCTCCGCTTGCGTCTCTTTGGCTTCTCCACTTGCGTCTCTTTGGCTTCTCCGCTTGTGTCTCTTTGGCTTCTCCGCTTGCGTCTCTTTGGCTTCTCCACTTGCGTCTCTTTGGCTTCTCCACTTGTGTCTCTTTGGCTTCTCCGCTTGCGTCTCTTTGGCTTCTCCACTTGCGTCTCTTTGGCTTCTCCGCTTGTGTCTCTTTGGCTTCTCCGCTTGCGTCTCTTTGGCTTCTCCACTTGTGTCTCTTTGGCTTCTCCACTTGCGTCTCTTTGGCTTCTCCACTTGCGTCTCTTTGGCTTCTCCACTTGCGTCTCTTTGGCTTCTCCGCTTGCGTCTCTTTGGCTTCTCCACTTGCGTCTCTTTGGCTTCTCCGCTTGAGTCTCTTTGGCTTCTCCACTTGTGTCTCTTTGACTTCTCCACTTGTGTCTCTTTGGCTTCTCCGCTTGCGTCTCTTTGGCTTCTCCACTTGCGTCTCTTTGGCTTCTCCGCTTGAGTCTCTTTGGCTTCTCCGCTTGCGTCTCTTTGGCTTCTCCGCTTGAGTCTCTTTGGCTTCTCCACTTGCGTCTCTTTGGCTTCTCCGCTTGAGTCTCTTTGACTTCTCCACTTGTGTCTCTTTGGCTTCTCCGCTTGCGTCTCTTTGGCTTCTCCACTTGCGTCTCTTTGGCTTCTCCGCTTGAGTCTCTTTGGCTTCTCCGCTTGCGTCTCTTTGGTTTCTCCGCTTGAGTCTCTTTGGCTTCTCCGCTTGAGTCTCTTTGGCTTCACCGCTTGAGTCTCTTTGGCTTCTCCGCTTGCGTCTCTTTGGCTTCTCCGCTTGCGTCTCTTTGGCTTCTCCGCTTGAGTCTCTTTGGCTTCTCCGCTTGAGTCTCTTTGGCTTCTCCACTTGCGTCTCTTTGGCTTCTCCGCTTGAGTCTCTTTGGCTTCTCCGCTTGAGTCTCTTTGGCTTCTCCGCTTGAGTCTCTTTGGCTTCTCCACTTGCGTCTCTTTGGCTTCTCCACTTGCGTCTCTTTGGCTTCTCCACTTGTGTCTCTTTGGCTTCTCCACTTGCGTCTCTTTGGCTTCTCCACTTGCGTCTCTTTGGCTTCTCCACTTGCGTCTCTTTGGCTTCTCCACTTGTGTCTCTTTGGCTTCTCCGCTTGTGTCTCTTTGGCTTCTCCACTTGCGTCTCTTTGGCTTCTCCACTTGCGTCTCTTTGGCTTCTCCACTTGTGTCTCTTTGGCTTCTCCGCTTGTGTCTCTTTGGCTTCTCCACTTGCGTCTCTTTGGCTTCTCCACTTGCGTCTCTTTGGCTTCTCCACTTGTGTCTCTTTGGCTTCTCCACTTGCGTCTCTTTGGCTTCTCCACTTGTGTCTCTTTGGCTTCTCCGCTTGTGTCTCTTTGGCTTCTCCACTTGCGTCTCTTTGGCTTCTCCACTTGCGTCTCTTTGGCTTCTCCACTTGTGTCTCTTTGGCTTCTCCGCTTGTGTCTCTTTGCTTCTCCACTTGCGTCTCTTTGGCTTCTCCGCTTGTGTCTCTTTGGCTTCTCTGCTTGCGTCTCTTTGGCTTCTCCACTTGCGTCTCTTTGGCTTCTCCACTTGTGTCTCTTTGGCTTCTCCGCTTGCGTCTCTTTGGCTTCTCCGCTTGCGTCTCTTTGGCTTCTCCGCTTGTGTCTCTTTGGCTTCTCCGCTTGCGTCTCTTTGGCTTCTCCACTTGCGTCTCTTTGGCTTCTCCACTTGTGTCTCTTTGGCTTCTCCACTTGCGTCTCTTTGGCTTCTCCGCTTGCGTCTCTTTGGCTTCTCCACTTGCGTCTCTTTGGCTTCTCCGCTTGTGTCTCTTTGGCTTCTCCGCTTGTGTCTCTTTGGCTTCTCCGCTTGCGTCTCTTTGGCTTCTCCACTTGCGTCTCTTTGGCTTCTCCACTTGCGTCTCTTTGGCTTCTCCACTTGTGTCTCTTTGGCTTCTCCGCTTGTGTCTCTTTGACTTCTCCACTTGTGCCTCTTTGACTTCTCCACTTGTGTCTCTTTGGCTTCTCCGCTTGTGTCTCTTTGGCTTCTCCGCTTGTGTCTCTTTGGCTTCTCCACTTGTGTCTCTTTGGCTTCTCCACTTGCGTCTCTTTGACTTCTCCACTTGCGTCTCTTTGACTTCTCCACTTGCGTCTCTTTGACTTCTCCGCTTGTGTCTCTTTGGCTTCTCCACTTGCGTCTCTTTGGCTTCTCCACTTGTGTCTATTTGGCTTCTCCGCTTGTGTCTCTTTGGCTTCTCCGCTTGTGTCTCTTTGGCTTCTCCGCATGTGTATCTTTGGCTTCTCCACTTGCGTCTCTTTGGCTTCTCCACTTGTGTCTCTTTGGCTTCTCCGCTTGCGTCTCTTTGGCTTCTCCGCTTGCGTCTCTTTGGCTTCTCCGCTTGTGTCTCTTCGGCTTCTCCGCTTGCGTCTCTTTGGCTTCTCCACTTGCGTCTCTTTGGCTTCTCCACTTGTGTCTCTTTGGCTTCTCCACTTGCGTCTCTTTGGCTTCTCCGCTTGCGTCTCTTTGGCTTCTCCACTTGCGTCTCTTTGGCTTCTCCGCTTGTGTCTCTTTGGCTTCTCCGCTTGTGTCTCTTTGGCTTCTCCGCTTGCGTCTCTTTGGCTTCTCCACTTGCGTCTCTTTGGCTTCTCCACTTGCGTCTCTTTGGCTTCTCCACTTGTGTCTCTTTGGCTTCTCCGCTTGTGTCTCTTTGACTTCTCCACTTGTGCCTCTTTGACTTCTCCACTTGTGTCTCTTTGGCTTCTCCGCTTGTGTCTCTTTGGCTTCTCCGCTTGTGTCTCTTTGGCTTCTCCACTTGTGTCTCTTTGGCTTCTCCACTTGCGTCTCTTTGACTTCTCCACTTGCGTCTCTTTGACTTCTCCACTTGCGTCTCTTTGACTTCTCCGCTTGTGTCTCTTTGGCTTCTCCACTTGCGTCTCTTTGGCTTCTCCACTTGTGTCTATTTGGCTTCTCCGCTTGTGTCTCTTTGGCTTCTCCGCTTGTGTCTCTTTGGCTTCTCCGCATGTGTATCTTTGGCTTCTCCACTTGCGTCTCTTTGGCTTCTCCGCTTGTGTCTCTTTGACTTCTCCACTTGTGTCTCTTTGACTTCTCCGCTTGTGTCTCTTTGGCTTCTCCACTTGCGTCTATTTGGCTTCTCCGCTTGCGTCTATTTGGCTCTTCCACCTGCGTCTCTTTGGCTGGCCACCCTTGCAGGCGGCCGTTTAAAGACATATTCTTACATATTCTTACAAATTCTTACATCTTCCACGTAATTTTGGTATGTAAGGGTAATTGATTCAATATAGCAAGGAATGGGTCACTCTGGAATGTCTTGGTGACGACAAAATGTACAACAGTCAAACTGTACTGTTGAAGAATAACTAAGGATGGGGGGGGGGGGAATAAAAACAAGTAGATGGAGTTTATTCCATCACCTATTTTGTTTTACTTTATTCAGAATGTGTCATCTGCTATACCTGCTGTGTTTGACTTGTCTCGTCTCGGTCTGCTCACAAGACTCATTTCGACTCCGTCTGGAAAAAAGCCCTGTCTCATTACACGTCCTGGTGGCGAGACCGGTATGTGTGATCCTGTGATCTCCTGCTCCATCTTGCAGCCCCTCGTAACGGTGGTTTTGGGGACACGTGATTCGATGGTCTTGAATGGTAGTTGTCGTAGGGGGGGAGGGGGATACCACTCATTCACATACCGCACACATTTTACTCTCAAAATCCAGCACCGTGGGTCTAAGCGCTGTTCAGCATTACACCTGCAACTGCGACCTTCCCGTCTCAAATTGACATTGGATATGAATCGGAGCGAAAGATAGGCGCGCTTGCAATGTCACCATCGTCTAAAGCATTTCCCATTTGTGTTTTCGCAGGCTCCTTGATTGAATCTGGGGGTGAAGGGGGGAAATTGTCGAATCGTTAATGTGTCTGAGCCCGACGTCGTCGAGATTGAGACGTGAAGGACAGACGCAATGACGATCGCTCGAACCAATTTGTATTTCGTGTCGCGAGAACGCCTCCTCCTCCTCCTCCTCCTCGTAGTTCGTGACCACAATTCTCACAATGGTGCACTTAGCAAAAAAATAACATTCACGAGCCCCTTCTTAACTCGATTTATCTGCAATTTACTTTCAATAAATCAATTACGCTTTGTAATTTAAAAACCATTATAATATATTTCGCCTTTTATTGCTGGCCTCTTCACAATGAATATTTCCACGGAGACAAGAGTTGGGTTGTGACGTCACTGGAACTGTGTGCCACGCACACACACACACACGTGGGCTTGACCCACGTGGTGAACAACATTCGACTCCGTGTCCATCCGGTGCTCGCCGAGCTGAATCTGACCTCCGTTTGCCGAACAAATACATTATGAGGTCGTACTCATTACATGCAAAGGGCTTGCCACGAATGAACAACAATACCTTCAGTTTAACACGTGTAGGCTTTCGCGACCAATGTTATTCATAATCAACGTTTTTGGGTTTAGATCGCGTTATTTATAAATGTGTCGTAACCCTCCACCACCCGACACCGCCAATCAGTAAAAATGTGTCACGTTGACAAAGACAAATAGTTCACTGCTTTAGCCCACCGGTGTGTTGAAGCCACAACATTTACAATTTGAGTACGACGTTTCGCTGGTAATTGCATCCAGCATCATCGGGCAATTCGCCAGAATGGTGAGGCTCTGCTGTGTCTCCCGTTCTTATATAGAGCAGCAGCAGGGTGACGTCATCATTAACTCATTAACTTGAATCTTTGCACCTGATGAGTTAATGAGTTAATGATGACGTCACCCTGCTGCTGCTCTATATAAGAACGGGAGACACAGCAGAGCCTCACCATTCTGGCGAATTGCCCGATGATGCTGGATGCAATTACCAGCGAAACGTCGTACTACTCAAATTGTAAATGTTGTGGTTTCACGCTTCAACACACCGGTGGGCTAAAGCAGTGAACTAATTGTCCTTTGTCAACGTGACACTTTTTTACTGATTGGCCGTGTCGGGTGGTGGAGGGTTACGACACATTTATAAATAACGCGATCTAAACCCAAAAACGTTGATTATGAACAATACCTTGCTGATCTCGTAAAGGAGCAAAACACCATCACGCAAACTCTGGTCATCCTCTAAGCAGCGACTTCTGCCTCGCCGTCGAACAAAGACGGTAACCGCATCGCGCGCTTTCGGACACGCTTCTGCGGCCGTCTGGAACGCTCTTGCTTCGGATGTTAGAAAGCCCCTGGAGCTATGCACGTATAATGAATCTCGATTGAAAACGAATTTTTTTATAACCGCGTTTTCGGTTTAGTTTATTGTCCTTCCCCCGCACCACTGACTAGCACGGTTGGCTATGTACGGTGCAAAAGAAATTCAACATTACATACGAGCGCACATTGCGGCGCAGAAGTGATTTACATGCACACGCTGGCAACGTGCCGATCACATTACCCGCAAGTTGTTGTTTGTTTGAGCCATTTTAATTAAATGTAACGATAAATTAATGCTGTTCTATTGTTGCCATGCGGAAGCACGACATTCAGGGGCTAAGTGCCAATGTCGAGGGCTTGCTGCTGCTGCTGCTACCACGACGAGAGGGCTTCAGCAGAGAGAGAGTTCGTGTCGTGTCGCCCTTCCTCCTCCTCCGTTGAAGAAGCGCCGATCACAGTGGGTTTACTGTAGACTAACACTGGACCCATAGATTAACACTGGACCCCATAGACTAACACCGGACCCATACACTAACACTGGATCCGTAGACTAACACTGGACCCATACACTAACACTGGACCCATAGACTAACACTGGACCCATAGATTAACACTGGACCCCATAGACTAACACCGGACCCATACACTAACACTGGATCCGTAGACTAACACTGGACCCATACACTAACACTGGACCCATAGATTAACACTGGACCCATAGATTAACACTGGACCCATAGACTAACACCGGACCCATACACTAACACTGGATCCGTAGACTAACACTGGACCCATAGAGTAACACTGGACCCATAGACTAACACTGGACCCATAGACTAACACTGGACCCATAGATTAACACTGGACCCCATAGACTAACACCGGACCCATACACTAACACTGGATCCGTAGACTAACACTGGACCCACACACTAACACTGGACCCATAGACTAACACTGGACTCATAGACTAACACTGACTCAGACTAACACCGGACCCATAGACTAACACTGGACCCATAGACTAACACTGGACCCATAGAGTAACACTGGACCCATAGACTAACACTGGACTCATAGACTAACACTCGACCCATAGACTAACACTGGACCCATAGACTAACACTGGACCCATAGACTCACACTGGTACCATACACTAACACAGCAGCAGCATTGTTAAGTGCCAATATCGTGTCGTGTCGCTGTTCCTCCTCCTCCGTTGAAGGATTGCAGACCACAGTGGGATTACTGTGCGGTCCGTAGTTTGGGTATCATGGTCCCAATCACACTACTATCTATGGCAGTGGTTCTTAACCTTTTTGGAGGTACCGAACCCCACCAGTTTCATATGCGCATTCACCGAACCCTTCTTAATTGTAAAAATCAAATATGATTTTTTCAAATTCAAAACATAGGTGTATATGTTTTACTGGTGCACAATCATATGAGTCGGGTGTGTGTCTTAACCTCCGCCGAACCCCTGAGACTGACTCACCGAACCCCTGGGGTTCGATCGAACCCAGGTTAAGAACCACTGATCTATGGAAATTAATGTAATGGGACTCTATGTATCCCTATGAGTCTCATTGTGTCTCTATATGGGTTTGCAATATGGTCCCTAGTTTTTAATTGATGTTCGATGTGGACGGGATTCGAAATGGTGCGATTACACTGGTCAAAACACTTTTTCTGGCATAAGGTATTCCAACGGCTTTAAGGTAATTTTGGGGTGCTGATTCCAAATCTGGCATCAGTTTTTATCTATCACATCAGGTTTTTTGAAATATCAAATATTGCATTTTCAACAAAAACTGCAGAAGAAAAATATTAAATAAATGTGGATATCTATATAAAATTATATTATAAACACACTATCCTAAAAATACAGCACCATATTTTAACACTAAAGCAGTCACTGACTCGCAACAACTTGCAATCATATGTGACAGAGTTAATTTCGGGTAAAATCAATGAAAATGGGGTATGCCGATAGCATAAAAATGAGATGTGATAGAGCAAATCTGAGATCAGATTTGGAATCAGCACCCTGAAACTAGTCTTAAACAGCTGCAAAAGTCTAGGCCAAAAAAAATAAAAAAATTGTTGACCAGTGTAATCACCACCGCCACCACACACATTGCGTACAAGCCCGAAGCGGACATCGTTCTCCACTGAGCCGTGCGGACGTGAACATAGCCTGGCACAGCGCGTTTGGCAGCCTATGTGGACTTTGACACTATCACGTGAAGTGTGGAGGGCTCGCTGCTGGCAGGAGGTCACGGGACAGACCCAGCAGGACATGGGTGTAACAAATTATTGATAGCTAATCGGATTCCTCCAGTATGAATACGTTTTCTGATTTTGAAGTGCCATGGCTTGGCTGAGATGCCTTTCAGATGCAGCACCTGTGCTCTCCAATGGGCAACCTGTATAAACAAAGACAACGATCCCCCGTATAGCCTTCCAAGACTGTTGGGGCAAGTGCTGTTAGCGAGCATCTGTAAAGGCCCGCACGGCATGCGAGGGGGTGGGCGGCCAGCACCTCGTCCGGCCGCCTTTGTCTCCCTAGTGACGATGTTTACGCACCATGTACTCACTTAGGGCTGAGTCGACCTAGGGGAGGCCCAAGACCGGTTGAGATAATCGTCACTTGTGTTTGCCGTGAGTGGGAATCGAACCCGCGTCGCCAGGTTCGTAGTGCAGCTCGCTAACCGCTACAATACCTCTCCTGTGTACGTACGTACACACACACCCACACAGAGTCTGCAGTACACAACGACAAAGATTCCCCCATAGCCTTAACAGACTCTTGGGGCAAGGGCGCAATAAACTCGGGGGTCGTGTGGCTAGCACCACGCCCGGCCGCCTTTGTCTCCCTCGGTGGTCACATTCGCACATCTCAACCGATACTCGTTTAAGCGCAAGTCGACCTAGGGGAGGCCCAGGACCGGGTTCGGATATTCGTCGGCTGGCGTTGGCCGTGAGCGGGATTCGAACCCGGGTCGCCTGCTTGCTTTGGCAGAGCGGTGCAGCGCGCTAACCGCCGCGCCACCGCTCCCCCTGCATATGGGCTCACTCGCACGCAAACGTCGTCTCTCATTCTCAGTCTCACGCACGCGCACGCACGCGCCCAACCCACCCACGCGCGCGCTCACTAGCGCGGGCCATCATTACGTATAATTTACTGGGGAAGATGTATACAGCGAACATCCTGTCAACTGAAACAGTAAATGCTTTCCGTTCCACTGGGCGAAGTCAAATGGCTTTGTTTTACCGCTGCAAACCCGATGCTCTGAGATGCACTCGACAGCGGCAGCAGCAGCATCGCTCATACAATACCCGCAATACACGCGACCGGATTCTCCGCATTGAGACGTTACCGGGGAGAAGTGTGACGCACCTCGCCCCCCCCCCTCCCCAAATAAAAACAAACTGTGTTTTGCCGGTGTCAATAAATGGTCCATGTTAGAAAGGAAAATATATATTCCGTGGCATATTCTGGACGACAGTCTGGGATAGCTCCCGAATGAAATTAACAGCAAAAAAAAGGAATTAAATGCATTCGTCAGTAACGAAGTGGCCTTAAGATAAAAAAAAAAACAATAAAATGATGATATTCTTTGATAGGTTCAAAGACCCAAACAATGTGAATTCCTGCAGTCACGAAATCTTTAAGTCAAAATTACGACAATTTAGTTCTTCTACGACGTTTCTCTCAATGGCTCCTTTCATCGCCAATTCGTGTGCTATGAAGAAGGGTCATTGCTTGAAACGTCGCATATATACACACTTTCTTTCAAGGTCTCGCAGGGTGATGTTGTGCTAATTGTTCTTTTGCACCGCAGCAGCTGCACCAAATAATTGGTCTGTGTCTGTACGGAAAATTCCTCCTCCACCGCCTCCTCCTCCTCCTCCAATTTCAATGCACGTCTCTCCGTGCGTGTGTGTGCGTGTGTGTGCGTGTGTGCGTGTGTGCGCGTGTGTGTGTGCGTGTGTGTGTGGGTGCGTGTATGCGCGTGTGTGTGCGCGTGTGTGTGTGCGCGTGTGTGCGCGCGTGTGTGTGTGTGCATGTGTGTGCGCATATGTGTGTGTGCACTTGTGAGGCTTTGTCTCTGGAGCGGTGGCGCGGTGCTTAGCGCGCTGCCCTACGAACCCGGCGACCCGAGTTCGATCCCCGCTCACGGCCATGGCTCGTAGCGTTTATCTGAACCGGTCCTGGGCCCTCCCCTAGGTCGACTCAGCCTTCAACGAGTGACCTGGTGCGCTTAGTAAAAGCATCGTCACTGGGGAGACAAAGGCGGTCGGAGGTGGTGCTGCCCATCCAGCCGCTCGCGTGAACGTTGCCGTAACCTTTGCTCGGTGCTCGCTCACGAATGGCACTTGCCCCCAAAAGTCCGTGAGAGGCTACACGGGGGACCTTTGCCTTGGCGCGCGCGCGTGCCCGCGCGTTATTTATGCGAAACCGCGCGCGTGCACACGCGCCAAAAACGCGTGGGAAGAAGTCGCGTAATGTGCGTGGGGGGGGGGGGGTGGTTGGTTGGGCGACAAACATTTTTATATTTTTCGTTGTTGCTGTCGACCAATAGCTCTCTGCGACGGCGCCGTAAATTATTAAAGTGACTATTAAGTATATTGGTTTCGGACGCATGATGAAGCAGAGCAATATCGAGCTGAATGAAAATCGCGGGCATCGCACTCCGTCTCGGAAGGGGAGAGAGCGCCTGCGAAATAATCCGAGCTCGGGGAAGTGTTCCGCGTCGTGGCGTGATGAATGCCCCGTGTCTTCGTCGATGCATATGATAGCCAAATTCACAATTAGCCACACACCTTTAAAGCCCCTACCCCTCCCACCCCCCCCCCCCCCCGCAGGCCCTTTTATCGGTCTGCGATTCTTACTTAAATGAGTCAGTTTAACACGTAGGCTTTCGCTACCAATATTATTCATAATCAACGTTTTTGGGTTAGATCACGCTTAAAAACACCGGTGGGCTAAAGCAGTGAACTATTTTGTCTTTTGTCAACGTGACACTTTTTTTGCTGATTGGCCGTGTCGGGGGTTTGAGGGCTACGACACAATTATAAATAACGCGATCTAACCCAAAAAACGTTGATTATGAAAAATGAAATGAGTCAACACGCAACTTTCCATCATTGATGCGGTGGCAATTGTGTTGTTCGACGTTTCTAGCAACGGCCCTCTTTTTCGTCTCCTTCATCTAAATAGCAGTGCGTAAATAGAGAGGCCAAGGGGTAGGACAGAGCAGTGACGAGCTGTGAACTACCTCGCCTGGTACGCACGAGGTCGTGAGCGCCATCCCGACCCTGACGCCTGCTGTGTATGTTGAGTTAGTCCGTCTTTCTCTCTCTCTCTCCGTGTGGTCGCGTGGATTTTTCTACGGGTCCTCCGGTTTTTTTTCCCCACCACAATTTAGAATCAACTTCACGCGTTTGAAAGTATTTGGCGTCTGCTATAAATGTTGCACGTGACGAGCCACTCCGCTCAGCTTTCATTTGCGGCCAGGTCGCTTCTGAAAAAGAGCTGTAGAGCTCAGTGGGACTTACCTGGTAAAATTAAACGTTGTTTTGTTCAGTTCTAAAAATAATGAACAGTGGATATGATAAGAGTTGGAAACCACACCATGGCGACTGATGGGGATTCCATTGTTCCCAATGTTTTCTGATGGCCAGTATTTATATTTGGCATGTGATTCTAGATTTGAAGTTTTCGTGACTGCAATGATCCATACTCTTTGGTTATTTCGGTAAAGTCACGTAGATGAAAAATAATAAAATGAAAATAACTAAATTAAATCAGGTGGAACAGCCACAGCAAAATTACTGCAAAATTACTATAATTTTGCTGTGGCTGTTCCACCTGATGACGGAAGCTTGTGTTGCCTCCGAAACGTCGTGATTTAATTTAGTTATTTTAATTGTTTTATTATTATTGATTACTTTTCATCTATGTGACTTTACCGAAATAACCAAAGAGTATTTGGCATGTGATCATTCTGCGCACTGGGACAGCGAGATTTCGACCGTTCGGCTTGACGGTCAGCGGTCCATCGACCTAGAATTCACCTACCCACTCACTCACCTACCCACTCACCTACTTACCTACCCACTCACCTACTCAGCCGTCCATCAGACAGGAACTCACCTACCCACTCACTCACCTACTCACCCACTCAGCAGTCCATCTGCTTGGAACTCACCAACCCACTAATTCAACTACTCACCCACCCACTCACCTACTCACCCACTCACCTACTCACCCACCCACTCAATCACTCAACTACCCACTCACCTACTCACCCACCCACCCACTCACGTACACACTTACCCACTCACCTACTCACCCACCCACTCACCTAATCACCCACCCACTCACCTACTCACCCACCCACTCACCTGATCACCCATCCACTCACCCACTCACCCACCCATTCACCTACTCACCCACCCACTCACCTATACACTCACCCACCCACTCACTCACCCACCCACTCACCTACTCACCCACCCACTCACCTAATCACCCACCCACTCACCTACTCACCCACCCACTCACCTACTCACCCACCCACTCACCTACTCACCCACCCACTCACCTACTCAGCGGTACATCGGTCTGAAACTCACTGCTGCTGCACGATTTTCAAGATTCTTCACGGACATTTAACCATTTCAGTGGAAAATGCCAGACATAACTGTTTAATAGAGCTTACAATGTATGAATATTGCGCACTCGTGATAGCCTAGGTTATAAGAGTTGCGTGCCTATAAATGTACCTACTTTTTGGGTACCAGATAAATGCTTCAGTAGCAATACGAAAGAAAATGCTTGATGCCTTAATTGATATTCGTGTTGGGGAACGACGCACGGAATCGGACATCAAAGAGCTGCGTCCGAGTCGTTCCACGTGACACTCCGGCCGCTCACGGCGCTAGAGGGCAGCACTTTCCCACCTGCTCTGCAATAAGGGAGTAAAGATCGTCACGTGACGGTCAAAGTTGTAATTTTTAAATCCTTTATATTAAGTTCGCTTGCTTGCTTGCGTGCTTGCTTGCTTACGACCGTGCAAATCTTTCGGTCGTTTTTTAACCCACTTCCGGTGATCCAATCGAGCTGACATTTTGCACACAGACTCGTTGTGCGAGACAATTAATGTTCGTGAAATTTTTTTCTCCAAAATTTTACACTGTTTAGGGAAAACAAATTAAATATTTAATTACCAATTGCTTAATACTGGCAGACAATCATCTGACCCATAGGTGGCAGCCATCTCAAGCGAGAGGACGAGAGGACTCTAGCCACCACGCATATAAAGGATGTATAGTGAAAAACTTTGTTTTTACGGGTTATACTTATTAGATCTTAAAGCTGCAATGAAGCCAACCGAAGGCCAGAACCAAACCGAGTGTGATGCTATTTTTTTTGCATTGGATCCGTAAACTTGAGAACCTCAGTTTAATCACAACTCTGTCGATGCTAGGTGTGAGTCGACGAGTCGGTGTGTGAGTCTATGGTTGTTATGTGAGTCTATGGTTACTATGTGATTCTCTGGTTGTTATGTGAGTTCATGAGTCTCTATGTCAGCCTGAGTGTACGGTTGCTATGTGTCTATGGGTCTCTATTCGAGTCTATTGTTGTTATGTGAGTCTGTGGGTGTCTATGTCAGATTATGTGAATGTACGGTTAATATGTGAGTCTATGTTAGTTATGTGAGTTTATGGGTCTCTATGTCAGATTATGTGAGTCTATGGGTTTCTATGTGAGTCTATGGTTACTATGTGAGTCTATGGGTCTCTATTCGAGTCTATATTTGTTACGTGAGTTTATGGGTCTCTATGTCAGACTATGTGAATGTACAGTTGATATGTGAGTCTATGTTTGTTACGTGAGTCTATGGTCGTTATTTGAGTCTGTGTTTGTGATGAGAGTCTATGGTTGCTATGTCAGTCTGTGGGTCTCGATGTCAGACTATGCGAGTCTGTGGGTCTCTATGTCAGACTACGTGAGTCATTAGTTCACTGGGCTGGCACCATCAACTTACTGCACTCAAAGAGCACGATCTCATCACGGGCGGCTTGCCTAGATTCGAACCCACGTCCTTTAACGCCCGCTTCCTTCATTCGAGTTCCTGCAAAGTTGTTAGCGCCACTCCGAACTCCACTCCCCGATCTGGAGGACCAGTGTCCCGTCCTTCGTCTGGACTCTCGCCTGGAACTAATGCGGCGCCGTTAACCCTGCCGGGAGCCCGAAACCTCCCAGCGCCATAGCTCTCGGGGTGTTTTGAAGAGGAGGAGGAGGAGGAGAGGGAGTAAGCGAGAGAAAATCGTTGCACCTGATGAGTTAAATGATGACGTCACCCTGCTGCTGCTGCTCTATTTAAGACCGGGAGACAGAGCAGAGCCTCACCATTCTGGCGAATTGCCCGATGATGCTGGATGCAATTACCAGCGAAACGTCGTACTCAAAAATTGTAAATGTTGTGGTTTCACGCTTCAACACACCGGTGGGCTAAAGCAGTGAACTATTTGTCTTTTTTCAACGTGACACTTTTTTGCTGATTGGCCGTGTTAGGTGGTGGAGGGTTACGACACATTTATAAATAACACGATCTAACCCAAAAACGTTGATTATGAGAGAAAGAGACTTCAACGGTGGCAGGCTCAGAGCTCTAACCTCTCAGCCACCTGACTGCCTTCGCCTTGACAATTCTCAACCCTAGATTTGAAGCTTTCGTGACTGCAATGATTCATATTCTTAGGTTGTTTCGGTAAAGTCACGTAGGTAAATTTTTTTAATTAATAAAAGTAAAATTAAAATAAAATAAAAATCACGACGTTTCGGAGGCAACACAAGCTTCCGTCTTCAGATGGAACCGTCACAGCACGATAGCCGCATCAAGTCGGTAAAGTCACGTAGGTAAGTTCATTTCCTAATAGAAAAAAAAAAATCACGACGTTACCCACCTGATGACGGAGACTTGTGTTGCCTCCGAAACGTCGTGATTTATTATTTTATTTCTATGATTATTTTTTATTATTTTTATTATTATTTTTTTTACCTACGTGACTTTACCGAAAAAACTTACGAATAATTCTCAACCCCCGTCTGTTTGGGCTCACCGCACGGTGCAAAGACAAAGATCCCCCATACAGCCTGCAACAGACCGTTGGGGCAAGTGCAGTTTATCGAGCACCCTGTTAAGATCGGCACGGCACACGAAAGGGGGGTGGATGGCCAACACCACGCCCGGCCGCCTTTGTCTCCCCAATTACTGATGTTTACACACCGCACCCGGTACTCATTTATGGCTGCGTCGACCTAGGGAAGGCCCAGGACCGGTACAGATATCGCCGCTGCTAGTAGCCAGTCTGGATATGAGGGTGCAGGGTTCATAGTGCGGTGCGCTAACCACTACGCCATCACCCCCCGCTTCACCAAACACACACGCGCATGTTGTATACACACACACACGCATGTTGTACACACACACCCACTCACGCAGAGGACCATGTATAATTCATTATTACACTAAGCGGCTACGGGCCTGATGTACGGCGCAATGAGTTGGCGCTCTGATGTGTGGGGCTGTCACTTGGGGTTCGATGTTGCGTGGGTACAGAGGTGGGGGAGGGGGGGGGGGTGGTGGGCCGGGGGTGCCCGTTGCAAACTAAACGTCACGGTGGCTAGGAGATGTTAACTACCTCGCCTGGTGTACAGGAGGTCGTAGGATCAATTCCGACCCTGCGTGGCCAGGAGATGTTAAATACCTCGCCTGGTGTACAGGAGGTCGTGAGTTCAATCCCGACCCTGACGCCTGCTGTATTTTTGGGGTTTGCGTGTCTGTCACTATCATCATCACGGTGGCCAGGAGATGTTAACTACCTCGCCTGGCAATAAGGAGGTCGTGGGTTCAATCCCGACCCTGACACCTGCTGTATATTTGGAGTTTGCGTGTCTCTCACTATCATCATAATCACAGTGGCCAGGAGATGTTAACTACCTCGCCTGACATGCAGGAGGTCGCGGGTTCAATCCCGACCCTGACGCCTGCTCGCTCAAGGCAGACTAGAGTCGTCGATTCTCAAACGCACAGTTGGATTCACCATGAGCATAGGAGTTGACTTCATCTGACGAATCCATGCATCGTTTGCATCGTCAGGTCAGAGCGATGTCTGCTGAAATGAGCATTGATGCATTGACGCTCAACTCTTCTTTACAACGCTACAGGGCCAGTGGGGAGGGGGGGGGGATTCCACATTCATATGACAGGGGTGAGTCTATCCACAGGATAATCGCTTTCGATTTCACACAATGTTAACCCTGGAGGCAAGATGGGCTGAGTCAGCCCCAACCAGAATTTGAACCCCCAACTGCTGAGCCACCTGTCCGGATCCGGATATCATTCAAGTTTCAACTTTTATTTTTAAATCCTTTATATTAAGTTCGCTTGCTTGCTTGCGCGCTTACGACCGTGCAAATCTTTCGGTCGTTTTTTAACCCACTTCCCGTGATCCAATCGAGCTGACATTTTGCACACAGACTCGTTGTGCGTGACAATTTATTTTCGTGGAAACATTTTTCCATAATTTTCCACTTTTTAGAAAAAAATAATAATTTCATATTTAATTTAAAATACCAATGTGATAAAAATGAAACTCTTACTCAAGAAAAACAGAAATGAATAATAAAATAAAATCGATGCCACGCATATAAAGGATTTATAGTGAAAAACTTTGTTTTTACGGGTTAATTTTTTTTTTTGTTCAACCGGTCGACGAGAATTCAAGAGACCAGGATTAGAGTCTCGTCTTCAAGAGTGATCAACCCGAATTATTCGGCGAGCGGTCAAGGGGCCCGATGGTTTTCCACGATGATCGCGTCCCAATTGAGTCGTCATGCAGGTGCTTCTCGAATTGTGGGCCACATTTGGGACCACCACTGCACTCCTCCCGCCTCGTCTCGACCGGCACCTCAATCTGTTTCTTAGCCTCGGAGCCTCCGCGCGTCTCCCACACGGTCGTTAATGGAGCCATCTCAGGCGTCGTGCAGCCCACTTCACAAAACAATTATCCCGATATTATTCCGTCCGCAATGCATTTCACTCACGACGTTGTTGTTGTTGTTTGTTGTTTGTTGTTGTATTTCCACACAGGCTCTGACCAGTCCACTTAGGCGGGAACCCACGACCGTCGTGCGTACCAGGCGAGGTAGTTAACATCTCATAGCCATTGTGATGATGATGATGATGATGATAGTGAGAGACATGCAAACTCCAAATATACAGCAGACGTCAGGGTCGGGATTGAACCCACGACCTCCTGCATACCACGCAAGGGAGTTAACATTTCCTAGCCACCGTGATGATGATGATGATAGTGAGAGACACGCAAACTCCAAATATACATCAGGTGTCAGGGTCGGGATCGAACCGACGACCTCATGAATACCAGGCGAGGTAGTCAACATCTCACAGCCACCGTGATGATGATGATGATAGTGAGATACACGCAAACTCCAAATATACAGCAGGCGTCAGGGTCGGGATTGAACCATCTCACAGCCACCGTGATGATGATGATAGTGAGAGACACGCAAACTCCAAATACAGTATACAGCAGACGTCAGGGTCGGGATTGAACCCACGACCTCCTGAATACCAGGCGAGGTAGTCAACATCTCACAGCCACCATGTTCAGATTTCAAAAAAAATATCCTCAAACTTGCCACCGACAATCACTTGAGAGCCGCTCGAGTTGAAGCCACCGGTGATGTGATGACAGCGTCACCTCGCCTCAACGTCGCAGTGGAAGTGTAACGGGTTCCGGAGACACTTGTAAAGGTAACTTCTTTATTACAATCCAACAGCACTCCAACAGTCCAACAGTCCTGATACTCTGTAACAACTCCCAGGTACACAGCCTAGGGACACAGCCTAGATACACTACTCTGGCTACGCTCTGGAACTCGCCCTCACAAGGTCGTAGAGTCGGGAGTTCCAGAGTCCCACCACTGGCTCTCGCTGCGTCCCAGGGTCCTGAGATGGCTGGTCGTGGGTCTTGGGTCTTGAGCTACGACTGGCCGTGATCGTCCAGGGAGCTCCCCTTGTATGCCTAGTCCAACAAGGGGTGGGGCCGTGTGCGCCACCAGACATCCCACAGAGCACACACAGCCCCCCCCCCCCCGTTGGCGGTGCCAAGAGGCTTAAGCGCCTGGGAACCCAACGCCTGGCGCCAAGAGGCTTAAGCGCCTGGACCCGCCTGGGAACCCAGCGCCTGGTGCCAAGAGGCTTAAGCGCCTGGCCTGCCCAGGGACCCAGAGCCCCCAGCAGCCCCTCCCTTCTTATGTCACTACAGAAGTACACTGCCGGTGCCACATCGGTCCACGTCAACAGCGTGGCGTGGTGAAGACGTTACCAGCTCAGGGGTGGGGAGGGGGAATGCAGCAATTGGTCAGGGTGGTGGACCCCCAAATATTCGATCTGTCTCTTCGCACGGTCGCACCCAGGCTACTGGGCATCGCTGCTCCCCCTCTTGGTCGAATGGCAGGGTCGTGACGCTCACGGTCTCGAACATTTAACGCTGTAGGGGGGTGGGGGTGGGGGCTCTCCGTCGTGGCGAGAAGCAGCCGCCACCACAGCTCCGTCGTTGTCGTTATCTCTTTCTATTATCGCGTCACCGCTTTAATCGAATTTAAATCAAACGTCGAACGTCAAATGAAAGCATTTTTTTTTATATAATTGTTTTGTTTATTCGTTTACACTGCTGTTGAAAACAATCTCATGGTGGTTGTCAAGGGGGTCCCAACTCGTAGCTTTGGCCACCAGGGTGGCGTCTATGTGGACTTCAAGGACGAGGAGCAAGAGGGGGAGATTGATGTGGAGGGGTTAAGGTCGTGGGAAGGGGGTAATGATATCCAGAGGAGCAGCAGTCACCTCCGATTTGCGTTGACACGTATTCAACCCCGTTCGCACAGAGCAAGGTCTAGCAAAACTAAACACAAATATAAAGATGATTATTTGGTTCTTTCGGTTAAGTCACGTCTAAAGATAAAATAATAATTACCAGCTCAGGGGTGGGGGGGGGGGTGCAGCAATCGGTCAGGGTGGTGGACCCCCAAATATTCGATCTGTCTCTTCGCACGGTCGCACCCAGGCTACTGGGCATTAATTAAAAAATAAATTAATTAATTAATTTATTATTTTATCTTTAGACGTGACTTAACCAAAAGAACCAAATAATAATTTACTGCAGTCACGAAAGTTCTAAAATTAAAATATAAAGATTCCCCATATAGCCTTGAGCAGACCGTTGGGGAAAGTGCTGCGAGCGAGCACCTATTAAGGGCTGAAACGACCAAGATTCCTCGTAAAGCCTCAACAGACTAAATTTTGATTTAAAGCTTTCGTGACTTGCAGGGATTCATCTTCTTGGTTCTTTCGGTGAAGTCACGTAGAAGGGAAATAATACAATAATAAAAATAAAACATAACAAAATACAATTCTCACGACGTTTCACTCAACAGACTGATGGGGAAAGTGCCGTTCGCGAGTAGCACCTATGAAAGCCGAGGGGGTGGGTTGTCAATACCACGCCCGCCCGCCTTTGTCTCCCCAGTGGCGATGGTTCACACACTGCACCAGGTTATTCATTAGAGGCTGAGTCGACCAAGGAGAGGCCCAGGACCGGTTCAGATAATCGTCACTGGTGTTAGCCGTGAGCGGGAATCGAACCCGGGTCGCCAGGTTCATAGCGCAGCGCGCTAACCGCTACACTACACACACAGATACACACACAGACACACACAAATACACACGCACAGATACACACACAGATACAGACACACACAAATACGCAAACAAATACACGCAAAGATACACACACAGATACAGACACACGCATATACACACACAGATACAGATACACACACAAATACACACACAGACACACACACAGGTACACACACACACTCCGCCCTTCTGTCAATCCACTGGTCGATGCGTGTCTCTTCCACACGCCGCCCTTCGCTCGCCGCTGCGTCTTGGTGTGGACGAGCAGCGTCGATGTGGACACTGACGGGTGCAGTCCAACAGCAGTGGGACTTTTGCTGCGATGCCCTCTGAAGTGCCACCACGTGGCACAACCGCAGTGGCGCCTATGAGCTACCTGGCATTCGTGGTGTGGTCACCCACCCACGAGCCAAGATCCAGGCTCAACCTTGCTTAGCTTCAAAGGTCAGATGGATAATTTCGTTGGTGATGCTGCTGCTGCGTTGACAGTGTTGTGGTCACCCACCCAACAAGCCAAGATCCAGGCTCAACCTTGCTTAGCTTCCAAGGTCAGATGGATAATTGAGTTGGTGATGCTGCTGCTGCTGCTGCGTTGATAGTGGTGTGGTCACCCACTCATAAGCCAAGATCCAGGCTCAACCTTGCTTAGCTTCAAAGGTCAGATGGATAATTTCGTTGGTGATGCTGCTGCTGCGTTGACAGTGTTGTGGTCACCCACCCAACAAGCCAAGATCCAGGCTCAACCTTGCTTAGCTTCCAAGGTCAGATGGATAATTGAGTTGGTGATGCTGCTGCTGCTGCTGCGTTGATAGTGGTGTGGTCACCCACTCATAAGCCAAGATCCAGGCTCAACCTTGCTTAGCTTCAAAGGTCATATGGATAATTTCGTTGGTGATGCTGCTGCTGCGTTGACAGTGTTGTGGTCACCCACCCAACAAGCCAAGATCCAGGCTCAACCTTGCTTAGCTTCCAAGGTCAGATGGATAATTGAGTTGGTGATGCTGCTGCTGCTGCTGCGTTGATAGTGGTGTGGTCACCCACTCATAAGCCAAGATCCAGGCTCAACCTTGCTTAGCTTCCAAGGTCAGATGGATAATTTAGTTGGTGATGCTGCTGCTGCGTTGACAGTGTTGTGGTCACCCACCCACAAGCCAAGATCCAGGCTCAACCTTGCTTAGCTTCAAAGGTCAGATGGATAATGTAGTTGGTGATGCTGCTGCTGCGTTGATAGTGGTGTGGTTATCCACCCATGAGCCAAGATCCAGCCCCAAAACCAGCTTAGCTTCCAAGGTCAGATGAATAATTTAGTTGGTGATGCTGCTGCTGCAGCGTTGAGAGTGTTGTGGTCACCCACCCAACAAGCCAAGATCCAGGCTCAACCTTGCTTAGCTTCCAAGGTCAGATGGATAATTGAGTTGGTGATGCTGCTGCTGCAGCGTCGATAGTGGTGTGGTTACTCACCCATGAGCCAAGATCTAGCCCCAAAACCTGCTGAGCTTCCAAGGTCAGATGGATAATTTAGTTGGTGATGCTGCTGCTGCTGCGTTAACAGTGGTGTGGTCACCCACTCATAAGCCACGATCCAGGCTCAAACTTGCTTAGCTTCCAAGGTCAGATGGATAATTGAGTTGGTGATGCTGCTGCTGCAGCGTTGATAGTGGTGTGGTTACCCACTCATGAGCCAATATCCAGCCCCAAAACCTGCTGAGCTTCCAAGGTCAGATGGATAATTTAATTGGTGATGCTGCTGCGTTTGCAGTGGTGAATAGAGATCCCCCCCCTTCCCCCCCGCCGTATCACTCGGACGCACCAATGTCACACGGACCTCCCCGTGTGACTCGCATCCACCCGTATCACATGGCCCTCCGTGTCACACGGATTTCCCGTGAGATTACAACCGGTGGCGCGCGTCACTCAAATCTAGCGCCGACCGCACGCCACGTGTCTGAGCCCCCTTCGGCCCCCCCCCTCCCCCAGTCACACCCCACCCCCTCCCCCCCAACCCTCATCCCACAAAATTTTCCATGAATTTTTCCAAACACGTGGAGGAATTCCCATCGCTTCCAAAGAAAAAAATGTCCCCGGATCGTTTCCCCATCGTTTTCGTTACGAGTTGATGTCCACCTACGATCGCCTGCGACATTTACCCTCGTATAAATTTCGATTTAAAGCTTTCGTGACTGCAGAGATTCATCTTCTTGGTTCTTTCGGTAAAGTCACGTAGAAGGGAAGTAATAAAATAATAAAAATAAAACATAATAAAATTATTCTCACGACGTTTCGGCCACAACGCAAGCATATGTAGTACTAATCACATTCCTGCATTTCCCATAAATATGCTAAATTCCTCTTGATATGCAAATTCCTTTGTCTAGGCGCCCAGCTTATATATATGCTCCAAGCTCGTGTGCTGTTTCATTCAGACTCTGTCGCCTCGACGGACCTGGTTTTCACCTGAGGACAGCTGCTTGCGTTGTGGCCGAAACGTCGTGAGAATAATTTTATTACGTTTTATTTTTATTATTTTATTACTTCCCTTCTACGTGACTTTACCGAAAGAACCAAGAAGATTACCCTCGTATGTTTACGCGGGGGGGGGGGGGATGGGGATGGAGGAGGGAGGAGGGATGGGGGGTTTAATAACCACTCTTTGAATCCGTTGGACGTGTCCTGTAATGTCATCGCACGTCGCACTGGGAGCGATTTCGACGTGAGCCTGTCCGAGCCAACAGACACACACTTCTTACGTCACGCTAAATGTTTTTTTTTTGCTCTCTATCGCGATAATACTGATTTACGTTTGGGGCGGTGATTTCAATTCGCTCGCTGTAACGCGGTTGGTTTTGCTTTTGATTTCTTTTTCGCTTCATTGCCGGTAACTGTAATTTCTTTTTACGTGATTGTCTTTTTTTAGTGTCATTCTGGGTGACTCAGGTCACCATTTGCAAACGATACTTATCCCTGTATCTTTGAGTTATACACTCCGACAGCAAATCAGACTCATCACGATCTCTGTGAGTCCTCACTCGGACTCAGCAAATTAGACTTATCCCGATCTCTTTGATGTCTCGCTCGGACGCAGCAAATGATCTTGAAACTTGTAACGCCTGGGTTCAAACGCAGGCGACTAGCTGGCTGTGATTCCACAGACTTCCTAAGTGTCGTCAAGTTGATGGTCTCAGCCCGCTCACGAGTGACTGAACACACGCACACAGAGATGATAACACCGCGTTAAAATTCGGCGCTGCACTTAATTTGCCCAAATTTCAGTGTCTGTGACCTAAACCTCATCAGTTTGACCGCGACGCCACGAATGATTTCCTCCGGTGGTGGAGCGGTTTAGAGAGCATCTGCGTACGGGAGCGACATCGACTCGACGGGCTCTCAGATGTAGTTGTATGAATCATATTCTTAGGTTTTTTCGGTAAAGTCACGTAGGTAAAAAAACATAAAAAAGTAAAATAAAATAAAAATCACGACGTTTCGGAGGCAACGCAAGCTTCCGTCTTCAGGTGGTACCGTCACAGCCACGACAGCTGTATCAAGTAAATGAGAGATTGCAAGAACTACCACTCCGTTTATATAATGGTTGGAGAAGATGGTGGGGCAACCAGTATATAAACGGAGTGGTAGTTCTTGCAATCTCTCATTTACTTGATACAGCTGTCGTGGCTGTGACGGTACCACCTGAAGACGGAAGCTTGCGTTGCCTCCGAAACGTCGTGATTTTTATTTTATTTTACTTTTTTATGTTTTTTTACCTACGTGACTTTACCGAAAAAACCTAAGAATATGAATCATTGCAGTCACGAAAGCTTCAAATCTAGAATTAGCTCTATGAAGTCCCGTTTTCGTTGTGCGCGCTCGCTATTCAATACGGGGGGAACGGCAGCGCTTCCCCTGCCAGAGATCCCGACGAATGGCTCGGGTCTCGTGACGACGCGGACACACCGGCGAGCACAAATAGAGATTAAAAATCGGTGGGGGAGGGTGAGCGGGGAGGGGGGAGGAAACCCACAAAACGAAAAACATGGCAAGGTCAGACTGCTGGCCGCCTTGGGCAGCGATGCTGTGTGAGAGATGAAATGCGGGGAATTCCTTTTTTAGTCCGTGACCTGGGGTGGTTGATAATGGGGGGGTGGTGTTGGAGGGGGGGGGGGATTGGTGGAGGGGGGGGGGGGGCTGGGGTATTTGGGGTGGGGGGAGTGAGTGAGTGAGTGAGCGAGCTGGAAAACTGGAGAGAGAGAGCAAGAAAAGGGTGAAAGACGTATAATATATTATATATAATCTATATATATTCTATATATATAAATAACAAAACACTCTTTATGTAGATGGAGAGATCTTGTCGGATGCATTTGACAAAATTACGGGCTGACACGGAGTGACCTTGGGGCGGCGGCTGGAGGTAGGGGGGGGCCGGTGGGGTCAACATTTGAAATTCAGCTTAGCAGACGCCCATGCACTCACTCTTGCACCTTTGCAGCGTTCCGCAATCACTTTTGGCTTTCCACTCATGGGGCCAGAGAGAGAGAGGAGGAGGAAGCCGCGCTCTCAAGAGGGCGTGGGTGGCCAGCACCACGCACGGCCGCCTTTGTCTCCCCAGTGGCGATGTTTCCACACCGCACCAGGTACTCATTCGAGGCTCAGTCAACCTAGGGGAGGCCCAGGACCGGTTCAGATAATCGTCACAGGTGTTGGCCGTGAGCGGGAATCGAACTCGGTTCGCCAAGTTCGTAGCGTAGCGTAGCACTAACTTGCTACACTACAGCTCCCCACAAATGAACACACACCAAAAACATGAACAACAACAACCGCCATTCGCCACTAAGTGGCGGTGACGTCACCACGACGCTTGTGCCAGGCCATGTGCACCTTGAGGCCACGTGAAGTGTCGAACGCCCGCTGGCAGGAGGTCACGGGGCAGACCCAGCAGGTGTCACGGGTCGACTGACCGAGATGACCGAGATGACCGAGATGACTGGCTGATGCACCACCTGTGCCCCCGACTGTACCAACTTGCTGTGCTTTATCCACCCGGCGCTCCGCTCGTTGTTGTGAGCGTCGCTCCTCCGCCCTCCGTTGTTGTTGGAGGGCGACACACACACACAGACACACACGCAACAACTTGTAGTTTGGAAACGCAACAACTTGTAGTTTGGAAACGGATGGGTCCCTTTGCAGACTCTCTTGGCGCTTCTTGCTCCTCCTTGCCGCACCCTTCATTGACGACTTACGAAGCGTAATGAAGAACTCTCCTTCGACGAGTTCAGTTCATCACGCGGCATTGTTTCACACACGCCTGGCCGCCCATGAGACGAAAGCGTTGTCGATTCCCGGTCCGCACCGTCCCTTTTGTTGTTGCTGCTCGCATCGAAATCGATGCTCACGGAGCCTTGAACGCTGCCACTCCCAGAAGAGTGGGATTGGCGTGAAATGAAATAATAATATACTTAACAAAGGATAGAGGATCAAATGATGAGAGAAAAATATCGCCGGTCTATTATTGTCTAATCTCTTTTCATTTTCCCCAATGAATCAATCCCCCCCACGGGTCTCGGTTAACGGCGATGCGAGAGGATGACCTCGTATCTGGCCCACAGTCGCAAAAACACAAAATACAAAGATCCCCCGTATAGACTTGAGAAAGCCGTTAGGGCAAGTGCTGTTTAGCGGGCAGCACCTACGACGGCCGCAACGGGCACATCGGGGGTGTGATGTGGCCAGCCACCACGCTCGGCCGCCTTTGTCTCCCCAGTGGCGATGTTTACACATCGCACCAAGGACTTATTTGAGGCTGAGTCGACCTAGTGGAGGTCCATGACCGCTTCAGATAATTGTCATTGATGTTGGTCGGCAGTGGTGAATCGGGCTCGCAGCTCAGCGCGCTAACCGCTACACTAGAGGAACAAGACAAAGATCCCCCGTATAGCCTGCACGGACTGTTGGGGCAAGAGCTGTTAACGAGAGACTATGAAGGCCGACATGGCACACGAGGGGGTGGGTGGCCAGGCACAACGCTCGGCCGCCTTTGTCTCCCCAGTGGCGATGTTTGCACACCCCACCAATGACTCATTTGAGGCTGAGTCGACCCAGGGGAGGCCCAGCACCGGCTCACACAATCGTCGCCGGTGTTGGCCGTGAGCGGGAATCGAACTCGGGTCGCCGGGTTCGAAGCGCAGCGTAGCGCTGACCGCAGCGCCACCGCTCCACACACTGTTGCGCCACACACGCGCGTGCCACACGCGCACGCGCCCGGAACACAAACATCAGACGTCAACACATTGACTGTTGTTGTTATTGTTTATTATTTACCCGAGGGGGAAACCTCAAACGTCGCATTCCGTGAGCGTGTGAAAGGCCACTCGTTATGTAGAGAACCCCGATGCTCGCCGTGCCGACTGCGACACGAGACACGTGCGTGTGTGTCTGTGTGTGTGTCTGCGTGTGTGTGTCTGTGTGTGTGTATGTGCGTGTGTGTCTGTGTGTGTCTGTGTGTGTGTGTCTGTGTGTCTGTGTGTGTGTCTGTGTGTGTCTGTGTGTGTGTGTCTGTGTGTGTGTCTGTGTGTGTATCTGTGTGTGTGTCTGTGTCTGCGTGTGTGTGTCTGTGCGTTTGTCTGTGCGTGGGTCTCTTTGTGTGTCTGCGTGTGTGTCTGCGTGTGTGTGTGTGTCTGTGTCTGTGTGTGTGTCTGTGTGTGTGTGTCTGTGTGTGTGTGTGTGTCTGTGTGTCTGTGTGTGTCTCTGTGCGTGTGTCTGTGTGTGTCTGTGTGTGTGTCTGTGGTGGGGAGCGGTGGTGTAGTGGTTAGCGCTACGCTGCGCTACAAACCCCGGCGACCCGGGTTCGATTCCCGCTCACGGTCAACACCGGCGACGATTTTCTGAACCGATGCTGGGCCTCCCCTAGGTCGACTCAGCCTCAAGTGAGTACCTGGTGCGGTGTGTAAACATCGTCACTCGCGAGACAAAGGCGGTCGGGCGTGGTGCTGGCCACCCACCCCCTCGTGTGCCGTGCCGGGCTTCATAGGTGCTCGCTAACAGCACTTGCCCCAACAGTCTGTTAAGGCTACACGGGGGATCTTTGTCTCTCGCGTGTCTTGAAATAAACCCCGCAACATCGAGACCCCCCCCCCCCCCCTTAATTATATCAGATCTCATATTGTTGACGAGGTCAAGGAATGTGTCACCATATTACGTTCGCCTTACGTAAGGGAAGACAGGAGGAGGAGCGAGATGGGTGGATGACGATCGTTTCATACAACGTAACAACGAACCACCACTCCTAATGGCAAAGACAAAGATCACCCGTATAGCCTTTGACGGACTGTTGGGGCAAGTGCTGTTCGCAAGCAGCTATGAATGCCGGCGCACGAGGGGGTGGGTGGCCAGCACCACGTCTGGCCGCCTTTGTCTCCCCAGTGCTGATGGATAAACACCGCGACAGGTACTCCACATTTCCACGCGAAAAGCAGCCACTTCGTTGAGCTATCATTTGTGATGGCTAGGGAGCTTTGTGACGTCATATTTGAGGTGGGGTCTGACTTTTTGTGAGGCCGTGTGACGAGGGAGGGGGGGGATCAAAAATCGTCCAAAATCGCGTGACGCAATTTATGGACGCCCCCAAATGTAACGTGGCAAAGTGCGGTACGGGTGCCAGTGAGTTCTGCCATCAGAGCGCGTTTACCTGTTACGGACGCTGTCTCCCCGACAGACCTGGTCTTCACCTGAGGACGGCTGCTTGCGTTGTGGCCGAAACGTCGTGAGAATTATTTTATTTTGTTTTATTTTATTATTTTATTATTTCCATTCTACGTGACTTTAC
Source organism: Lethenteron reissneri (assembly GCF_015708825.2). Taxonomy (NCBI): domain Eukaryota; kingdom Metazoa; phylum Chordata; class Hyperoartia; order Petromyzontiformes; family Petromyzontidae; genus Lethenteron; species Lethenteron reissneri. Next base: position 6,390,350 of record NC_083833.1, on the reverse strand, counting down.
CGAAAGAACCAAGAAGAGGGACAGAGGGAATCAGCAACACAGACACTGCCACTGAACGATAACACTGGTCAACGCACTTTTTCTGGCATAAGGTATTCCAACGGTTTAAGGTAATTTTGGGGTGCTGATTCCATATCTGCATTTTCAATAAAAACTGCAGAAGAAGAATATTAAATAAATGTGGATATCTACATAAAATGATATTATAAACACACTATCCTAAAAATACAGCACCATATTTTAACACTAAAGCAGTCACTGACTCGCAACAACTTGCAATCATAAGCGACAGAGTAAATTTCGGGTAAAATCAATGAAAATGGGGTATGCCGATAGCATAAAAATGAGATGTGATAGAGCAAATCTGAGATCAGATGTGGAATCAGCACCCTGAAATTAGTCTAGAACAGCTGCAAAAGTCCAGGCCAGAAAATTGTCTTTTTGTTGACCAGTGTTTTCTGAAACTGCATTAAGCAACGTGGAAAGAAAGAGACGCGCTCCCAGTCTGTCGGTGCAAGTTTCGCAACGCCCTTTAAAGCGCGGCGGAGCTGTGATGGACCGGGTTCGTAAGAGTGTGCGGATTACAGATGTTCAAAAACTCTCACAAGGCGTCGTGCAAGGGCAAGGGGACGGCGGGGAGGGAGGGGAGGGAGGGAATTGTGATTGTAAGGATCATGAATTGACGAAGCAGTACGCGTCATCTCGCCTTGGAGTCCTCAATGTGGAGCGCTTTGAGCGGCAGAGTTGAATAGACGCGTAGGCTTTCGCGACTAATATTATTCATAATGTAGGTTTTTGGGTCAGATCGCGTTATTTATAAATGTGTCGTAACCCTCCACCACCCGACACGGCCAAACAGTAAAAAAATGCGTCACGTTTGAAGCTGATTGTAATTATCAGCGAAACGTCGTACTCAAATTTTTAAATGCTGTTGATTCTCTCTTCAGCACACCGGTGGGCTAAAGAAGTCAATTAATTTGTCCTTTGAAAACGTGACCCATTTTTTTACTGTTTGGCCGTGTCGGGTGGTGGAGGGTTACGACACATTTATAAATAACGCGATCTGACCCAAAAACGTTTATTATGAAGAGTTGAATAGAGCCGATTTGAAATCAAGCTCGAGATTTCGGTGTTGCGTGGGTTTGTATGCGTGTGCACGCGTGTTTCACGTGGGTACGTACACACGCACACACGTGTACACAGCCAGCAGTCGATTAAGCGGTGGTGTTGTGATTAGCGTGCTGCGCGAAGAACCGAGCGACCAGAGTTCAATTCCCAGCGATGGCTAACATCAATGGTAGGTTATCGGATCAGAACCAGTCCTACCCCCCCTCCCCGACCTTTCATTTTGCCAACATTCACTGACCAGCATGGTGAAGTATGATCAACCCCCCCCCCCCCCACGCCCTCTCTAATCGACATAGCGCAAGGTCTTCATCCATTGGAGGTGACAGTGTGATCAGCTCGTATCGATGCAGAATGCCCCCCCCCCCCGATCTCGGTGAGCTTAAGCAGGAGTTGAGCATTTTGGTGATCGGGCCTTTTATTAGCGTAGTGCCCAGGCTATGCAACGCCTTGCCACTTGAAATCGGAAAATCGGAATCGGTAGAATAACAGGGTGCTTCAAAAAGATGTTAACAATTCTGAGAATTTGCAACAACGCCACGGGAAATGTGCCTCCTCCGGCCTCTGGAGACCACCTGGAGAAGATTCCAGGCCACGTGTTGACAACGATGGCGAACGAGTGGAGACTCTTTGACTTTTAAAAGCTATTAAGATAAAATTTTGACTTGAAAGTTTCGTGACTGCAGGAATTAATATTCTATGGTTCTTTCGGTAAAGTCACGTAGATAGGAAAATAATAACAATAACATAATACAAATAAAAATAAAGTGAATAAAATAATTAAATAGCACGACGTTTCCTCTATTAACATTACATTTGTTATGTTACAGTATTGTATTATCCGTTTGTTTTCGATTAAAAACGATAGTCCCTATATAAGTGTTACCATATTTTTTAAGCACCCTATATTTAAAACACATTCCTGCGGAGGGAGCTGGTAGGAACGTTGGGTTGCTCGGTCAATGGCCAGGGTCAATGGCGGCGTGGTGTATTCCGCAATTATTCCCGACTGTGAGGGCGGGCACAAGCCAGTGTGAGTAGGTTAAACGTTGAGTTTTATAAGGGCACCACGGGGTGACCAGCCCCTCCCCTCCCAGCCCCACCCCTCCCACCCCCCACCCAGCCCCACCCTCCCCACCCAGCCCCTCCCCACCCTCCCCTCCCCACTACTCCCCTGTGGGCTGGTGGAACAAGGTGGTTCCTACCAGTATCAAATTTGAAAGCCCCATCACTTTAAAGTGGCCTTCCCTGTTTAGTGCGGTCTGTTGCTCCCTGGGTTCTGTTTTTGTTTCACTGCTCTCCATGCATTGCGCATTCGTATCCCAGGATGGAATGCGCATTAATACATTTGCATTGTCATTATAACGTATCCCATCGCCTGTTTTGTTTCTTAAAGTCATAATTTGTTTGTGTGCGTGAAGTAGCGTGGGCTTGGGATGCGGCTCTGGAACAATGTTTGGTCAAAGCCACAACAACACAAAAAAACAAATGTCCCTTCTTATTCTTCCTCTTCTTTGAAACGTTTTTTTTTTGCCCACCTCTTGCCCTGGACGGCGACCTGGCCCAGCCAAAGCGCTCTCGCATGATCGCAAACTCATTTCGGATGGTATCGCGGTTTCGAATTTCTAGCGGCTGCCGCGGTTAACATCGCATTGTTGTCTTCACCTGAAATAAAAACTAAAAATTTAAACAGAGACTACGGCTCGCCGTCACGGCGGTCGTTACGAAGCCCGCGATGTCGTTCGCAGGAAGTTGACCAAAGTGTGCCGGCGTCAGGGTTACAAATTTGGCCCGAGTTTGAGAGGAGAGAGATAGAGAGAAAAACTAAATAACTCACACCTCGATTTTGATTTAAAGCTGTCGTGTCTGCAGGGATTCATATTCTTGGTTCTTTCGGTAAAGTCACGAAGAAGGGAAACAATGAAATAATAAAAATATAAAACAATACAATTCTCACGACGTTTTGACTGCAACATAAGCAATCACCTGATGATGATTGTAAAAATATAAAACAATAAAATTCTCACGACGTTTCGATTGCAGCACAAGCAATGACCTGATGATGATGATGATTGCTTGTGTTGCAGTCGAAACGTCGTGATAATTTTATTGTTTATATATTTTTTAATTCATTATTTCCCTTCTACGTGACTTTACCGAAAGAACCAAGAAATATAACTCACACCTCGATTACGCGAAGCAGTCATCGTGGCCCACTTCGAACACGTGGCCAGGACAAAACTAAAACGCTTGAGACTCAGTGAGCCTTTTTTTCCTTCCTGGATTAACAAGCGTATGGCAAATGATAATCATAATGATCCTTGGGTGAAGAGTAACACTTCTACATTGTTTCAACCGTCATCACGATATATATGAGAACTTCGCATAACCCCAGCCACAAATCCGCGATCAATATCCAGATCGCTCAACGAATCTGGCTCATACCCCCCCCCCCCCACAACACAACTGGCTCTCGCTACACTCCAGCCACCTTTGTCTCCCTCCTACAAGCTGCCGCTAGACAGTTTCTCAAACCCACGCTGTCTGCGGCTGCTGCTGCTGCTTACATAATCATAATCCCCGGTGAGCTTCATCCCTCACCATCCTGAGATGCCGCAATCATTCTAGATTATAAATTTTCGTGACAGCCAGGATCCATACCATTTGGTTCTTTCGGTAAAGTCAGGTAGGTGAAAAAATAAAATTAAAATAAATACATTTAATCACGACGTTTCGATTGCAACACAAGCAATCATCATCAGGTGTGACAACCACAGCAATATTTTTTTTCTTATTTTTATTTATTAATTTTTTTCACCTACGTGACATTACCGAAATAATCAAAGCGTATGCCGCAATCAGTTATCGTCCTACGCATGAGCTCATCTCACCGTCCCCGCTCACGGATCATCAGCTTCATCATCATCATCATGAGCCATCGTCTATCCACTGGTTGATAAAAGCCAACCACGTCATCATAATGACCCATGGTCTATCCGCTGCGGGATGAATGCCTCTCCGCATCATCATCATCATCGCGAGCCGTGACCCATCCACTGCTGGACGAGCGGTTCCCCACGCCATCATAACATCGGTCACGAGATGCCGCGAATTCAACACGCAACTCGTGCGCACAAGGGCAGATTTCGCCGTCCCTCTCGGGACGCGATCCATCCTTGGGCTGCCATTCCGTTGCCGACCTCAGCATCCCTTCCAGCCACGCGCACTTCCTTTACCAAAAGCAACCGCTCGATTCGCTTCAAACAGTCGATGCGATGCTGGACTTCGACCGTGCGTGCGTCCGCCTGCTTTCTAATCCATGTAACGCATTCCTCTACCTGTCCTTCGGCGTAATTGCCGGCGTGCACCCTCTCCCTCTTTCGCTCCATGCCTCTTTGCGCACTTCCCAAGGTGTAGCCCAGCTGAGCCCCGGCCATGCGGAGACTCCAAGCGCCGCGTGATGAATTCTCTCAATTAAATATCGCCAAATCGGTCGCTACCGACTCCGGTGAGACAGCGGGAGGGAGGGTGGAGTTATGCGTCTCTGTGTGTGTGTGCAGTTGCACGCGTGTGTGTGTGTCTGTGTGTGTCTGTGTGTGTGTATCTGTGTGTGTCTGTGTGTTTGTGTGTGTGTAGTTGCACGCTCGCGTGTGTGTGTCTGTGTTTGTCTGTGTGTCTGTGTGTGTGTCTGTGTGTGTGTATCTGTGTGTGTCTGTGTGTGTGTAGTTGCACGCGCGCGTGTGTGTGTCTGTGTGTGTCTGTGCGTGTGTGTGTCTGGGTGTAGTTACACGCGCCCGTGTGTGTGTGTCTGTGCGTGTGTCTGTGTGTCTGTGTGTGTATGTCTGTGTGTGTCTGTGTGTGTGTCTGCGCGTGTGTGTGTCTCTGGAGGAAGAGAGTGGGGAGCGGTGGCGTAGCGGTTAGCGCGCTGCGCTATGAACCCGGCGACACGGGTTCGATTCCCGCTCACGGCCAACACCAGTGGCGATTATCTGAATCGGTCCTGGGGCTCTCCAAGGTCGGCTCAGCCTCAAATGAGTACATGGTGAGGCGTGTAATCTTCGCCACCAGGGAGACAAAGGCGGCCGGGCGTGGTGCTGGTCACCCACCCCCTTGTGCGCCGTGCCGGCCTTCATAGGTGCTCTCTAACAGCACTTGCCCCAACAGTCTGTTCATTCCATACGGAGGATCTTTGTTTTTGTGGATATAGGCTTTTTGTGTGGATCGGTGGCGCAGTGGTTAGCATATTGCACAACAAACCCGGTCTTAACTGACTGTGATGCTTTCATCCTATCTGCCTATGTCAGCTGTTATTTCCGTCTCTCTGTGTCTCTCTCTCTTCGATCTCTCATGCTCACATGTCCTTTGCATTGCACTCTCATGCTCACATGCCCTTTGGATTGCACCCGTTGGGTTGCACTCCCTCGTCGAGGAGGCTGCTCTCCTCCTATCTTACAGTTACATGCTAATCTCTCACATTAACATCATGCTAATCTCTCACTTTAACATCATGCTAATCTCTCACATTAACATCATGCTAATCTCTCACTTTAACATCATGCTAATCTCTCACATTAACATCATGCTAATCTCTCACATTAACATCATGCTAATCTCTCACATTAACATCATGCTAATCTCTCACATTAACATCATGCTAATCTCTCACATTAACATCATGATAATCTTTCACATTAACATCACGCTAATCTCTCACATTAACATCATACTAATCTCTCACATTAACATCATGCTAATCTCTCACATTAACATCATGCTAATCTCTCACATTAACATCATGCTAATCTCTCACATTAACATCATGCTAATCTCTCACATCAACATCATGCTAATCGCTCACATTAACATCATGCTAATTTCTCACATTAACATCATGCTAATCTCTCACATTAACATCATGCTAATCTCTCACATTAACATCACGCTAATCTCTCACATTAACATCATGCTAATCTCTGACATTAACATCATGCTAATCTCTCACATTAACATCATGCTAATCTCTCACATTAACATCATGCTAATCTCTCACATCAACATCATGCTAATCGCTCACATTAACATCATGCTAATTTCTCACATTAACATCATGCTAATCTCTCACATTAACATCATGCTAATCTCTCACATTAACATCACGCTAATCTCTCACATTAACATCATGCTAATCTCTGACATTAACATCATGCTAATCTCTCACATTAACATCATGCTAATCTCTCACATTAACATCATGCTAATCTCTCACATCAACATCATGCTAATCGCTCACATTAACATCATGCTAATTTCTCACATTAACATCACTAGCCCCGGCCACTTCTTGATGACCCTTGTGCTACACCCATTTCAAACCTTTTAAAACAGTCAGCCTCAGCAGCAGACCACGCTTTCCTACCTGATGACGGACGCTTGTGTTGCACCAGAAACGTCGTGATTTATTTTATTTTATACCTACGTGACTTTACCGAAAGAACCAAAGAGAATGGAATGATGTCGTTTGGCAGGGGAAGCGCTACGGAGGTTGAGGAATGAGCGACAGCGATAGAGGGGTGCTTGGGGAATCACGAGAGGGTAGGAGAGGGACGGGAGGAGTTGAAGGGCGACGGGGAGGGAAGAGGAAGAGTATGGGCGATCAACGAGAGGTGAGGCTTGAAGAGAGGAACGGTAGGAGGTTAAGGAGGGGGACTGCTTCATGTACAAGGGCAGTGCTGAGTCTATGGGCAGTGTTGAGTCTATGAGCAGTGATGAGTCTATGGGCAGTGCTGAGTCTATGGACAGTGCTGAGTCTATGGGCAGTGCTGAGTCTATGGGCAGCGCTGAGTCTATGGGCAGTGCTGAGTCTATGGGCAGTGTTGAATCTATGGGCAATGTTGAGTCTATGGACAGTGCTGAGTTTATGGGCAGTGCTGAGTCTATGGGCAGTGTTGAGTCTATGGACAGTGCTGAGTCTATGGGCAGTGCTGAGTCTATGGGCAGTGCTGAGTCTATGGGCAGTGCTGAGTCTATGGGCAGCGCTGAGTCTATGGACAGTGCTGAGTCTATGGGCAGTGTTGAGTCTATGGACAGTGCTGAGTCTATGGGCAGTGCTGAGTCTATGGGCAGTGCTGAGTCTATTGGCAGTCCTGAGTCTATGGGCAGTTTTGAGTCTATGGATAGTACTGAGTCTATGGTGCAGTGTTGATTCTATCGGCAATGCTGAGTCTATAGGCAGTGCTGAGTCTATTGGCAGTCCTGAGTCTATGGGCAGTTTTGAGTCTATGGATAGTACTGAGTCTATGGTGCAGTGTTGATTCTATCGGCAATGCTGAGTCTATAGGCAGTGCTGAGTCTATTGGCAGTCCTGAGTCTATGGGCAGTTTTGAGTCTATGGATAGTACTGAGTCTATGGGCAGTGTTGATTCTATCGGCAATGCTGAGTCTATAGGCAGTGCTGAGTCTATTGGCAATCCTGAGTCTATGGGCAGTTTTGAGTCTATGGATAGTACTGAGTCTATGGTGCAGTGTTGATTCTATCGGCAATGCTGAGTCTATGGGCAGTGCTGAGTCTATGGGCAGTGCTGAGTCTATGGGCAGCGCTGCTCAATGTACAGGGGAAGATTATTCCAGTGGAAGGATGCAAGGAGGGAGAAGGACCGAAAACGCGACTGGGCACAGGGGGAATGAGAGACCGAGAGAGAAGATTAGGAACGAATAGGACGAGAGGAGGGCTCATGGCAGGAGATGAGAGAGGAGAGATTATTGGGTGGGCCAGGCCATGGAGAGATGTAAGCACTATGGCGTCAGTTGCAGTAAACGGGAAGCCATTGGAGTTCACGGAGGAGAATCGAATGGGAGATCGGAAATAACTCGTGCACAGCAGACGCGTACATCTTAACATTACGAGTCCGTGAGATATGGGTGGTGGCTTTTCGGAAGGATTTCATCCAGCAGCGGATGAACAATAGCTCACAATTGCGACACATGCGTTGTCGGACCAGGCAGGGCAATGGTAAAGCCATGGTCAGTGAGCTTCAGTTCGCCAATAAGACATCGTCGGTGTGAGGGCCGCCGCACATTTGAAGCCGTCTTGGGGGGTTTGACAGCATCACGATGATGATGGTGGTGGTGGTGGGGGGAGGCGTTGACACCCCTTGTGAATCAGGTGCCGCACTAAATGGACACGAGGGAGGCCGCGCCAGTTGCCCGCGGGCGATGAAGAGCGCTGACGTCTGGAGTTTTCGTGCCGAGTCACTTTCAACGGGTGCCGCTTTCTCTTCCTCTCTCTCTCTCTCACCGCAAGACGAGACACGCAGCTGCCTCTCTCTGTCTCTCTCTGTCTCTCTCGCTCCTTAAAGAGAGAGACGCGACAGACTTTGGACTTTTTAAACAACTTTTATCGCCATAATCTTGGTTCTGTCGGTAAAGTCACGTAGAAGGGAAATAATGAAATAATATACATATAAAACAATAAAAAGTCTCACGACGTTTCGACTGCAACACAAGCAATAATCATCATCATCATCATCCCTGCAGTCACGAAAACTTTAAATCAAATTTTTACTTTTATTGCCGCCAGCAGCAAAAGCATTGCAGGCGATTTCGTTATGAAATACATTTTTCACCAGCACACAAATGAAAATCAACGCTACAAATCCACGCGCTGTGGCGCTAAAAGCACCGCGCACAACACGAAACGAAAGTCACGTGGTGGTGGTGGTGCTGAGCATCGCGCACGCCACGGTGACGAGCGAGCGCTTCAGAAGGTGAACACCACGAGGGTGCCGTCCACGCTGGTACAGAGAGGGGCTTTAGAGAGACAGAGAGATTCGCTGTTGCCGAGTGTAGCTGATTCTCTCGCGTGGTTACGAGCCGCGCTCCCACGGCGCTTGACCGCATTAAAGTTTGGAATAAAAATTTAATGTGATGGTATTTTTGTGCAGTCACTGGTGACCGGGCCTGAGAGCATTACCTCGCCACACCAGAGGACCCGGTTTAATTCACGGGCGGATTACGAATCACAATCTTAATTGTCCTGGCTCGCGGACCTCCCTGACATGGCCATCGTGAGCCTGCCGAGTTGTACAAGCAGCAGATGTCGCAACCGGGTACCCGATACCCGTACCCTACCCGATACCCGGCTACCCGTACCCGGTCAGGTACGGGTATGCCGTTTGCGACCCTGGTGCGGCCGGGTACGGTTAGGCCGTGAGTCACTGGTGAGTCACCGTTTGTCACTCATTTCGGGTAGGGTACGGGTACGGGTAGGCCGTGAGTCACTGGTGAGTCACCGTTTGTCACTCATTTCGGGTAGGGTACGGGTACGGGTAGGGAACGGGTACCCGTACCCGGCCGGGCACGGGTACGGGTACCCATTTGCGACCCTGGTGCGGCCGGGTACGGGTACGGGTAAAGAATCAAAACCCGTTTGCGACCTCTGACAAGCAGCCTGCGACGCTCTACTGTGCGTGTGCGTATGTGTGTACCCATGTTGCACTTATTTCGCGCCGTACGTGACCGACCATGCGAATCGTAGGGGCTCGGGGAAAGACAACACAACTCAGCACAAAAAGCAGTTCTCAAAGAATTGAGTTTTCAATCCAGACTTTCAAGTGCATAGCTCCGGTGGCTTCCTAATATCGGAAGGCAAGAGCGTTCCAGACGGCCGCAGGGACGCATCTGGAAGCGCCGCGGGATGCGGTGACCACGGACTTCGTTCGATGACTAAGCCTAAAGCCGCTGCGAGGATAACCGAAGTGCGAGTGATGGTGGTTTATCCTCCTTGACCAGATCAGCCAGGGGACTGTGGTTGATTTGCGGCAAGCAACTTTGTGTGCGAGTAATGAGAGCGAGTTTGTAATGTATTCGTTCGGCAACTCAAAGAGCACTGGACAGACACGGTTGAATCTGAAAGGGTGAACCCTCTCATACCCCTCTAGCAAGCGGGGGGTGCTTCCGCCAGCGGTGGAGTGAGCAAGCGCTTGCAGGAATGCGCCTTAACCCTGGTTCCCTCTACACAGAAGTGTGGATTTGCTTGTCACACTGGCCACCTGAGTTAGATTCCAGACCAAGACCAACATTAGAGTTACCTCGCGTGGACTAACGGAGGACCTTCCATAATGTAACACGATTTTTGTTCCTGGGTAGTAAGTGGTACTTTCTAATTGCTTATTCCTCAAAAGTATAGAACGAAGCAGCAGCAGCAGGAGCAGCAGCAGCAGCAGGAGCAGCAGGAGCAGCTGCAGTAGCAGCAGTAGCAGCAGCAGCGGGAGAAGCAGCAGCGGGAGAAGCAGCAGCAGGAGCAGCAGCAGGAGCAGGAGCAGCAGGAGCAGCAGCAACAGGAGCAGCAGCAGGAGCAGGAGCAGCAGCAGCAACAGCAGTAGCAGCAGCAGCAGCGGGAGAAGCAGCAGCAGCAGTGGGAGAAGCAGCAGCAGGAGCAGGAGCAGCAGCAGGAGCAGCAGCAGGAGCAGCAGCAACAGGAGCAGCAGCAGCAGGGGCAGCAGCAGGAGCAGCAGCAGCAAGAGCAGCAGCAGCAGTAGCAGCAGCAACAGCAGCAGCAGCAGGAGCAGCAGCAGCAGGAGCAGCAGCAGGAGCAGCAGCAGCAACAACAGCAGCAGCAGCAGGAGCAGCAGCAGCTGCAACAGCAGCAGCAGGAGCAGCAGCAACAACAGCAGCAGGAGCAGCAGCAACCGCAACAGCAGCAGCAGGAGCAGCAGCAGCAGGAGCAGCAGCAGCAGTAGCAGCAGCAGCAGGAGCAGCAGCAACAGCAGCAACAGCAGCAGGAGCAGCAAGAGCAGCAGCAGGAGCAGCAGCAGCAAGAGCAGCAGCAACAACAGCAGCAGCAGCAGGAGCAGCAGCAGCAGGAGCAGCAGCAGCAGCGACAACAGCAGCAGCAGCAGGAGCAGCAGCAGCAGGAGCAGCAGCAGTATCAGCAGCAGCAGGAGCAGCAGCAGCAGGAGCAGCAGGATCAGGAGAAGCAGCAGCAGGCGGAGCAGCAGCAGCAGCCGCGAGAGAAGCAGCAGCAGGAACAACAGCAGGAGCAGCAGCAGCAGGAGCAGCAGGAGGAGGAGAAGCAGTAGAAGCAGTAGCAGGGGGAGCAGCAGCAACAGTAGCAGCAGCAGCAGGAGCAGCAGCAGCAGGAGCAGCAGCAGGAGCAGCAGCAGCAGCAGCAAGAACAGCAGCAGCAGGAGCAGCAGCAGCAAGAACAGCAGCAGCAGGAGCAGCAGCAGCAGCAGTAGCAGCAGCAGCCGCAACAGGAGCAGCAGCAGCAGTAGCCGGCTGGCGAAGTTAACCGCGCTCAAATTTGATGCCTGCCGAGTGTTTCTCGTCCAATCTACCCACACACAGGACCCGCAGTTTTCTTGCAATAAGCAACAAAAAAACAACTCGTGGCAAAATAAAACAAACTAAAGCGTAATATATAACTATGTATTTCCACCATAAAAGCGTTTAGTTTATATATAATGCGTAGGTATGTGTTTGGGGATGTGGTTATCACTCTGCGTTCAGAACGCGGCGACTCGAATTCGATTCACCGGGCCACGGCTAAGGGCAGTGGAAAAACAATAGCTGAACCCGTGCTGGGGTTCCAAGTAGGTCCGACTGGGCCTGAAATTAGTACCTGTCACGTGTGTGTACGCATCAGACACTGAGGAGACAAGGCGGCCGGGCGTGGTGCTAGCCACCCATCGACCTCGTGTGCCATACAGGGCCTGCAAGTTGCTCGCTAACAGCACTTGACACAACATCCTACTAAATACTATATGGGGGGCTTTTATCTTTGTGCGTGCATGGTAGAGGTGGTACCTGCTGCGGTGTGTAAACACTAGCACTGGGAAGACAAAGGCGGCCGGGTGTGCTACTAACCACACCACTCCTCGTGCGCATTGCGTGCGTATGTGTAGTTGCATAGGCGCCCTCTAAAAGCACTTGCCCCTCCCTCCCAACTCCCCACTCGAAGCTGTCTATTGAGGCTACACGGGGCACCTTTATCTTTGTGATCTTCGCCTTTCATCACGCTCGTGCGTGAACGCCAGCAGCGGTGAGACAAAGGCGTGCGGGCTTCGGTGCTAGCCACTGCTACCAACCCATATCGTGCCCTGTCAGCACTTGCCCCAACAGTCTCTGTGGGTTTCGATTTAAAGCTTTCGTGACTGCAGGGATTCATCTTCTTGGTTCTTTCGGTAAAGTCACGTAGAAGGGAAGTAATAAAATAATAAAAAATAAAACATAATAAAATAATTCTCACGACGTTTCGGCCACAACGCAAGCAGCCGTCCTCAGGTGAAGAACAGGTCTGTCGAGAAGACAGAGTCTGAATGGGTATTTTACATTTCCACTTAAAATTTCATCAGACCGCTTGTGTTGCCGTCGAAACGTCGCGCGGTTTTTTTTTCGTTGGCTTTTATTTTCAATTAATTTTTATTTTATTTTAGTTGATTTAAATGTTCTCTCGACGTGACTTTACCGAATGAAACCGAGAATACGAAGTCCGTGTGCAGGCGACGGCGTGACGGTTCGTGCGTTGGGAGGAGGCGCGCGAGTGTTGACCGCCGCGCGGGGCCTCGCAGTCGGTGGTGACGGAGAGCTGACGGGAGTCGTGAACACACCAGGGGGGGGGCGGGGTGGAGGGGGTGGTGGGGGTGGTGGGGGTGGGGAGTGGAGGGGGGTGGAGGGGTGGGGAGTGGGGGGGTGGAGGGGGTGAAGGGGGTGGAGGGGGGTGGAGGGGGTGTTGGGGGTGGTGGGAGTGGAGGGGGGTGGAGGGGGATGGAGGGGGGTGGAGGGGGTGGAAGGGGTGGTGGGGGGGAGGTGGTGGAGGGGGTGGAAGGGGTGGAAGGGGTGGTGGGGGGCGGAGGTGGTGGAGGGGGTGGAAGGGGTGGTGGGGGGGGGGGAGGGGGTGGAGGGGGTGGAGGGGGTGTGGGGGTGGAGGAGGTGGTGGAGGGGGTGGAGGGGGTGGAGGGGGTGGGGAGTGGGGGGGTGGAGGGGGGTGGAGGGGGTGTGGGGGGTGGTGGGAGTGGAGGGGGGTGGAGGGGGGTGGAGGAAAGTGGAGGGGGTAGAGGGGGATGGAGGGGGGTGGAGGGGGTAGATGGGGTAGAGGGGGTGGAGGGGGGTGGTGGGAGTGGAATGAGTGGAGGGGGGTGTAGGGGGGTGGAGGGGGTGGAGGGGGGTGGAGGGGGTGGAGGAAAGTGGAGGGGGGTGGAGGGGGGGGGGAGGGGGGGGCTCGACACGCGCTGTACCGCGTGAAACGATGCGCATCGCATACTGATGCGCGTCGCGACCAAAGGGAAAATATCGCCCCCACCCCTCCACCCCCCTCCACCCCTCCACCCCCCCATAGCATTCGATGGACTGTTGTGGCACAAGTGCCCATAGTGAACACCGACCCAGCTATATATATATATTTATTATTCTTGGCTACGTTAAGGACCATTGAGGTTATCCAGGTTTATTTTTGTGTCAGAAGCGACCTGGCCTATAAGTGACAGCCCAGCGCAGTGGCTTTTCATCATCATCATCATCACGGGGACAGCCAAATGCTCTGGACGCGTGACGTTGATTCTAAATGTGGACGGGGGGGGGGGGGGGGACCAGAGGACCACGAGAAAATCCACGGGACCACGAGGCAGAAACGCAAACTCCAAATACAGCAGCAGGCGTCAGGGTCGGGATCGAACCCACGACCTCCTGCATACCAGGCGAGGTAGTTAACATCTCCTAGCCACCGTGATGATGATGAGAGAGAGAGATGCAAACTCCAAATACAACAGCAGGCGTCAGGGTCGGAATCGAACCCACGCCCTCCAGCATACCAGGCGAGGTAGTTAACATCTCATAGCCACCGTGATGATGATGAGAGAGAGAGACACGCAAACTCTAAATATACAGCGGGCGCCAGGTTCGGGATCGAACCCACGACCTCCCGTGTACCAGGCGAGGTAGTTAACATCTCCTAGCCACCGTAATGATGAGAGAGAGAGAGAGACACGCAAACTCCAAATACAGTAGCAGGCGTCAAGGGTCGGGATCGAACCCACCGCCTTTTGTGTACCAGGCGAGGTAGTTAACATCTCCTAGCCACCGTGATGATGATGAGAGAGAGACACGCAAACTCTAAATATACAGCGGGCGTCAGGGTCGGGATCGAACCCACGACCTCCTGTGTACCAGGCGAGGTAGTTAACATCTCCTAGCCATCGTGATGAGAAAGAGAGAGAGAGAGAAGCAAACACCAAATATACAGCAGCAGGCGTCAGGGTCGGGATCGAACCCACGACCTCCTGCATACCAGGCGAGGGAGTCAACATCTCGTCACCGCGTGACACGAGGCGAGGCGCAGTGGAACAGCTGTGATGTTCGTAGCATCACAATTGTGTCTTCAAACTCCCGCCTGGCTCCAAGCTTTCAATGCGCAGGTTCAGGCAGGGGCGGGTCGCCGCGTCCGTCCGGTGTTCGTTGCGCTGTGTTGCAGAGGTCGCACTCAATGAACCGCCGATCACCTCGCTGCCGATCTCATCAAGGAACAATAATCCATCATCACGCGAACTCCGCTCATCCTCGCCGCAGCAGCAGCAGACACTTTTTGGCGAAGCCATCGGAGAAAGTCGGCGGTCACCGCTGCATCGCGCGGCGCTTTCAGATGCGCCGCGTCTGAGGCCGTCTGGAACGCTCTTCCCTTTGCGATGTTAAGAAGGCACTGGAGCCATGCACTTGTAAATCATCGTCTTGATTGACGAACTCATTTATTTAGAACTGCGCTTTGTGTTCAGTTTGTTGTCCTTCCGTGGGCACCTCCGATTAGCACGTTTGGCTACGTACGGTGTGAAAGAAGTTCAGCATACATACACTCACCCACTCACTCACCCACTCACTCACTGACCCACTCACTGACCCACTCACTCACGGTTGGCTACGTACGTTGCGAAATACGTTTAACACACATACACTCACCCATTCACTCACTCAGCCACTCACCCATTCACTCACCCATTCACTCACTCATTCACTCACCCACTCACTCACCCACTCACCCACTCACTGACCTGATTCACTCACGGTTGGCTACGTACGGTGCGAAAAAAGTTTAACACACATACACTCACCCATTTACCCACCCATTCACTCACTCACCCATTCACTCACCCATTCACTCACTCACCCACTCACTCACCCACTCACTCACCCACTCACTCACTCACCCACTCACTCACCCACTCACCCACTCACTCACTCACTCTCTCACTCACTCACCCACTCACTCACCCACTCACCCACTCACTCAGCCACTCACTCACTCACCCACTCACTCACCCACTCACCCACTCACCCACCCACTCACTCACCCACTCACCCACTCACCCACTCACTCACCCACTCACTCACTCACTCACCCACTCACCCACTCACTCACCCACTCACTCACTCACCCACTCACTCACCCACGCACTCACCCACTCACTCACCCACTCACTCACTCGCTAACGCACTTACGGCTGGCTACGTACGGTGCGAAAGAAGTTCACCATACATACAGCATGGCCAGTGGTCGAGACTAACGATGGAATTGCAGTTCAGGGGAGGGGAAACGTCACCGTGGCCGCTTGTGGAGATGGAGCATTGAGATCGCCTCGCGTGCATCCAGCTAAGGTGGATTGTTGACGTTGTAGAACAGTGAGTGACGGTGACAGCCTCTGGGTGGACTTCATCCAGCAGTGGATAGCTCATAGGTGATGGTGATTATTATTACGTACATAATCAAATGTCGATTTAAAGCTTTCGTGACTGCAGGGATTCATCTTCTTGGTTCTTTCGGTAAAGTCACGTAGAAGGGAAGTAATAAAATAATAAAAATAAAAACTTAATAAAATAATTCTCACGACGTTTCGGCCACAACGCAAGCAGCCGTCCTCAGGTGAAAACCAGGTCTGTCGAGGCGACACCACTCACTCACTCACCCACTCGAGGCGACAGACCTGGTTTTCACCTGAGGACGGCTGCTTGCGTTGTGGCCGAAACGTCGTGAGAATTATTTTATTATGTTTTATTTTTTATCATTTTATTACTTCCCTTCTACGTGACTTTACCGAAAGAACCAAGAAGACGTACAGAATTACTAACACGTTCAAACGAAATGTCTATATACTTGTCCGAAGCGGTGGCTGGGTGGTTTTGAAGAGGAATTCTGTGCTGAGTAGCTGATTGCAGGTTTCAGCCAGCCGTGATGAAACCTGATTCTCAAGTGCATTGAGTTGATGGTGTCAGCCCGGTCATTAATGATTCACACAGAGACCCATAGACTTACATAGAGACCCATAGACTTACACAGAGACCCATATACTTACATAGTGACCCATAGACTTAGACAGATACCCACAGTGACCCACATACTTACACAGAGACCCATAGACTTACACAGAGACCCATAGACTTACATAGATACCACATAGGCGTACACAGAGATCCATATACGTACATAGAGACCCACAGACTTACACAGATACCCATAGACATACACAGAGACCCATAGACTCACACAGAGACCCATAGACATACACAAATACCCATAGACTTACATAGAGACCTATAGACTCACACATAGAGACCCATAGACACACACATAGAGACCCACAAACTTACACAGATACCTATAGACATACACAGAGACCCGTATACTCACACAGAGACCCATAGACATACACAGAGACCCATAAACTTACATAAAGACCCGTAGACTCACACAGAGACCCATAGACTTACATAGACCCATAGACCTTCATAGAGACCCATATACTTACACAGAGATCCATAGACTTACACAGAGACCCACAGAGGTACATAGAGACCCATAGACTCGCATAGAGACCCATAGACTTACATAGAGACCCATAGACTTAAATAGATATCCATGTCCTCACACAGACAGAGTTGTGATGAATGTGTTTAAAGGTTAACTGAAGTAAACGAAATGTTTGTTGATGTGCAGGCGGCATGTTGGGACAGGGTTGCTCTTGATTTGTGGGACCGATGTGACTTGACATGTTACGGGGTTATGTAGAACATTGCCATCGTTATTATTACTATTGAAGGGCTCTCTGAAGTTGTTGAGCAATATGCACGGGACATTCTTACACGTGAAGGGTTGTTTGGCTCTGTTCTGCCATGGTAAGAGGTTCCAAATGGATTATTGGTCTCATTAAAAGACGCCGATATCAATTTTGGAAGAACATTGGTAAAAAGGACATTGTAGTTGTGTGTGTGTGTGTAAATATATAAATGGCATTATTTATGATCATTTTTTAACAAGACAAGCTTTTCTCGTGTTCAATCAGGGACTCAAACGTGTTGTTGTGAAAGATTCAAAAGTGCGGCGAGACCATACTTCACCACGCTGGTCAGTTGCGAGTTGTTTCGTATATCGGCGCTATTGGTGAGAGCCCGGATCGGTTAGGGGCCGTCCATAAATGACGTCACGCGATTTTGGACGATTTTTAACCCCCACCCCGCCTCTCCCCCCTTCGTCACACGGCGTCACAAAAAGTAAGACTCCCTTCCATAAAATATGACGTCACAAAGCTCTGCCCCCCCCCCCCCAAAAAAAAAAAATATATAAAACCTGCTTCAAATCTTCTTGGTTATTTCGGTAAAGTCACGTAGAATGGAAATAATAAAATAATAAAAATCAAACATAATAAAATAATTCTCACGACGTTTCGGCCACAACGCAAGCAGCCGTCCTCAGGTGAAGAACAGGTCTGTCAAGGAGACAGACTGTTCTTCACTCTGATGTTATCGGAGAAAACATTCATTGAAAAGTATATTTAATTAAGTAGAACGTGTTGTCTATATTTATTTAAAGTTGCGCATTTTGATGTGACGTCATATTTCTCAACACCCCCCTCCCTCGTCACACATCGTCACAAATGTCTGACCCCTCCCCCCAGGTGCGTGACGTCATTTATGGACGGCCCCTTAGGATATCACTCGCCGCCGATGTTAGCCGTGGTTGGAAGTCGAAATGATGCCTCGGGGTTAATCAGGCACCGCGCTAACCACTGCACCACCGCTCTCACCCCCCCTCCTTCCCCCCGATCATCCGAAACGTGGCACTCTTTCATTCGAACACCGAGAGGAATCAGAGATCAGTGCAGTTTTCGTGCAGTTGTATTACGCGCGCGCACGTGCGCGCGTGCACAGAAATAAAAATTAAACCAAAGGCGCGCCGTATAGCCTTCGCATGCTGTCGGGGCAAGTGCTGTTATCGAGCACGTGTGAGCGATTCAAGACGACAACAACAACAGCAACCGCCATTCGCCACTAAGTGGCGGTGACATCACCACGACGCTTGTGCCAGGTCAAGTGCACGTTGAGGCCACGTGAAGTGTCGAACGCCCGCTGGCAGGAGGAGGTCACGGGGCAGACCCAGCAGGTGCCACGGGTCAGGTGACTGAGACGACTGGCTGATGCACCACCTGTGTCCTCTACTGTGCCAACTTGCACAGTAAGGGGCACACACACACACACAAACCCTCAGCCCTTCTGTCAATCCGCTGCTCGATGAGTGTGGCTCCACGCAAATGCGGTTCGTTATTTTTTAAAATCTCCGAGTGTTAATTTAAAGCGAGAACACAACGACGCAATGACGACCAATATTCTAGATTTGAAGCTTTCGTGACTGCAAGGATTCATATTCTTAGGTTTTTTCGGTAAAGAAAAAATCACGAAACGTCGTGATTTTTTATTTTATTTTACTTTTATTAATTTTAATGTTTTACCTACGTGACTTTACCGAAAAAAAAAAAACTAAGAATATGAAGACTAATATGCCCACGGTGCAGCCTACGTCGAAAGTTGGGGCACGTGCTGTGAGCGAGCAGCACCTATGAAGGCCGGCACAGCGCACGGCGGAGGGTAGGCTGGTGTGTGCGTCACCACGCCCGGCCGCCTTTGTCTCCCCTCAGTGCCGATGTTCACCAGGTACTCGTTTAAGGCTGAGTCGACCGGTTCTGTTCTGATGCTCACCACCGAACGGGAAGCCAGCCGTGGGCCTCGGGGAATCAGACACGGGGTGTTTTTCTTTGCCCGGTGTTTGCGGAGTGCCACGTGCTAATCACGACTCCGCTGCTGCTGCTGCTGCTGCTGCACGCATCCCCCACGCCAACCAGCACCCCGCGATGTGGCCGCGTCTCTGGAGGTGTTCGTTTGCCCGGTGCGTCCGCACCAACACCAACACCACCACCACCACCCGCCCGCCCGCACCGAGGTCACTCTGCCGCCTCGCCGTCTCATTCGGCACCCGCGGCACGCAGAGCGCGACCAGAGGGTGACTGATGAACAACAGCAGAAACAACTGCAGCAACAACTGCAGCAACAACTGCAGCAACATACTAATAGGGGTTTTCCCCTTTTTTCTGGCAACAAAACTGATACCTTTTGCAAGGAATCATGCTTACATTAACCACAATACTTGCAGTCAAATGCAAACAAAAAACAATACTCTGATAATTTATGCATTGTCTTTGAAACTGATTGGTCCACACCAGAGACAGCTTTCTTTGGAGCCTCGTCTCATATGGTGTTCGACCAGATGACGCCAAAAGGCGCACAGTTCCAAGACAACGCACTACCAGAGTAATGAGGGCTCAACAACTGCAGCAACAACTGCAGCAACAACTGCAGCGACAACTGCAGCGACAACTGCAGCGACAACTGCAGCAACAACTGCAGCAACAACTGCAGCAACAACTGCAGCGCCGTCCCCATGTCCTCCTCCTCCGCCACCTCCTCCTCGTCATCCTCGTCGTTGTCGTCGTCGCACGAGGCGGAGGTGGCGTGTATGAGAGAGCAGAACGGCCGGGAGAGAGTTCGGGTCAGACGATATTGGAACGGTAGGAGAGAGAGAGGGAGAGATGAGGGCGAGAGGAGGGGAGTGAGGGAGGGGGAGTGGAAGAGAGTGGAGAGCGGAGGAGGAGAACGAAGGAGAGAGTGAAGGAGAGAGCAGGAGAGTGAATGACAGCGGATGAGACGCGAACTACAGAGGAGAGAGAGAGAGAGAGACGAGGAGGAGGAGGAGAGGGCATCGTTGACAAGACAGATCGCAGGGCTCATGGACAGGAACACAGTGACCGTCGCGCCTTCGAGTGACGCGGGAACGACATCCACACGCACGCGCGCGCGCGCACGCACGCGCGCGCTCACCCTAAACAATGCCTGGCTCATCACGCAGCACTCCATCTGCTGCGCCTTGGACACTGGGAGCGAGCAAGCGAGCGAGGGGTGGAGGAGGAGGGGGTGGTGGACAGCAAAGCACAATGGTCAGATGAAGAAGAACACAAATTAAAAATCTACCCGGTCTCCCCTTGGGGTTGTCCTTTCGCTCTCTCTCTCCCCCCCCCCTCTATTTGGGTACCAAAGAAATCCATCACCGGAGTTAGCGGGGGGGTGGGGGTGGCTGGGGTTTAAATATATTACGCGGCGTGTTTGCGATGTTGGGCAATACGTCTCTGCTGTCGTGTAAATAGCCACGCGGAACACAAATGGTTTGGGGGGTGGCGTGTTTGTCTGTGATGGTGCGGCGGTGGGTGGGTGGGTGAGAGCGAAGGAGATTGTTGTTGTTGTTTTATTCGCCCCTGAATTGACTTTAAAGATTATTAAACACCCCCTGCTCGAGTCTGATCGGGGGGGGGGGGTGGTGGTTTTCCGCCGCGCAAGTGAACGCGATGATGGAATTGTCGTGGGCCGAGTGAAGAGCGTCGCTTCGAATGTCGAGTGCCCGAGGTAGCTAAGCGCCATCGCACCAAAGACAAAAGCCCCCCGTATAGCCTGTGGCAGACTTTTGGGGCAAGTGCTGTTCATGAGCAGCACCTGTGAAGGACTGCGGTGCACACCCATGAGGCGAGGTGTGGCTTGAAAAACCACGCCCGGCCGCCTTTGTCTTCCCAACGTTGATGTTAACAAATCGTCATCAAAGACAAAGATTCCCTGGTTTAGCCTTCACAGACTGTAGAGGTAAGTGCTCTTCGCGAGCAGCACCTATGAAAGCCGGACCGTCATACCTGCGAGGAGGTGGTGTGGCCTGTAAACCACGCCCGGCCGCCTTTGTCTCTATTTGCCCACCACTGTAATTGGTTTCTCTTCTTTGCAAAAAAAAGGCAGAGTTCACCATGGCGATGGCTACGACCGGTTCAGATGTTTGTTCATTATCGTCGGCCTTGAGCAGGAGTCGAACTCGGCTCACCGGGGGGTGGGGCTCAAAGCCAATATTCAGTGACGATGATAAAAAATCAAAGGACAGCTGCCGAACGTTGTGATGATTGTACTGCCGTTGTGCCGCTCGCCTCTCGGCGTCCTTCTGTGTTGGTGTATAGACAGGGGTCGCGAAGGAGACTGCGTCTCTGTATGCCATGGGCCAATTGGAGGACATTTTTTGCGTGTTTTGTTGCGATGATGTTTTTTTTTTTGACCACAGGCATGTGTGATTAATGCAGACTCGATGTCTTTCGAGAGGTGTCTATTCGGTGTTTGAACATATTAACACCTCCTGGTATTTTTATTTGTAGTATTATTATTTTGGTCATCATCTTCACAGTGGCGGTGAAAAAAAATGGTCCCATAAATATTCAGTGACGAATATTTGGGCCTCCCCCAGGTCGACTCAGCCTCAAATGCGGTATGTAAACATCAGCACCGGGAAGACAAAGGCGGTCAGGCGTGGTGGTGGCCACAACCCCTCGTGTGCCGTTCCGCCCTTAATAGGTGTTCGCTAACAGCACTTGCCCCAATAGCCTGTTGGAGGCTATACTGGGGATAAGTATCTTTGTCCGCCGACACCAACACACAAAGACAAATACCGCCCGTATAGCCTTCATAGACTGTAGGGGCAAGTGCTGTTATCGAGCACCTACGAAGGCCGGCACGTGCACACGAGAGGGGTGGGTGGCCAGCACCACGCCCGCCGATGTTTACACACCGCACGGGGTGCTCATTTAAGGCTGAGTAGATCTAGGGGAGGCCCAGGACCGGTTCGGATTATCGTCACTGGTGTTAGCCGTGAGCGGGAATCGAACCTGGGTGGCCAGGTTCGTAGCACAGCGTAGCGCTAACCGCTACACTACAGCTCCCCACAACCGCGCACGCACACACACACATACAATTACAGACCTCAGTGTTAATTAAAATCACGAGGGCGCAATGATCCATAATGAAACTTTCAGGCAGCAAAATATTGGGAATGGAGCGGTTTGCACAAATGTTGATTTTCCATTTCAACTTTCCGTTTAAACTCGTCGCAGAGTGGAGTGACGTGAGCTGTCGCTCGCAAAGACCGCGTCTGTCACGCAGTTTCACGATCTGCCTCTCGCAATCCCCGCCCGTTCCCTTGCGCCGACATCAATGGTATTTGTATACCATGGTGTGTGTGTGTGTGTATACTGTGATATGTGCACATCGTGGTATGTAATGTGTAATAGCTACACAGTGGAATGTGTACACTTTGATATGTGTATACCGTGGCATGTGTAGAGCGTGTGGGGAGCGGTGGTGTAGCGGTTAGCGCGCTGCGCTATGAACCTGGCGACCCGGGTTCGATTCCCGCTCACGGCTAACACCAGTGACGATTATCTGAACCGGTCCTGGGCCTCCCCTAGGTCGACTCAGCGTGAAATGAGTACCTGGTGCGGTGTGTAAATATCGCCACTGGGGAGATAAAGGCGGTCGGGCGTGGTGCTGGCCACCCACCCCCCTCGTGTACCGTTCCGGCCTTCATAGGTGCTCGCTAACAGCACTTGCCTCTACAGTCTGTTCAGGCTATACGGGGGATCTTTATGTGTACACCGTGGTATGTTCAGGTTGGTTGTGGTTGTTTTTCACATCGAAGGATCGTGACAGATGACGGCGGATTGGTGGCTGTGACATTCATTTAGTAGTGGATTGATCATGGATCATGGATGATGGTGCTGCTGATGATGATAGCGGTGGTAGTTTGTTAACCATCTGTACGGACAATGTTGATCTGTCTCTCTGTGTCTGTCACCCAGTTCACCCGTTCCATTAGGATCGACATCGAAACAAACACGTGGCCGCGCGGTGCGTCTCCACAGCCCTCACCCGTACACTTCACAATCGACACTCAAGTATATTAAATGCACGCTACACATGCACCTTTACAAACGCGCACGAAATGTACCGACATTAAGTATCCCGTGATATAGCAATGAGAAAGCCTTCAAACACTGGCACTCGTTCAAGCCATGGAGTGTGACTACTAAACTAAACTACTTCTATTTGACCAGATCGCTCCGGATGATCGCTGCAAAGTATGATCTGTGTTTTGATTTAGTGTGCTGATCTTAAAGGTGCATTGAAAAATGTTGATACATTTTTTGTTGTGGAGTGACTCATGCAGCCAGCTATGGCTGCAGAGTTTGGTAGTACATGTCGTTTATTGTGAAAATTCGGTCACAGTTCCTATGATCACTGTTTCATTGCTTTTATGGCTTTATTTTGGTGATTTTCGAAAAGTTTTTTTTTGGTTTGACCATGTTTGTTTGTTGTATTACAGAGTTAGACTGATGGCCTTAATCTAAGTTTTCTTGTGGTTGTTGTTGTTTGACTTGCATCCCACTGTGATTTTTGCACACAGCGTTGGTGTACGGTACTTTTTCTGCAATATTTTTACTTTCTTTTCTTGGATTTTCTGTTTGCACATAGTCATTTTAAGATGTTTTCTTGTTCATGTTTTTGTTTTCTGTTTGTTGCGGTTGCACCCGATTCAAGAGCCGAATGACTCACAGGGCTATACCTAATAAATGAACTTGAAATAAAAATAAAATAAATGAAATTGAACTTGATAAGGTCCACTGAGCTATATGGCTCTTTTTCGGAAGCGACCTGTCCCCAAATGATAGCTCAACGAAGTGGCTTACCACGTGGACATCTATTGCAGCCAAATGCTCGAAACGCGCGACGTTGATTCTAAATGTGTAGGGAGAAAAACAACTGAGAGGATGCGGAGAAAAATCCACACGCAGACTCCAAATATACAGCAGGCGTCAGGGTCTGCATCGAACCCACGACCTCTTGTGGACCCAGGCGAGGGAGTTAAAATCGCGTCGTGAGGTGTGACTGCCGCTCTGTGATAGCGCAAGAGAGAGCCTTCAAACACTGCCACTGGCTCTACAGGTGAGGCTTGCCACGAGGTGTGACTACCGCTCTGTGATAGTTCAAGAGAGAGCCTTCAAACACTGGCATTGGCTCTACAGGTGAGGCTTGCCACGAGGTGTGACTACCGCTCTGTTCGATAGTGCCACGCAACGTCTGGTTCGCAGGATGGGCAGTTTGGGCCGGTCTTTATACTCTTAGTTTTTTTCGGTAAAGTCACGTAGGTAAAAAATAAAATTTTAAGTTAATAAAAGTAATAATGGAAATAAAATAAAATAATAAATCACGTTTCGGAGGCAACACAAGTCTCCATCATCAGGTGGGACCGTCACAGATAAAATTACTGCATCAAGTGAAGAAAATTCCAAAAGACCAGCCCTTAAATACAAGTTATTTTAGCTGTGACGGTCCCACCTGATGACGGAGACTTGTGTTGCCTCCGAAACGTCGTGATTTATAATTTTATTTTATTTTCATTATTACTTTCATTAACTTTTAATTTTATTTTTTACCTACGTGACTTTACCGAAGAAACCTAAGAGTATGAATCCTTGCATTCACGAAAGCTTCAAATCTAGAACCCGTCTTTATAGTCTGACGAAGAGCCGCAGACAGATTCGATGAAGTGGTGCGGGATCCAAGAGGGCTTTGTGTCAGTAAATCCTAAAAAAATGTTTTTTATCAGTCGCGTGCAACTGCTGCGGCTCAATTGCGAGGACTGCGCGAATGCGCTCACGCACGTACAAAGCAACACGCGGGTCGAACAGAAGTTCAAAGTTGAGACGAAAGCTTCACCCGCCCCACAGTCATCCCCGCACATCGCCCGACCCCCTTCCTCCTACTCCTCCTCCCGTGCGCGCGACCTGAACGCGCGTGCTTTCTCTTCATAGCCACAGCTCAATCCTCCCCCCCCCCTCTGCGACCCTGACAATTTAATCCACGCCGCCACGTGACGTTGACCAAAGCGTAATGGGGATAAGAGCGGATTTTGTGCGAGGGAGAATCAGTATTAGTGAATGAAACACACCGCTACAAATCCTGGTGATTTTATTTTTTGTTGGGTTCACGTGACAGGGGTTTTTGCTCCGCATCGCGGGGGGGGGGGCAGTGCCCCTCCCCCCGCCCCCCCTCTCCATTCAAAGATCACCAATTTCGCGTTGGGGGGGTGAGCGGGGGGTGCCCTGTGGACAAATTGGGTCAAGCGCCGTGAGCTTCCGGGCCAATTTGATGGCTCTTTATAGAGTTGCACGCGACCTTTGTGACGGGCGTGTGAATGGGGTGCGCATTGCAATGCAGCACGGTAGCATTGGGGAGGGGAAGGAGGGCAGGGGAGGGGGCTGTCTTTTCTTGGATTTTCTGTTTGCACATAGTTACTTTAAGATGTTTTTTTGTTCATGTTTTTTTTTTCTGTTTGTTGCGGTTGCACCCGATTCAAGAGCCGAATGGCTCACAGGGCTATACCTAATAAATAAACTTGAAATAAAAATAAAATAAACGAACTTGAACTTACACCATTGGAACCTCATTTGCCAGTAAAAAATATAATTGTTTTTTTTTTACCTTTCTATCTGGCAACAAAACTGACACCTTTTTTTGTACCAAAAAAAATAATTATCATATTTTTTACTGGCAAATGAGGTTCCAATGGTGTAAATGCTTACCCCGAGCTCTCATACTCTGATGGTGCATTGTCTTTGAGTTGTGCGCAGGAGTGGGAGAGGGGGTGGGCGTGTGTGGGAGGGGCTGCCCCCTTACTCGACATCTGTACTAAACAAAAGCTTCATAGCTCGTCGAATTCCTCCAGTGTATTAATAACGTATTCTGATTCTGATTCATTCCGTTCCCCGCTCTCACCACTAAGAGTTCTATATATGTAATAAATATATAATGCGAAGGAACATAGCGGCTTCCGTGCCGTATGCACTTTGCAGTTGTTATTTACTCTGATTTCTGATGTTTGCCTCCGGCTTTCTCGGTTGCTTCTGTTCGCAATGAATTTTTCCAATTGCTTTCACGGGCGTCGCTGATTTCAACGCTGTTGTCATGTCGGTGACAATCCCGCTCTTGGAAATAAGACTACATCCCACACCCACCTCCCCACCACCACCTACCCAACACCACCACCACCACGCCCGCCCCCTCCTGATTCCTCACCTGGCTAAACAAAGACAACTCTTCTTACGTGAACTTGGCGGCGGGGAACTTCGAACTGAATTCGTGATGAGCAGAACAAGCAGACTTATTTTTTGGTTATAAAAAATAAAGTGAATACAAATATAGTGATATTTTTATTTCAAAAATATATAGTGATATTTTTATTCGGTTTATTTTTTTTTTATATTTTTTTATCTACGTGACTTTAACGAAAGAACCAAAGAATATGAATTCCTGCTGTCACGAAAGTTTTAAGTCAAAATTGAACAAGCAAACTGTTGGGGCAAGTGCTGTTAGCGAGCACCTATGAAGGCCGACTCGGCACATGAAGGGGGTGGGTGGCCAGCACCACGCCCGACCGCCTTTGTCTCTCTCCTGGCGATGTTTAAACACCGGACCGGGTACTAATTTTTACTGCCGAATAGACCTAGGGGAGGCCCAGGTCCGGTTCAGATACTCGTCACCGGTGTTGGCCTTGAGCGGGAATTGAACTCGCCGGGTTCATAGCGCAGCGCGCTAACCGCTACACTACCGCTCCCCAGATCACACACACACACACCGCAGCTCAATCCGTTACACATTTATTAAATATTTGTTTGAAAAAAAAATTCCTGTGTCGTGCCATTACCCCTTACCCCCACCCCCCGGGCTATGTGAGATGTTGTGATGTTATAGGGGACTGCTACAAGGTTACGCCACCGGGGGGGGGGGGGGGGGCGGGAAGGGTTGATGCAAGGGCGAGCGATCCGTCACACGCGCACATGTCCGTGTTGCTGCCTGACACAAGCGGTGCTGCTTGCTTCCTACCCCGGCGTCTCCATGATCTGGAATTGGCAAACAATCTGGGATCGTCACACGGCGCGGGATTTTTCACAACGTGGTGGATCGCGAGCTCTGTAAGATTTACCGGATGACGTTTCTTGTTTTGTTTCGGTTTCATGAATTCAATGAGAGGTTTGCAGCCAAATTAATGATATAACCCACACGTGCGAAGGAGCAACGCTCTATCCCATA
Organism: Lethenteron reissneri; assembly: GCF_015708825.2. Taxonomy (NCBI): domain Eukaryota; kingdom Metazoa; phylum Chordata; class Hyperoartia; order Petromyzontiformes; family Petromyzontidae; genus Lethenteron; species Lethenteron reissneri. The sequence continues at coordinate 6,362,909 of NC_083833.1, read as the reverse complement.
CGTACAGATGGAGATTCGTCCACGACTTTGTACTACCGCCTTGTTCGAGCAAGCCGGTGCATGGGACCTCGGCGAAGCTCATTGCAAGGGAGTTTCTCAATATTTGATTTTAAATGTCTGGGTGTGAGAACTCCCTCGGGTAAAACTCGGACTTGAATAGGGTTAGGGGCCGTCCATAAATGACGTCACGCACCTAGGGGGGGGGGGGGCAGACATTTGTGACGATGTGTGACGGTTGAGAAATGTGACGTCACATCAAAATGCGCAACTTTAAATAAATATAGACAACACGATCTTCTTTTTTAAATATACTTTTTAATAAATGTTTTCCCCTACAACATCAGAGTGCAGCACCACATTAAATACGCACTACAATGACAATAGTTTAAAGCGATTTGAAGCATGTTGAATTTTTTTTGGGGGGGGCAGAGCTTTGTAACGTCATATTTGAGGGGGGTGGTTTGATTTTTTATGACGCCGTGTGACGAAAGGGGGAGCGGGGGGTCAAAAATCGTGCAAAATCTCGTGACGTCATTTATGGACGGCCCCTTACAGTTCCTGGTGCATTGCGAACAAGTCGCGATGGGGATGCAAAGTCGTCCGGGTGTGCGCGTGACTCCGAAGAGAGCACCCCCTGGCGTGCCCGCTCACAGCACTTGCCCCAAAAGCCTGGCAAAGGCTACCCAGGGGGGGGAACCTTTGTCTTTCTGTAAGTTTGTGCGCGCGAATGTATTGTCGTTGCTGTAGGGAGGAGCTGTGCGTGCAGCGGTTAGCACGCTGCGCTACAGCTCCTGGACCAACATCAGTGTCGATGATCTGAACCGGTCCACGTGGAGTGGTGGGATGGAGGGAAACGAATGCGGTGGTTCTGGCCGCAGCACGCAATGGTACCACCCAATGTGGTGCTCGCTCACAGCACTCGCCACCCACAATGACCCAATGGAGGCACGCGACGCAGCGCTGCCCGCGCGCTCACAGGGCGTCCAGCACCTCACTCGGAGAACAGAACAAACGGAGCTCAGCCGGTTGGATTTAGAGATTAGAGGCACCTAAGACAAAAGCGCGAAGCCCTCCCACCCTCCCCTCTCTTCCCCTTCACCCGCTCCCTCCCTTTCTCTCTCGCTCCCTTCCCTGCCCTCCCTCCCTCCCTCCCCCCATCCCTCCCTCCCCCATCCCACCCCATTACCACCCCCCCTCCCTCCCCCTCCCACCCCCTCACCCCTCCCTCCCTCCCCTCCCCTCACACCCCTCTCGCCCTCGCCCCCTCCCAACCCCCCTCCCACCCCCTCCCTCCCCCCTCCCACCCCCTCCCCCTTTCTCCCTCCCTCCCACCCTCCCACCCCCCTCCCTACCCCCTCCCTCCACTCCCTCCTCCATAAAACACAACACACAACAACACACAACAACACCAATATGCCACCTACCCTCCCACTGCGTTAAATGAATTCCCCCCCCCTCCTCCCCCTTTGCCTGGACACGCTGGGCTTTGCGCGTAGTGCCTTGCGACGGCGGGCGATGCCGACAGGGGCGGCGTGACAAATGTAATCCATCCTCCCCAAGTGGCTCGCCATCGATCGGGCGTATTAATAGGCAGCAAAGCGAGCTCCCGAGCCAGGAGGAGCAGGGGGTGGCGTGGGGTGGGGGGGGGGCATCACCGGCGTTGACAGTTCCAGGCATCGTCCGCTGATAAGGGGCTTGAAGAGATAACAACAACAATAACAACAACAACAAGGCGCGCAGAGAGAGAGAGGGACTAACACTTAAGTGTGGGGAGGTTCAGCTTTTTTGTTGGAGTTAAAAGAGTTTTCCTGCAAGGTTGTTTGTAATTTATATAAACTGCTGAGACGACACCTCCCATTTCATATCTGTATAATTGTTCAATTATACCGGCATGTTTCGAGAGGTGTGTTTTGGTTTTCTGTTTCGTTTTTATATTTCTGTTGATATTGTTTTTTTTTTATATATGAAATATCTATATGAAAGTGAGACGGATGATGGTGACGTGGATGGTGACGACGACGATGGTGGTGATGGTGGTGGTGTTGGCATCCCTCAAATCGTTGGGACTGAGTTGTCACTCGATCGCTCGCTCTCCCGGCCGACGAGAAACAGATGTTTACGTCCAATAAACTCGACTGCTCTGCTGGAGAAAAAAAATAACCCGTAAAAACAAAGTTTCTCCTATAAATCCTTTATATGCGTGGCGGCTAGAGTCCTCTCGTCCTCTGGATTGAGATGGCTGCCACCTATGGGTCAGATGATTGCCTGCCACCATTCAGAAATTGGTAATTTAATATAATTATTTTTTCCCTTAAAAGTGTAACATTTTGGGAAAAGAATTTCACGAAAATAAATTGTCACGCACAACGAGTCTGTGTGCAAAATGTCAGCTCGATTGGATCACGGGAAGTGGGTTAAAAAACGACCGAAAGATTTGCACGGTCGTAAGCGCGCAAGCAAGCAAGTGAACTTAATATAAAGGATTTAAATAAGTATAACCAGTAAAAACAAAGTTTTTCACTATAAATCCTTTATATGCGTGGCGGCTAGAGTCCTCTCTTCCTCTGGCTTGAGATGGCTGCCACTTATGGGTCAGATGATTGTCTGCCAGTATTAAGCAATTGGTAATTAAATATTTAATTTGTTTTCCCTAAACAGTGTAACATTTAGGAAACACATTTTCACGAACATTAATTGTCTCGCATAATGAGTCTGTGTTGAAAATGTCAGCTCGATTGGATCACGGGGAGTGGGTTAAAAAACGACCGAAAGATTTGCACGGTCGTAAGCAAATGTAGTGACATAAGAAGGGAGGGGCTGCTGTAGGCTCTGGCTTCCCAGGTGGGTCCAGACGCGTAAGCCTCTGGGCGCCAGGCGTTGGGTTCCCAGGCGCTTAAGCCTTTTTGGCGCCGCCAACGGGGGGGGGGGCTGTGTGTGCTCTGTGGGATGTCTGGTGGCGCACAAGACCCACCCCTCGTCGGACCAGGCATAAAAGGAGAGCTCCCTGGACGATCGGCCCAGTTGTAACTCAAGACCCAAGACCCACGACCAGCCATCTGAAGACCCTGGGATGCTGTGAGAGCCAGCGATGGGACTCTGGAACTCCCGACGCTACGACCTTGTGAGGGCGAGTCCAGAGCGTAGCCAGAGTAGAGTATCTAGGCTGTGTATCTAGGCTGTGTACCTAGGCTGTAACAGAGTATCAGGACTGTTGGAGTGTTGTATTGTAATAAAGAAGTTACAGCTACAAGTGTCTCCGGAACCCGTTACACAAGCAAGCAAGCAAGTGAACTTAATATAAAGGATTTAAACAAGAGAGAGGGACAGGAGGCGAGCGTAATGTTCTTCCTCGGCTGTCCGTTGCCTTCGTTCGTGTGCGTGTCATCAGAACGAGAAGAGCGTTTGTTTTATTACTGGAGGACTCCGATGTCCAGTAGGGTCGGGTAAGAACGTAGCAATGACAACGCAGCAACAAACACGAACAGAGTGCCAAGTACAAGAAAGAAAGACAGACACCCAAACGCAAAATAAATAAAAACGAAACCATCCCCATCGTACCGCACGTAGCTAGCCACGCTAATCGGAGGCGTGCGGGGGCAGGACAGCAAACTAAACACGCAACAAAACAGTTCTAAAGAAATTAGTTTGTCAATCCAGATGATTTCAAAGTGCATAACTGTAGTGCAGTGGTTCTTAATCTTTACTGCAGCCTTCAAACCCCTTTGGTTTTCAATCGTAAAAAAAGATAATAATGTTAATGCATACGTAGGGTTTGATGAAACAACTCAGTTGTACTGACGTGCCCTTGCTTACTTTGTGTTTTCGATGATTGACCTTCTCGAAAAAATCCGTCCATGACTCGCACCACCTAGGTGAAGAACCACTGGTCTAGTAGCTTCCTAATATCGGAAGGAAGAGCGTTCCAGACGGCCGCAGAAGCGCGTCTGAAATTAAAGCGATGGCCAGCCAAAAGCCGTTGCTGCTGCTGCTCCGAGGATGACCATCGGAGTTCGCGTGATGGTGGTGGTTTAACCTCCTCGACGAAATCAGCCGCGAGGTATTCGTGGTTAATTTGTGCCAAGCACTTTGCGTGTAATGAGTGCGACCTCGTACACAATGAGCGCCGCGAGTCTGCTGCTGCTACTGCTGCTACTGCAGCTGCTGCTGCTGCTGCTACTGCTGCTACTGCTGCTGTAGCTGCTGCTGCTACTGCTGCTGCGACTGCTGCTGCTACTGCTGTAGCTGCTGCTGCTACTGCTGCTGTAGCTGCTGCTGCTACTGCTGCTGCAGCTGCAGCTGCTGCTGCTGCTACTGCTGCTTCAGCTGCTGCTGCTGCTACTGCTGCTGCTACTGCTGCTGCTACTGCTGCAGCAGCTGCTGCTGCTACTGCTGCTGCAGCTGCTGCTGCTACTGCTGCTGCAGCTGCTGCTGCTACTGCTGCTGCAGCTGCTGCTGATGCTGCTACTGCTGCTGCTGCAGCTGCTGCTGCTACTGCTGCTGCTACTGCTGCTGCTACTGCTGCAGCAGCTGCTGCTGCTACTGCTGCTGCTGCTGATGCTGCTACTGCTGCTGCTGATGCTGCTACTGCTGCTGCTGCAGCTGCTGCTGCTACTGCTGCTGCAGCTGCTGCTGCTGCTACTGCTGCTGCTACTGCTGCTACTGTTGCAGATGCAAGCGTCGTCATTGGGCAACAGCGACATGCCACGAGAATGGTGGTGGTGATGGTGGTGGTGGTGGAGAAGCGACTGTGAATACGCTAAAATAACAATAATACATTTATATTCTTGGTTCTTTCAGTAAAGTTACGTAGAAGGGAAACAATAAAATACTAAAAATATAAAACAATACAATTCTCACGACGTTTCGACTGCAACACAAGTAATCATCATCAGGTGTGAAAACCACAGCAAGAAAATTTGAAAAAAGTGGCCGTGGTTTTCACACCTGATGCTGATTGCTTGTGTTGCAATCGAAACGTCGTGAGAATTATATTGTTTTATATTTTTAATATTTTATTGTTTCCCGTTTACGTGACTTTACCGAAATAACCAAGAATATGAATCCCTGCAGCCACGAAAGCTTTAAATAAATAAATAAATTTACTTATACAGTAAACTCTTGTTTATTCGATACATATAGGGTTGTGGCCGAATTATGGATAATGGTACTGACCAGTGTCCCTCCTGCCGCCCATTAAACATTTTTCCAAATTTGTTTTCCAGATTTTTTTTCCCAAAAAAGTAACACCATCAGGAACTAGCAGTGCAGGCGCATTGCTACGCGTGCATCAATTCTATCGCAGACTTTGGATTTGTCTCGCATACTAAGGGACTTGTACTTCAGTCCCTTTCTATTACCAATTGATGTACAGTGAGGGAAAAAGTATTTGATCCCCTGCTGATTTTTGAACGTTTGCCCACTGACAAAGAAATGATCAGTCTATAATTTTAATGGTAGGTTTATTTGAACAGTGAGAGACAGAATCGTTCCGATTGAGAGGGGGCCAAATTCTTATTTCCCTCATTAAAATACAAATCAATTTATAACATTTTTGACATGCGTTTTTCTGGATGTTTTTGTTGTTATTCTGTCTCTCACTGTTCAAATAAACCTACCATTAAAATTATAGACTCATCATTTCTTTGTCAGTGGGCAAACGTACAAAATCAGCAGGGGATCAAATACTTTTTTCCCTCGCTGTACGTGTAGACGACATTTCCGAGAGGGTCGGCTTGCACAGAGCGTGTAAACAAGATGAAGTCCAAATCGACAGCAGGTCTGCAATCTCGCCCACCACGCACAATGCCACCAGACTGAGTCGGTGTTTTGGTCGTGGCGCGAGGCGTCGCTCCACGCGTCTGCCGAGATTGGATCATTCGGTACGGCAATTCGGCTGGTGACGAATTACTAATATTCTATATATATATATGCCGAAAGCGCAGCCGTGTCGAATTATCCTCAATTACGAGTTATAAAATGCCGCAATAACGAGGTTTTACACCTCACCACTGCCGCATTGAAGTCTCCCAGGTAAAGCCCACTGAGCTATGTATAGCAATCTTTTCAGAAGCGACCTGGCCGCGAATGATATCTCGACGAAGTGGCTTATCGCGTGTGCATTTATAGCAACAACATACTCTGAACGCATGTGTCTAAACATGGAGGGGAAAACTGGAGGACCCGGAGAAAAATTCAGGCGACCACGGGGAGACAGACACCACAAACTCCAAAATATACAACAGGCGTCAGGGCCGGGGATCGATCCCACGACCGTCCTGTATACCAGACGAGGTAGTTAACATCTCGCCACCGTGGCGTTCCCTATATCTGAGCCAAGCCGAGTGCCATCACCGTTGCTGCTCCATCCCATCGACGCATCATCCCGTCCCTCCTTCCATGAAAATCAAAACAATGCCGCAAACAGCGATTATCAAACAAAAAAAAAACCGCGTCAGTGCACGGAATTCCACGGTCACTCGCGTGACTGCGTGCCTTGAGACGACACGACGGCGATGAGGCGAGGAGCAGGAGGGATAGCAACGATGCCAGGTGGTGCTCTGAGACGGCTTTGCACGTGGCCTTGGAATGACCCATCCCTTGGAGGTGGCAGCAACACCAGCAGCAGCAGCGAGCGTACGTTGGTGGATCGCCACACTCATAGTTCCGAAACTCCCCTAATCCCCATTCGTCCCCTTCTGAACGGGATGGAGCGCTGTGTTCTTCGTGCAGAGGGGTATTGGTTTCTTCCCAGAAGTGTTTGCTGAACACATCTTTGGCTGAACGCATCTTCGACACTGACGCCAATCGGCGTCACATCGGCAGGGCGCGTCGCGGCAACGGATGTGGTCGAGACCAACGACGGAACGAGAGTGGCTGTTTTTTTTTAGATTATTCTCAGCGCAAAGAAGGAACAATTCTTTACATTGAGAAGGCGGTGGAGCCAGACACACGGTACAGATCATCCGTGTCGCCTTCAACGGACTGATGAGTCAACCACCGCCGTGAGAGATCACACGTTGTACGCGAACGGGTGAATGTGAACCAGAACCACGCCCGGCCGCTTTTGTCTTCCTAGGATTCGTGTATTTATATATATTACCAGTGAGCGAGAGCAGCCGTCTCCCTTCTCACAGTTTTTGCTTTTGCTCTGGCGCGCGCGTTTCTCGCATTCCTGTTCCCACACCACACGCCCCTCCCTCCACGGAGTAAATTCCACCCCGTGGCTTTCGCTGTTGGGTAAATTTCAAGAGGCACCGATGGCAGTCCATGAACACTTTGGGGGCATTGCTTATCGAGGTCGTTTCAATGAGGGGGGGGGGAGGGGTAGGGATGCAAGAACACTTCGAGAGCGTTCTCATTGCAAGGGCGCACAGCACACTTCAAGTCCGAGGGAGAGAACGCGTGAACGCATCAAGTAACCCTCTACGGAATAGGCATTTCACAAGAAATGTCACGGTCCGGTGACCTCTCTCACTGCACATTGCTCATCTCATAGCTAGTCGGGATGCTACTGCTGCTGAGGGACACCGCTCCGAATGTACACACGCACACACACGCACGCACACACACACGCACACACACACGCACACAAAGACAAACATCCCCCGTATAGCCTGTAGCAGATTGTTGGGGCAAGTGCTGCTTGCGAGTAGCACCGATGAAGGCCGACACGGCACACGATGGGGGTGAGTGGTCAGCATTACGCCCGGCCGCCTTTGTCTCCCCAGTGGACGATGTTTACACACCGCATCAGGTACACATTCGAGGCTGAGTCGACCTATGGGAGGCCCAGGACCGGATCAAATAACCCATCACTAGTGTTGGCCGTGATGGGGAATCGAACTCGGGTCTCCGGGTTCGGAGCGCAGCGCACAAACCGCTACACTACCTATCTCAATTTTGGAGCTGTCGTGACTGCAGGAATTATTCTTTGGTTCTTTCGGTTAAGTCACGTATAAATATACAATAATACATTAAATAATAGCATACGTTTCGATTGCAACACAAGTAATCATCATCAGGTATAAAAGAAATAGCAACAAACATCTAACCAGATTTGTGTGTGTGTGTGTCTGTGTGTTTGTCCTTGTGCGTGTCTATGTGTGTGTGTCTGTGTGTGTGTATCTGTGTGTGTCCTTGTGCGTGTCTGTGTGTGTGTGGGGGGGGGGCGGTAGTGTAGGGGTTAGCGCGCTGCGCTACCAATTCGGCTGCCCGCTCTCGATTCTCGCTCAATGGGTACCTGGTGCGGTGTGTGAACGTCGCTACTGGGGAGACAAAAGCAACCTGGCGTGGTGCTGGCCACCAACCCCTTCGTGTGCCGTTCCGGCCTTCATAGGTGCTCGCTAACAGCACTTGCTCCTACAGTCTGTTAAGGCTATACGGGGATTTTTTTTTGTGTGCGTGTGAGCAGATGAGCGACGCTCACACCAACGAGCGGAGCGCCGGGTGGCTAAAGCACAGCAATTTGTCACAGGTGGTGGTGCATCGGCCAGTCATCTCAGTCAGTCGACCCATGGCACCTTGGTCTGTCCCGTGCTCTCCTGCCAGCAGGCGTTCGATACATCACGTGGCCTTTACCTGCACCTAGCCTGGCACAGGCGCCGTGGTGATGTCACCGCCACTTAGTGGCGAATGACGGTCGTTGTGCTTGCTAACAGCACTTGCCCCGCAACAGCCAATGTAGGCTATACGGGGCGCCTTGACCTTTGTCTGTATTCTCAGAAAGAGAGATGTGCAGGGAGTGGTGGCATAGTTGTTGGCGCGCTGCGATGCCCAACACCGATTCCAGAATATATGAACCGCTTGTGAGCATCCCCGAGGTCGACTCAGCCTCAAATGAGCACCTGCTGCGGTGTGTATACATCAGCACTGGGGAGACAAAGGCGGCCAGGCGTTGTGCTGGCCACCCACACCCTCGTGTGACGTGCCAACCTTCACAGGTGCTGCTCACTAAACATCACTTGCCCCGACAGACCGTTAAAGGCTCTGCGGGGGGCATCTTTGTATTTGCGCTCGCTCACGGCACCTGGCACCCGACAGCCCCGTATGTTGGGCATGTTTGTCTTCGTGCTCACAGAGAGAGAGAGCTTGGCGTGGGCAGTGGTGGTAGAGTGGTTAGGTCACTGCGCTACGAACCCCTGCGGAGCGAGATTGATTTCCCACTTGCGGCCGGCAACACAAGCTGAAATGGATATCATGAGCGGTGTGTGGGAAGACAAAGGCGGCCGGGCGTGGTTGTGGTCACATTCACCCGATCGCGTGCCATTCCCACCTCAACATGGGATCGCTAACAGCACTTGCCCCAATAGTCTGTCAAGGGTTATACGTGGGATCTTTATCGTTTGTCTCGCTCCACTACGTTCTCGACGTAAAGACTTGTTATATTCTTTGGGTCTATCGGTAAAGTCACGTCGCAACACAAGCGGTCGTCATCCGATTGTGTTGCGATCAAAACGTCGTAGTTTTTTTGTTTTGTTATTTCTTTGAACCTATCTATGTGACTTTACCAAAAGACTCAAAGAATATGAATTCCTGCCGTCACGCAAGCTTTAAGTCAAGAAGTAAAGACTTGTTCCTTGGGCTGAGAATTCTCTCAAAAAACAAATACCATGGTGGACTTCCACTGCATTGTGTCCCCCATCGTTTGACTCTCGTTCCGTCGTTAGTCTCGACCACAACGCGATAACGGCGCTGCTTGGATTTGTTTCCGCTAATCCACGCGCCTCTCCGCCTCGTTGCGATCAAGGCCACGTCTCCACGCTACTTCCTTCGTGCCCTTTTCAACTTTCCTTCCAATGTCTTCTCCGTTGTTATTTTATTTTTAAATCCTTTATATTAAGTTCGCTTGCTTGCTTGCGTGCTTGCGTGCTTGCTTACTACCGTGCAAATCTTTCGGTCGTTTTTTTAACCCACTTCCCGTGATCCAATCGAGCTGACATTTTGCACACAGACTCGTTGTGCGAGACAATTAATGTTCGTGAATTTTTTTCCAAAATTTTACACTGTTTAGGGAAAACAAATTAAATATTTAATTACCAATTGCTTAATACTGGTAGACAATCATCTGACCCATAGGTGGCAGCCATCTCAAGCCAGAGGACGAGAGGACTCTAGCCGCCACGCATATAAAGGATTTAGAGTGAAAAACTTTGTTTTTATGGGTTATACTTATACCAGGTAAGGCCCACTAAGATATATGCAGCTCTTTTTCAGAAGCGACCTGGCCGCCCCAAATGATAGCTCAACGAAGTGGGCCTATCATCATCATGTGGACATTTATTGCAGCCAAATACTCTTAAGGCAAGACGTTGCTTTTACACGTGGAGGGAAAAACTGGGGGATCCGGGGGCAAAACCACACTACCACGGGGAGAACGCACCAACTCCAAATCGAACCCACGACCTCCTTGATACCAGGCAAGTTGGCTAACATCTCGAAACCGTGATCCCCTGAGTCACAGAAAGCAACAAGGTGCAGATTTATAGAGGTTCTCCTTGAGGCACCTTGATATGTGATGAAGCCCTGACATGATCCAGTTCATGTTGCAGTTTGTATCTCAATATCTTGAACGTGTTCCCCGTCTGCTGGGAATTTGCCTGAAAGTCTGTCTCCCATCCTGGAAGCAACCAGGCTCAACCGAGCTGAGCTTCCGATATGCGATGAGAACGATAGCATGTCCGGCGATCTGACACTGTGGGAAACTAAAGCCCTCACTGCAACCCATAGACTCCGAGACCCATAGAATCACAGAGCCCAAAATCTTTCGCAGATATTCGTAGACTCACATAGACACCGATAGCGTCATACGGAGACCCATAGACGCACAGAGACCAATAGACTCACATGGAGACCCATAGGCTCACACAAAGACCCAGAAATGCACACATAGACCCATAGACTCAAATAGAAACTGGTAGACTAACATAGAGACCAATAGATTCGCACAGAGACTCATGGACTCACATAGAGACCGGCAAGTCAGGTAGAAATCTATCACCTCATACAGAGACCCATAGACTTATATGGAGACCGGTAGACCCACATAAAGACCAATAGACTCACACAGATACCCATGGACTCACATAGAGACCAATAGACTCGCACAGAGACCCATGGACTCACATAGAGACCCGCAAGTCAGGTAGAAATCTATAACCTCATACAGAGACCCATAGACTTATATGGAGACCGGTAGACTCACATAGAGACCAATAGACTCACACATAGACTCATGGACTCACATAGAGACCAATAGACTCGCACAGAGACCCATGGACTCACATAGAGACCAGCAAGTTAGGTAGAAATCTATAACCTCATACAGAGACCCATAGACTTATATGGAGACCGGTAGACTCACATAGAGACCAATAGACTCACACATAGACTCATGGACTCACATAGAGACCAATAGACTCGCACAGAGACCCATGGACTCACATAGAGACCCGCAAGTCAGGTAGAAATCTATAACCTCATACAGAGACCCATAGACGTATATGGAGACCGGTAGACCCAAATAAAGACCAATAGACTCACACAGAGACCCATGGACTCACATAGAGACCAATAGACTTGCACAGAGACCCATGGACTCACATAGAGACCCGCAAGTCAGGTAGAAATCTATAACCTCATACAGAGACCCATAGACTTATATGGAGACCGGTAGACCCACATAAAGACCAATAGACTCACACAGAAACCCATGGGCTCACATAGAGACCCGCAAGTCAAATAGAAATATATAACCTCATATAGAGACCCAAAGACTTATATGGAGACCGGTAGACTCACATAGAGACCAATAGACTCACACATAGACTCATGGACTCACATAGAGACCAATAGACTCGCACAGAGACCCATGGACTCACATAGAGACCCGCAAGTCAGGTAGAAATCTATAACCTCATACAGAGACGCATAGACTTATATGGAGACCGGTAGACTCACATAGAGACCAATAGACTCACACATAGACTCATGGACTCACATAGAGACCAATAGACTCGCACAGAGACCCATGGACTCACATAGAGACCCGCAAGTCAGGTAGAAATCTATAACCTCATACAGAGACCCATAGACGTATATGGAGACCGGTAGACCCACATAAAGACCAATAGACTCACACAGAGACCCATGGACTCACATAGAGACCAATAGACTCGCACAGAGACCCATGGACTCACATAGAGACCCGCAAGTCAGGTAGAAATCTATAACCTCATACAGAGACCCATAGACGTATATGGAGACCGGTAGACCCACATAAAGACCAATAGACTCACACAGAGACCCATGGACTCACATAGAGACCCGCAAGTCAGGTAGAAATCTATAACCTCATACAGAGACCCATAGACTTATATGGAGACCGGTAGACCCACATAAAGACCAATAGACTCACACAGAAACCCATGGGCTCACATAGAGACCTGCAAGTCAAGTAGAAATATATAACCTCATATAGAGACCCATAGACTTATATGGAGACCGGTAGACTCACATAGAGACCAATAGACTCACACATAGACTCATGGACTCACATAGAGACCAATAGACTCGCACAGAGACCCATGGACTCACATAGAGACCCGCAAGTCAGGTAGAAATCTATAACCTCATACAGAGACCCATAGACTTATATGGAGACCGGTAGACTCACATAGAGACCAATAGACTCACACATAGACTCATGGACTCACATAGAGACCAATAGACTCGCACAGAGACCCATGGACTCACATAGAGACCCGCAAGTCAGTTAGAAATCTATAACCTCATACAGAGACCCATAGACGTATATGGAGACCGGTAGACCCACATAAAGACCAATAGACTCACACAGAGACCCATGGACTCACATAGAGACCAATAGACTCGCACAGAGACCCATGGACTCACATAGAGACCCGCAAGTCAGGTAGAAATCTATAACCTCATACAGAGACCCATAGACGTATATGGAGACCGGTAGACCCACATAAAGACCAATAGACTCACACAGATACCCATGGACTCACATAGAGACCAATAGACTTGCACAGAGACCCATGGACTCACATAGAGACCCGCAAGTCAGGTAGAAATCTATAACCTCATACAGAGACCCATAGACTTATATGGAGACCGGTAGACCCACATAAAGACCAATAGACTCACACAGAAACCCATGGGCTCACATAGAGACCCGCAAGTCAAGTAGAAATCTATAACCTCATATAGAGACCCATAGACTTATATGGAGACCGGTGGACACACATAGAGACCAATAGACTCACACAGAGACCCATGGGCTCACATAGAGACCCGCAAGTCAAGTAGAAATCTATAACCTCATATAGAGACCCATATACTTATATGGAGACCGGTGGACGCACATAGAGACCAATAGACTCACACAGAGACCCATGGGCTCACATAGAGACCCGCGACTCACATAGAGACCAATAGACTCACACAGAGACCCATGGGCTCACATAGAGACCGATATACACCAATGCATCAATCGTGAAATAGTCTCTCTGCGCAATACGTTCCTTTTGCATTGTTCTCAGAGATGGCCTCGCAGTTGTCAAAAGAAAAAAAGAAAAATCAATTCAACCCTCTCCCGTCTTGCACCTTCCATGAATAAACACGAGACGGTGTAATGAAGCAAGCGCGTGACCCCGCCGGAGCACGGAGCGCTCCCGCCTGGCCGTCACTCATCGGAGCAGAAGGAAGAGGAGGAGGAGGCTCCTACTCATCCTCTTCTAATAACCTCCCTTCTCTCGTGCTTTAGCCAATTTTCAATCCAATTTTGGCACACGTCCCGTCCGCGATAGTCGTCTGCGACGCTCCCCTCCATTACTGCCCGTCTTTGTGCGCCCGCCGGCGGCGGACGCTCCGCATCGGAGGCTCTCTCTCGTGTTCAAAAAAATGTATTTTTATACATATGAACTGAAAAAAAAATAATTCGAGGAATTGCGCGCACGTGTGCCGTCAGGACCATCGGCCAATTTTGTGATAATCTACCGGCCCAGCTCACGGTTTATTAGCGGCGGACACCTTCTCGGATTTTCCTCGCGTGGATAAACGCCGTATGGTATCCAGTTTTGTTCTATAAATTATAGAAAAAACGAGAAATATTTTATTTGAACAGGTAAGGCCCCACTGAGCCATATAGCTATTTTTTGTAGAAGCGACCTGGCTATCACAGATGATAGCCAAACAAAGTGGCTTATCAACATCAGGACATTTATAGCAGTCAAATTCTCTAAGTGCGTGATGTTGATCATAAATGTGAAGGGAAAAACCGGTAGCACCCGGAAAAAAATTCACGCGACCACGAGGAGAGAGAGCGAGAAAGAGAAAGACATCCAAACTCCAAATATACAGCAGCAGGCGTCAGGGTCGGGATCGAACCCACGACCTCCTGTATACCAGGCGAGGTAGTTAACATCTCTTAGCCACGGTGATGAGAGAGAGAGAGACACGCAAACTCCAAATACAGCAGCAGGCGTCAGGGTCGGGATCGAACCCACGACAATCCTCCATACCAGGCGAGGTAGTTAACATATCCTAGCCACCGTGATGATGATGAGAGAGAGAGAGAGAAACACGCAAACCTGTATCCCAGGCGAGGTAGTTAACATCTCGTCAACGTGGAAAATCCCGCAGGGAATTCCTCGTGATGTTACGGACGCACCGTCGAGAAGCGAAGTGGTCCATCTGGTACTGGATCTCGTAGGGCACCGTCCGGAACGATGCTCCGTGATGTTTTTTTTGAACTCCACAGCCATCTCATTGTCACGAAACTTCCTACGGATTATAGAACGACAATTATATAGTAAATATGTTACAATAATGCGTGACTGTTGTGGATGGCAGTGCCTGACATAGGTAATTCAGGTTTCAATCCAGCCATTGCAATGGTCGGGAAAATAAATATTGTGAGACACTAAACCCTGGGGTGGATTACACTGGTGGATTACGCGGATGGGATCACAAAGGTGACTTACACAGGTGGGATTACACAGGTAGATCACACAGGTGGATCACACAGGTGACTTACACAGGTGGGATTACACAGCTGGATTACACTGGGCCTCATGGATTATTAGGTAGTGGAGCAAGTGGGATGTTGATCGCCAACCCGTGTGGGTGATTGACTAATTCTTATTATTTTATCTTTAGACGTGACTTAACCGAAAGAACCAAAGAATAATTCCTGCAGTCACGAAAGCTCCATAATTAAGATTGAACCACTTCTACGGGGAAGTTTTAAGATTTTCTTTTTTCTCTCTCTGGCTATTTGTTCTCTCTGCCTGTGTCCTCTCTTTGGAAGTTTCACGCTTAAACTCTAACTTAGCAATCTTTGAGATACGTAATCAACCAGGCTATGCGTTAATTGTGTGTTGACCGACTCTCTGTGTTGTATTACATCACATTTCGATATTTTGCGAGGTTATTTAATTTTAGTGTGCCTTTCTCCTAATTTAGAAGCTTGCGTGCCATGCCACGTCGTCATCTTACTAGAGTAGCAGCAGCACTTTGCCACTCATTGATATGCAAATTTTCTCTGCCCCCTCCCTCTCTCCGTCCCTGCCCCCCTCTCTATATTTAAGGGACCGTCACAGAAACGACCCCTCTCTTTGTGCCGATATGTGTCCTCTCTCTGTGTGTCCTTGTGATGTCTGTCTGCTTGTATGTCTGTCTATAGTTTTCTAGTTAGATTTTGTGTTGCTATTTCTTTTTTTGCCTGATGATGATTGCTTGTGTTGCAATCGAAACGTCGTAATATGCTTTTATTTTAATTTATTATTTTATCTTTAGACGTGACTTAACCGAAAGAACCAAAGAATAATTCCTGCAGTCACGAAAGCTCCATAATAAAGATTGATTGACTAATGTTTTCGATTTACCACGTGCACAAATGCCCAACGAGGGATTGGTCAAACGTCGTAAGAAACACCCTCCTGTAAACGTGGCGGGACTTAGTTGTGGCTTTCTCTCGGTAAACAAATGACTCTTGCGGTCGTGGTTATTATTTTTAGAAATTGTTATTTTTGAGATGTCTGGGTGGCCTTGGAGGTCAGAACCGCTGCAAGAGGCTGGGTTTGTAAACCCACGTGGCCGCCTTGCGATGTAATCGACTCTTGATTGTCGTGAGCTGTGGCGGCTCCTGCAAAATCTCTCAGGGGGGGCAAATGTCTGAATGATTGATAAGGATAAGGTCCATCCCATGCAATGGATAAATTAACAGCTTAAGCATGTAAAGGCAACTTCACTTCTTTAATATTAATGAAAAATAAAGTGACTCTTACAATACATCTTGTTTGTTTCTATACTCACTATTAAAACAAACCACTCAAGTTTATTTTATTAAAGATTCCACTAGGTGGCAACAAATTATATTGTTGGATGAAACGTGCTTACGTGTGATGACGTAAGCACGTATGATGACGTAAGCACGTTAGGGCGAGCCCTCCCGGAAGCCATAGAGAATGCATTGCAGTGCCCCCGTTCGAAAAAAAACATCTTTGAATGTAAGTCTATGGGGCCACTCGGGGCGATTCTCAGCTGGAGGGAAATCGCCCAAAAAGAGGCGGTACTCCACAGAACGTTGCATGACGCTGATTGGACTATATCCAGAGGCACAGTGACGGCTAGCGTGACTCTAGTGGTTCAATGACATTGGTGGTGCGTCGCCCAATCGCCTTAATGAAGAAACCGCCCCTGGTCGTGAGCTGATGGGCTCAGCTTGATCGCTAAGTGAGTAACGACGGTGACCAGGGCTTCAAATCAGCCAGGGTCGGTCCAGATCCATAAAAAAAATATTCCTCTTGTAACGGCACACTTCATCCAGGATACCTCTCGCTTCTATGGCTTTGGCTGCTACTCAGTCACGTGTCCACCTACTCCAGTATTTTTTCTTCCAGCGACCCAGGACAAAAACTAATATCGAGAAGTTAAGCACTGACTGTAACCCATTGAGTCACATTGTATGTATTGCACGTTGAACTTAATTCGCACCGTACGTTGCCAATCGTGCAAATCGGAGGTGCCGGGGAAGGACAACAAACTAAACACAATAAACAGTTTTAAAGAAATGAGTTTTCAATCGATATTTTAAAGTGCACAGCTCCGCTGAGTCACATTGACACCCATACAGCTTACACTGAGGCCCATGGGCTCACGTAAAGAGGCCCCATATGACTACGATAAAAACCCAAATTATTGTTGCATTGAAAAATGTTGACACTCCGACTGATGCTCCTGCTGTTGTGGAGTGACTCATGCAGCCAGCTATGGCTGCAGAGTTTGGTGGTACATGTTGTTTTCGTCGTTCATTGTGAAAATTCGGTCACAGTTTCTATGATCACTGTTTCATTGCTTTTATGGCTTTATTTTGGTGATTTTCGAAAAGTTTTTCGGTTTGGCCATGTTTGTTTGTTGTAGTACAGAGTTAGACTCATGGCCTTAATCTAAGTTGTATTGTAGTTGTTGTTGTTTGACTTGCATCCCACTGGGATTTTTGAACACAGTGTTGGTGTACAGTGCTTTTTCTGCAATATTTTGTTGTCTTTTCTTGGAATTTCTGTTTGCACATAGTCACTTTAAGATGTTTTCCTGTTAATGTTTTTGTTTGTTGCGGTTGCACCCGATTCAAGAACCGAATGGCTCACAGGGCTATACCTAATAAATTCACTTGAACTTGTTGAGACGAGGGTTTCATTCCATCCAGATCCCTCCTGGTGGGCAACCTGCCCATTACTACAACACCAGGCGTACCACATCCACTAAAGCTATTGCGATGACTGCGGCTACTACCAGTCACGTGGTATCACCTGCTCCTGTCTACCGGTGACCTGGAAAATAATTCGTGAGAAATTAAAGCTCTGCCCACGACCTCTCGGTGGGAGCAGTGGGAGGGGGTGGGGGGCGGTGAATCTGCCAACGTGTGGATCTAAATGAACACATCTTCTCAGATGCGATCACACACCTCACCCCCGCAAGTCCGCACCACCCCAGCTCTCCGTCCATTGCCACCCCCCTCTTCCTATCCCCCCCGCTGCCCCCCCCCCCCCGCTGTGCCCACGCGTCTAGGGGGGGGGGGGTCTCAGCTGGTGCGAGTGTCTGGACGGGGTCTCAAACCCTCGGCGTCCATCGGTCTCCATCAGGCGAGGGACCACAAATCCCAACGCGCAGCTGTGCTCGCTCTCAATGCCACCGCGATAATGAGTTATTAATGACCTTTCTTGCCGTATTAATTTGCATCGTGATGTTATGACTCGAGAGAGAGAGAGAGACGGAGGAAGAGGGGGGGTGGAGGAGGCGGGAGAGATGGAGAGGGAAGCGGGGGGGGGGTCCGCGGGTGAGATGCAGTGGGGGGTGGAGGAGGAGGAGTAGGAGCGGGGATGGATGGGTTGGTGGCGGCGGTGGTGGGGATGGGTTTATGTGTGGATTAGATGGAGGGTGTAGTGATGGCTCATTGCTGCCGGCGTGGGTTTGATGAATGGCGGCAGTAATTGTTGGGAGAGTTTAAGTCCGGACGCAGCAGATCGTCCCCAACCGCTCCTTCCCTCCCAGATCGTGTCGCTCATCTCGCTAAGACGAGCGGTAGCAGCGGCAGCGGCGGCGTGCGAAGTGAAACTTTGCTTGGCGCACGTGAGATTTTCTCATGGACGAGTGGAATGAACTGACGGAGGGATATGAAGTGTTCGGCTTTCATCACTCTGTGTGCCAAATCCGCCCAATTTAATTCAACAAAGCGGCTCTATGCACCCCCCCCCCCCCACCTTTCCAATTCCCAGGATTCCGTTCCGTATTTTCTCCAAATAATAAGTATCCGCAGCTCAAGGATGTTGGAGCCAGCCAGAAGTGACTTGAGTTTATGTGCCTCTGCACAAAGACAAAGATCCCCCGTATTGCCTTAACAGACTGTTGGGACAAGTGTTGCGAGCGAGCAGCTATAAAGAGCGACATGGCACACGAGGGGGGGGGGAGGGTGACCAACGCCACGCCCGACCGCCTTTGTCTCCCCAATCTTGATGTTTGCACACCGAACCAGATACTCATTTGAGGCTGAGTCGACCTAGGGGAGGCCCAGGACCGGTTCGAATAATCGCAATCAACCGGTGGTGGCCTGGAGCAGCAATAGAACTTGCGTCGCCGGGTTCGTAGAGCAGTGCGCTAACCGCTGCGCCACCGCTCCCCCCATGGCTTCAAGTGGAGATGTAATCGTAACAGGTGACGTCGCTTCATTAGCAAAGTTTCGTCAGTCGACTCACGGTTAACCAAAGCAGACAAACCCCCCCCACCTGTTTTCAGCTCCAATCTCGCCAAGTTCGGACCGTTTTCAAAGAAAGAGGCGTGAAAACTCGGCCGAGCCTGGGCACGGCAGCTGTCACTGGGCACGCGAATCGCATCGCATTGTTCATTTCGACGACGACGTATTTTTGATGCCAAACAGGGGGGGAGGGGGGGGTCCCTCGGTGCTTGAAACGGAACATCACAGGTTCCCTCCCCCCCCCCCCCGCCGTAGTCATCTTGGCGCGATGGTGGCGGTGGGTTGGGAGGGGGGGAGTCCCGCGGTTATAACCAGCACCATTCACGTAAAACCGGTGTCATTTACGGGCGAACAAAGGCCGATTGTCGAAAACCTCAGAGGCTTTCTCGCTCCACAATAAACAAACAAACAACAAAGAAAAAATCAAACACCATGGAATTTTTTTTTCGCTCTCTCTCTAGCATTTTCTGGTCCGACAAGACCCAGATGACAGAGCCAACCGGTGCCCCGCTTTGCTCTGTTGACAGCAGTGGGTTGAAGCGCTAGTGTGTGCGTACGCGTGTTTGTGTGTCTGTGTGTGTGTGTGCGTACACGTGTCTGTGTGTGCCTCTGTGTGTGTGGGTACGCGTGTCTGTGTGTGCCTGTGTGTGTGTCTGTGTGTGCGTACGCGTGTCTGTGTGTGTGTGGCTGTGTGTGTCTGTGTGTGTGTGCGTACGCGTGTCTGTGTGTGTCTGTGTGTGTGTCTGTGTGTGCGTACGCGTGTCTGTGTGTGTGTGTCTGTGTGTGCGTACGCCTGTTGGAAACATTTAGGCTGGCCTGCCTACGATCCATCCTGGGCTTAACCAGGCTGGATTGTGTGAGGAGCTCACAAATCCTTGAAAGATCTGGGTAAAGTCCCATTGGTGAGCTCCTCTGGCAGGCAAAGCTGCATTGGCTGGGTCATGTAGCCCGCATGCCCAGCCACCGCATGCCTAAACAGCTTTTGTTCGGCCGGATCGAAGGGGCTAAACGGGCTAGAGAAGAGATGGAGTGATGTGGTCCAGGAGGACGTGGAGCTGAGTGGACTTGCCGATGACTGGTACCAGCGGTGTCAAGATCGGCCTCTGTGGAGGAGGCTCGTGAAGGACGCTACTGGGCAGTTGGAGGCAGTCGCCCTCCAGCAGCAACGGAGGGCAGAGGGGCGACGCTCACAACAATGAGCGGAGCGCCGGGCGGATAACGCACAGCAAGTTGGCACAGTAGGGGGCACAGGTTGTGCAGGGAGACAAAGGCGGCCCGGGTGTGGTGTTGGCCACCCACCTCCTCGTGTGCCGTTTCCGGCCTTCATAGGTGCGACTCGCTAACAACACTTGCCCCGACAGTCTGTGAAGGCTACACGGGGGACCTTTGTCTTTGTGTGTCTGCTGCGTTTGGGATATTTCGTTTTCCCGGCACGAATTAACGCCGCACATTCGACGGACTTTTCTTGTTCAGAACTCACTGAAAACGAATGTCTATTTACGTTGTAACCAAGCTGACTTGTGTTTCCCTAGATAAGCAGACACTCTATCTCCCTCAATGGACGCGGCGGGGGTGAAATAAAATAAATAAACATCTCACTTAAACATCTCAACACGGTCGCTTCTGAATATATATCAGTGGGCCTTACCTGGTAAAATGAAATAGTTTAGTTTTTAATTTAGTCTGGATATACAATTCCAATTGAGTAAGTGTGCAGTGTAATTTTCTAAATTGCCAATTGTTTACTCTGACGCCTGCCTGCTTCTGCAAACAACGCTAGGGTATATTTATCGTCCACTGTGAAGCAGACGGCGAGAATCATTCTTAGTATTACTGCTGCTATAATAGTTATTGTGGTAGTTACTTCGGACGCAGAAATAACCGGGGAGGCCGCGTGGATTCGAACCGTGACTCTTGTGTAACGAAGCGACGGCACACGTGGCCTTCGTCGAGCGGTTGACAAAGGACGTGAACGTCACCACCCGCGAAAAATAATTCTGTAGATGTTGTTTTTGTATAGGGGGTTAGATCGCATACATATTTAAATGCGTCGTTGAACCCGCCACCCACCCGACGCAGACAATCGGTAAGGTTCAATCTTAATTTTAGAACTTTCGTGACTGCAGGAATTATTATTTGGTTCTTTCGGTTAAGTCACGTCTAAAGATAAAATAATAAATTAAATAATAGCATATTACGACGTTTCGATTGCAACACAATCAATCATCAGGTATAATGAAATAGCGACATAAAATCTAACCAGAAAACTATAGACAGACATATAAGCAGACAGATATCACCAAGCCTCCGCCCCCCTCTGTCTATGCCTCCGCCCCCCTCTGTCTATTTAAGGCCACCCCACAGAGACGATCACCCCTCTCTGCTGTACCTGTGTTGATCTCTCTATGTATCTTTGTGATATCTGTCTGCTTATATGTCTGTCTATAGTTTTCTGGTTAGATTTTATGTCGCTATTTCATTATACCTGATGATGATTGCTTGTGTTGCAATCGAAACTTCGTAATATGCTATTATTTAATTTATTATTTTATCTTTAGACGTGACTTAACCGAAAGAACCAAATAATAATAATCGGTAAGGTTGGTCACGTCAACAGAAAGTGACAATTCGTCGTGATTTTTATTTTATTTTTATTTTACTTTTATAAAAAAAAATTTTACCTACGTGACTTTACCGAAAAAAACCTAAGAATATGAATCCTTGCAGTCACGAAAGCTTCAAATCTAGAATGAATTCGTCACCGGTTCAGTGCACGCCGGTGCGTTGGCAAGTTTTCCACGGATAATATTGGTCGCGAAAGCCTGCGTGTTAAAATCACCAAACCGCTGTTTATTATATTTCCTGGGAATCCTAGATCTGAGACTTTATTTGTTTTCATTTCATCAGGTAGGGCCCCAATAAAGCCGCTGGGTTTTTATGCCACGGGCGTCCTGATATTTACTTTATATATAAAAAAAAATCACTGCCCCCCCCCACCCACCCACCCACCACCATGACGACCACCATCGACAGACAAAGACCCCCCCCCCCCCTGCCTGTATATCTTGAACAGACTGTTGGGTCCAAACGCTGTTAGCGAACAGCGCCAATGAAAGCCGGCACGGCACACACGAGGCGATGGGTGCGTGGCTGACACCACACATACCCGGCCGCCTTTTTGCGTCGCCAGCGGCGATATTTACACAGCGCCGCGGGGTAGTCGTGCTGAGTCGACCTAGGGGAGGGCCCCACGAGCGGTTCAGGTGCTCGCTATCGCCGGCGTTGGCCCGTGAGCGGGAATCCAACTATTTTTGTAGTGCGGCGTAGTGCTAAACCAGCACCAAAAAAGACAAAGATCCCCCATATAGCCTGGACAGGCTGTTGGGGCAAGTGCTGTTAGCAGAGCTACTATGAAGGCCGGCACGGCACACGAGGGGGTGGCTGGCCAGTCACCGCGCCCGGCCGCCTTTGTCTCCCCAGTGGCGACCAGGTACTCATTTAAGGCTGAGTCGACCTAGAGGAGACCCAGGACCGGTTCAGATAAGCGTCACCGGCGTTGGCTGTGTGCGGGAATCGAACTCGGCCGGCCGGATTCGTAGCGCAGCGCGCTAACCGCCGTGCCACCGCTCCCCAGCACCACCACCACCACCCTCACCCGAACTCGCACCGCACCGACCCCTGACTTTTGAACCGATGCGGGGGGCGGGCAGGCTGGCGGAGGGGGGTCTAAATTTAGACCGGCCGCCTTTGTGCATTCGGCACAACCGTCTCCTTGGTGATAATCCCTGCAGCACACTGCTCATAAACGGGCGAGGGAGCAGACCAGAGGCGGTGCTGCGTAAATCCGCCATCAGGCTTATTAAAGCCAAATTGACATTACTCGTGTGCTCACGGTGGGCGAACTTTACGGCGGAATAAATACGCATTATCATAGATCACTAAACCCTTTAATAGTAGCGCTGCCATCCGTAATGTGTTCACCTTACGCGCGCGAAACTTTAAAAAAAAAATTTTATCCCGCCCCCCCCCCCTTGATTCTCTGTCTGTCTGTCTCTCTCTCTCTGGCTCGTTTACCCGTTCGTATTATCTCTCTCTCTTGCTCTCTGTGGATATTTGCCCTCTCTTGCTCTTTCTCCGGCTCGTTTACACTCTCTTATTCTCTCTCTCTCACTCTTTCTCTCTCTCTCTCTCTTGAGATATTTGCTCCATCTTGCTCTCTTTTTTTTACGATCAGAGGACACAATAAGATGTATTCGGCACTTTGCTTCGTTCATCATTTAGTTTTTTTTAATGCTTTGCTTAACGTAAACCCCCACCCCCCCCCCCTTTTAAATGAAAGATTTAACAAAATATGTTTTGCTCGCTCGCTCTCTCGTTCATCCTCAATCGCGCACTCGCTCTCTTTATTTCTCTCAACGGGCTTGACCTCGTAAGATAACACAACGATTCTATCTTCTTGGTTCTTTCGGTAAAGTCACGTAGAATGGAAATAATAAAATAATAAAAATAAACTAAATAATTCTGAGGACGGCTACTTGCGTTGTGGCCTAAACGTCGTGAGAATAAATTTATTATGTTTTATTTTTATTTATTTTATTATTTCCATTCTACATGACTTTACCGAAAGAACCAAGAAGATGAATCCCTGTAGTCACGAAAGCTTTAAATCGAAATACAACTATTGTAGTTTACCTTGTATATGTATACAGTTTAAGTGATGTGTTTACCTTTCCTATACTTTGCACTCATATCTCGTGCTCGTTTATGGATTGTTTTTGTTGTTGTGACGTTCTGACCCGCCCCTTACTGGACATCTGAAAATGAGCTTCATAGCTCATCGGATTTCTCCACTATCAATAAATACATTCAGACTCTGTCTTCTCGCCAGACCTGTTCTTCACCTGAGGACGGCTGCTTGCGTTGTGGCCGAAACGTCGTGAGAATTATTTTTATTATGTTTTATGTTTAATATTTTATTATTTCCATTCTACGTGACTTTACCGAAAGAACCAAGAAGATAAATACAGGGTGTTTCAAAAAAATGTTTTTTTTTTACACTTCTGCAAATTTGTAACAACGCCACGAGAAATGTTCAGCCTCCGGAGCTTTGGAGACCACCTGGAGAAGATTCCAGGCGTAGCGTTGGCAACGATGGCGAACGAGTGCAGACTCGTTGACTTTGTGAAGCTATTAACGTTGCATTTGTGATGAAAATAGGTTTTCCCCATTTTTTCCGGCAAAAAAAAAACACCAAACAGTTTCCAAGACAATGCATATATTTCGATGTAAAGCTTTCGTGACTGCAGGGATTCAACTTCTTGGTTCTTTCGGTAAAGTCACGTAGAAGGGAAATAATAAAATAATAAAAATAAAACATAAAAAAATAATTCTCACGACGTTTCGGCCACAACGCAAGCAGCCGTCTTTCCGACAGACCTGTTCTTCACCTGAGGACGGCTGCTTGCGTTGTGAGCGACACGTCGTGAGAATTATTTTATGATGTTTTATTTTTATTATTTTATTATTTCCCTTCTACGTGACTTTACCGAAAGAACCAAGAAAATGCATATATTATCAGAGTATGTTTTTTTTGTTTGCATTTTGACCACAAGCAATGTGGTTAATGCACACATGATTAATTGTAAAAGGTTTCAGCTTGGTGTTTTAACATCTTAACACAGCTGTTTTGTTGCCAGAAAAAAGGGGAAAACCTATTTTCATATTTTGGTACTGGCAAAGGAGGTCTCATGATGCAATTACATTTGTTATCATCTTACAGTGTAGTATTATCCATTATTTTTCCATTAAAAACGATAGTCCCATATAAGTAAAAACAATTTTTTGCAGCACCCTGTATTTTTTTCCCTCGTTCACCCTCTCGCTCTGCGCTCTCTCTCGCTCTCCCATTCTCTCTCTCCGCTCGCTCGCTCCGCACGCGTGCTTTTTTAAAATCCTTTATATTAAGTTCACTCGCTTGCTTGCTTGCTTACGACCATGCAAATTTTTCGGTCGTTTTTTAAACCAATTCCCGTGATCCAATCGAGCTGACATTTTCCACACAGACTCGTTGTGCGTGACAATTAATGTTCGTGAAAATTGTTTTCAAAAATTGTTCACTTTTTAGGACAAAAATATGATATTTAATTACCAATTGCTTAATGGTGGCAGGCAATCATCTGACCCATAGGTGGCAGCCATCTCAAGCCAGAGGACGAGAGGACTCTAGCCGCCACGCATATAAAGGATTTATAGTGAAAAACTTTGTTTTTACGGGTTATACGTGTTTACCCTTTAAGCGCCGCACGTCGCAGAGTTTTTTGCGGTTCGAATCCACCGGGCCGCCCTGGTTTGAGCTGTTTTTATTTGTTCCACGGATGATAACGATGATGAGGATGATGATGCTCGTGCCAGTTTAGCGCAGGATGCCTGGCTATCTTACACGGGAGATCCGTGGTGCTGCGTGAACACAGCAGCGTGAGTAAAAAGAAAAGGCAAAAAAAAAACCCCGTCAATAATGCAGAATTTGAATATTTATTAATTCTGGAGGAATCCTATGAGCTGTGAAGCTCTTTTTCACATGTCCTGTAGAGTCACGGGAATCAGAACGTCACAACAGCAAACAATACAACAACATGACGGAACTGCAAAATATACGAAAATTTAACAAATCATCCAAAGACATACAAATAAAACGAAGCCATCCCCATCGTACCAGTCAAAGCCCCGCTGAGGTATGAACTTGCGTCGCGTACTTCACAGATGCTGAACATCACTTGAGAAATCACGAAGTATAATGGGAGTAAACTACACAAACTCGTCAGCAACCCTGTGTGGCCTCAAAACTAAGACACATATAACAGGCGACGTTTCAGAAAATGGCCCATTCTTCACAGCATTGGGATGTGTGTCTATTTGTATTTTACCAACATGAGTTCACATTGTAAAGTATCAATGTTTATTAAGCTATGGGAGGAAATCAAAGGAAACCCACGCACAACAGAATCGTGAGAACATACTCAACTGTAAACTATTTTAATTTTATCATGTCACGCCCACTGAGCTATATGGATATTTTTCAAAAGCGGCCTGGCCACAAATGATGGCTCAACAGAGTGGCCCATCTTTTGGACATTTGCAGAGAACGATTACGGGGCAGAGCCTCGACAAAGGAATATCGGCCCCGACGAACAAGCGGAGACGGCTTAACGGCCGTAAGCGAAATGCACGCGGCTCATCGAACGAACGCTGCTGACGCTTGAAATCCAGTAAAAAATATGATAATAGTTTTTTACCCTTCTATCTGGCAACAAAACTGACACCTTTTTACAAGGAGTCATGTTTGCATAGACCACAATACCTGCAGCCATAATGCTAACAAAAAAATAACTCTGATAATATATGCACTTTCCTTGAAGTTGATTGGTCCACACCCGAGACAGCTTTCCTTAGAGCCTAGTCTCACATGGGTTGGACCAGATGACGCCAAAAGGCGCACAACTCAAAGACAATGCACCATCAGAGTATGAGAGCTCGGGGTAAGCATTTACACAATTGGAACCTCATTTGCCAGTAAAAATATGATAATTGTTTTTTTACCCTTCTATCTGGAAACAAAACTGACACCTTTTTTACAAGGAGTCATGTTTGCATAGACCACAATACCTGCAGACATAATGCAAACAAAAAAACATAACTCTGATAATATATGCACTGTCCTTGAAGTTGATTGGTCCACACCCGAGACAGCTTTCCTTAGAGCCTAGTCTCACATGGGTTGGACCAGATGACGCCAAAAGGCGCACAATTCAAAGACAATGCACCATCAGAGTATGAGAGCTCGGGGTAAGCATGTACACAATTGGATCCTCATTTGCCAGTAAAAATATGATAATTGTTTTTTTACCCTTCTGTCTGTCAACAAAACTGACACCTTTTTACAAGGAGTCATGTTTGCATAGACCACAATACCTGCAGCCATAATGCAAACAAAAAACATAACTCTGATAATATATGCACTGTCCTTGAAGTTTATTGGTCCACACCCGAGACAGCTTTCCTTAGAGCCTAGTCTCACATGGGTTGGACCAGATGACGCCAAAAGGCGCACAACTCACATGACTCCTTGTAAAAAAAAGTGTCAGTTTTGTTGCCAGATAGAAGGGTAAAAAAAAAAAGAATTATCATCCCGTGACGCCGTTTGAGAAAGAAAAAAAAGTCACGCGGTCCACATTTGCCAATTCTTCTTGAGAATTGACGGCGGATGACTCAATTGGGGAATCACGTTCGCAGCGATCATCGACCGCCGCTTGCTTACTGGCGGGACGCTGCCCCCAGGCAACTCTTTTGCAAACGAGACTCATCCTCGCTCTCTTGAACTCTCACCCGCGTTGGACGAAATAAGCTTTCAAATTTGAAAGGTGACATTTTCCAAATTTAATGGGGAAAAAATTGACCCTTTTGTAAATGACTCAATTTGAGATTAATCAATCTTCACCCCCACCTCCCTCTTCACCCCCCCCCCCCGCCGGCCCACAGCAAGACTAATGCCCGTTTGTAAGACCGGTAACTGAGTCACCTTGTGGAAAACACAGGGATGGCTGACACTAAGGGGGGGGGGGGGTGCCGTTTTGAAGGTGCTTCTATTTTGACTTTATTTTATTATTCGCACACAAATAAATAGAGACAAGTGAAAGACAAAGAGTGCTAATAAAAACAAGGTGGTGCAGGTGAAGTTGGAAATCCAAGCGGGCTAATGGAAAAACCCACACCAACAAAAAGAACAATGTTTATACAAAACAGATTGGTCAATCAATTAAACAAAGCGTACTAATTAGAATTAAACAGTTTAAACTCAGTGGAAAAAAAGGAACACGTTTGTTTATGCGTGAGCATGTGCGCTTATGTGTGTGTGTGTCGTCTCAGTCAGTGGGGAGCGGTGGTGTAGCGGTTAGCGCTACGCTGCGCTATGAACCCGGCGACCCGGGTTCGATTCCCGCTCACGGCCAACACCGGTGACGATTATCTGAACCAGTCATGGGCCTCCCCTAGGTCGACTCGGTCTCAAATGAGTACCTGGTGCAGTGTGTAAAAATCGCCGCTGGGGAGAAAAAGGCGGTCGGGCGTGGTGTTGGCCACCCACCCCCTCGTGTACCGTTCCGTCCTTCATAGGTGCTGGCTAACAGCACTTGCCACTACAGTCTGTTAAGGGTATACGGTAGATCTTTGTCTTTGTCTCAGTCAGGCAACGCGTGGTAGCTGCTGGGTCTGTCCCGTGACCTCCTCCCAGCGGGCGCTCGACACTTCACGTGGCCTCAACGTGCACGTAGCCTGGTGCAAGCTCCGTGGTGACGTCACCGCCACTTAGTGGCGAATGGCGGTCGTTGTTGTTGTTGTGGGGGGGGTAGGCTACATGGAGGAGGAGACTGCTGGGTAGTTCGGCTCATCAGGCTGACACCGTAGTCTCCGCTTGACGTTCTTGAGGGTTGCAGTTGCTGAGGCGTTTGGGCAACCCCCCAAAATCAACAAGGGTGACAATTGTTGGGTGAAATCGTTGCTGGTTTATTGCGCCGGTGAATGCATCCTTTGCCGCATTGTCAAGCCCTGCCTTCTGCCCCCGACTCACACATCGCGGGGGTGCAGAGACAGAGAGAGACTGCGAGAAGGGCTGCGTGCAGAACGAGAGAGAGCGAGAGAGTGAGCGAGAGAGTGAGCGAGAGGTGGGGGTTTACATAAAGCAAAGTTATAAAAAAAAAATACGAAAAGAGACACACGCAAACTCCAAATATACAGCAGGCGTCAGGGTCGGTATTGAACCCAGGTCCTCCTGCATACCAGGCGAGGTAGTTAACATCTCGCCACAACGTCGCCTAGCCCAAACCCTATCCCTAACATTGACCATTACCCTATCCTTATATGCAAACCTACAACTAACCCCGAGCCTCACAACTAACCCACAACCAGAGGTCGCAACCGGGTACCCGATACACGTACCCTACCCGATACCCGGCTACCCGTACACGGCCAGGCACGGGTACGGGTACCCGTTTGCAACACTGGTGCGGCCGGGTACGGGTACGGGTAGGCCGTGAGTCACTGGTGAGTCACCGTTTGTCACTCATTTCGGGGAGGGTAAGGGTACGGGTAGGGAACGGGTACCCGTACCCGGCTGGGTACTGTTACGGGTACCCATTTGCGACCCTGGTGCGGCCGGGTACGGGTAAGGAATCAAAACCCGTTAGCGACCTCTGCCCACAACCCAATTCATAACTCTTGACTCTGATATGCAACCCTAATTCTACCCTTACTCTTATCCCCTAATCCTATCGCCTGGTATACAGGAGGCCGTAGGTTCAATCGCGACCCTGACGCCTGCTGCTGTATATTTGGAGTTTGCGTGTCTCTCTCTCTCCTCGTGGTCACGTGAATTTTCCTCCGGGTCCTCCGGTTTTTCCCCTCCGCATTTAGAATCAACGTCACGCGTTTCGAGTCTTTGTCCGCTATCAATTTCCACGCGGAGATAAGCCACTTCGTTGAGCTGTCAACGATAAGCCGGAGAGCTTCTGAAAAAAAAATAGCTCAGTGGGCCTTAACTGGTAAAATAAAAAATGCCGATTTTTTATTTAATTGAGATCATGATGATGATTACGATGACAAACAACGATGTCAATGTTGCTACTGTGCGTCGAGTGTGAACACGGAGAAACGCGTTCCTCTGCTAATGGAAGGTAGGTGATGGTGAGTTGCTCACTCCCTCGCTCACCACCACCACGAACCACGTGGATTCTTCACGCTCACCATACGACGCGGACTGCAGATCGTCTGCCCGTTAATTGGCGAGCGGAGAGGAGCACGCGTGCATAATGATGCCTAGCGAATGATGCTCGCTCTCGTACACACACAAAGACAAAGATCCCCCGTATAGCCTTGCACCGATTTTTGAAGCAAGTGCCGTTGGCGAGTAGCAGCACCTCTGAAGGCCGGCACGGCACACGAGGGCGTGGGTGGGTAGCCAGCACCACGCCCGACCGCCTTTGTCTCCCCAATGGTGATGTTGACACACCACACTGGGTGCTACTCATCTGAAGCTGATAATAGTCGGTGCTGTCGGTGTCCGTGAGCGATTTTCGAACTCGCGTGGCTGTTTTCTTAGCGCAGCGCGCTAACCACTACACTACCGCTCCCCCCACTATACAAAGATCCCCTGTGAAGCCTTAACAGACTGTTGGGGCAAGTGCTGTTAGCGAGCACCTATGAAGGCCGGAACGGCACACGAGGGGGTGGGTGGGCCAGAACCACGCCCGACCGCCTTTGTCTCCCCCAGTGGGGATGTTTACACACCGCACCAGGTACTCATTTGAGGCTGAGTCGACCTAGGGGAGGCCCGGGACCAGTTCAGATAATCGTCACTGATGTTGACCGTGAGCGGGAATAGAACCCGGGTCGCAAAGTTCGTAGCGCAATGCGCTAACCGCTACACCACCGCTCCATACACACATAGACAACAAACAAAGATCCCCGTATAGCATTAACAGACTGTAGGGGCAAGTGCTGTTAGCGAGCACCTATGAAGGCCGGCAAGGAACACGAGGGGGTGGGTGGCCAGAACCACGCCCGACCGCCTTTGTCTCCCCAGTGGCGATGTTTACACACCGCACCAGGTACTCATTTGATGCAGAATCGACGTAGCGGAGGCCAAGGACCGACCGGTTCAGATAATCGTCACTGGTGTTGACCGTGAGCGGGAATAGAACCCGGGTCGCAAAGTTCGTAGCGCAATGCGCTAACCGCTACACCACCGCTCCATACACACATAGACAACAAACAAAGATCCCCGTATAGCATTAACAGACTGTAGGGGCAAGTGCTGTTAGCGAGCACATATGCAGGCCAGCACGGCATACGAGGGGGTGGGTGGCCAGCACCACGCCCGACCGCCTTTGTCTCCCCAGTGGCGATGTTTACACACCGCACCAGGTACTCATTTGAGGCTGAGTCGACCTAGGGGAGGCCCGGGACCAGTTCAGATAATCGTCACTGATGTTGACCGTGAGCGGGAATAGAACCCGGGTCGCCAGGTTCGTAGCGTAATGCGCTAATCGCTACACCACCGCTCCCTACACACACACACACTCTCACACACACACAGACACACACATGAAGTACATATGTTTCATGCACACAGCTGAATACAGATGGCAGGTGCATCCGCATTCAGTAAATATTCAACACGTTGGGCTGGGAGAGAGAGAGTTGCCTCTGGATCTTCAATTCCACGCGCGCCTCTTGCTTAATTAATCGCAATTTCCTTCATTCCACTGCCTAATTACCTTCGCCGCCGCCGTTGCCCGTTCATTAGGCAGGCAGAGCGCCTTAATTGGATGAGGCGCATGCGTGCGTTCCACCCACATGGCAACCAGGGATCTTTCGAACGCGTTCGCCTGACGGCACGGACTCATTCAAGTGATGGAACTCGTTGCCGACTGCCCCGTAACTTCGGAATCAAAATTGTTTTATTTATACAGCAAGGGATTCGATGAGCTATGAATATTTCTTTGCACAAATCTCGAAAGTCAATATGTACCGACACAGACCACCCCCCCCCACCGATACTGTTATTCATAAAACCCTATGCGCTGGCGTGGATATACCACGCGAATAAGACAAAGACCCTGCGTGTATCCTGTAACAGACTGTTGGAGCAAGTGTTGTTAGCGAGCAGCACCTATGAAGGCCGGAACGGGACACGACGTGGTGGTGTGCCCAACCAACACCACGCCCGGCCGCCTTTGTCTCCCCAGTGGCTGATGTTTACACATCGCACCGGGTACTCATTTGAGGCTGAGTAGACCTAGGGGGAGGCCCAGGACCGGTTCAGATAATCGTCACTGGTGTTGGCCGTGAGCGGGAATCGAACCTGGATCGCCAGGTTCGTAGCGCAGCGTGCTAATCGATACACTACCGCTCCCCACACACACAGACAGACACGCACAAGGACACACACATACACACACACACAGACACACAGACACACACACACACAGACACACACAGACACACACAGACACACACACAGATACACACACAGTGACACGCACAATGACACACACACACAGCCACACACACAGACACACACAAACACGCACAGAGACACACACAGACACAGACACGCACAGGGACACACACAGACACAACAACAACAACAACCGCCATTCGCCACTAAGTGGCGGTGACGTCACCACGACGCTGGTGCCAGGCCATGTGCACCTTGAGGCCACGTGAAGTGTCGAACGCCCGCTGGCAGGTCACGGGGCAGACCCAGGTGTCACGTGTCGACTGACCGACATGACTGAGATGACTGGCCGATGCACCACCTGTGCCCCCTATTGTGCCAACCACAGACACACACATAGACACACACACAGTGACACGCACAAGGACACACACATCAACGATATAAAACATTGGACACTCTTTAATCGCGGACAACGGCGAGCCAGCGTTCACAAATTGTTATGGAGCAGGAGGCGCGCAACCACAATAACAAGGCGAAATTTTTTTCTGTCTTCAAATTTGGTTAAAAAAAAAAACACATCTATATATAATAAATATTTCAAGAGCCGCAAAATGCACGCGGACAACGTCACGAAACGGGCCTTCAAAGAGCCGCATGCGGCTGAGTAAACGCGGATTTTTGTTGTTGTTGTTTGTTGTTGTTTGTTGAACGACCCCTGGGCTTCGAGGCTTCATCCACCTTTAACCGGCAGGGATTGGCATACGAACGCCGGCGGGCTCGAGTTGAGAGCGAGAGAGGCAGGAGGGGAGGGAGTACGCGTGAAGAGGGAGACGCGGGGTCCGGGCGCGCTCCCTCTGACCGCTCTCGGGCGCTTCCCAACTCCGCCGTGGCGAGAAATCCACCTCGTGGTTCTCGTCGGGTGCGACAGACGCAGACAGCTCACGCGTGCCGAAGTATTCGCTGTGCGCGCACGGGCAGAGTTCACGTTCTGGCCCAAACCACGGAACAGACAAATCACTGAGCGCAAATTCTAGATTTGAAGCTTTCGTGACTGCAAGGATTCATATTCTTAGGTTTTTTCGGTAAAGTCACGTAGGTAAAAAATCCAAATTAATGAAAATAAAATAAAATAAAAATCACACAAACATATGACTCTAATATGCAATTTTTTTTTTATTTTCATTAATTTTGATGTTTTACCTACGTGACTTCACTGAGCGCAAACGACTACTTTTTTTCGATTTAAAGCTTTCGTGACTGCAGGGATTCATCTTCTTGGTTCTTTCGGTAAAGTCACGTAGAATGGAAAAAAAAATTACATAATAAAATAATTCTCACAACGCAAGCAGCCGTCTTCACCTGATGACGGCTGCTTGCGTTGTGGCCGAAACGTCGTGAGAATTACTTATTTTTTTGTTTACCAGGTAAGGTCCACTGGAGCCATGTGGCTCTCTTGTTCAGAGGCGACCAGGTAATCGCAGATGATCGCATCGACAGACTTTCTTCTAACATTGGAAATGTATCGCGGGCAAATCATCTAACAAACGGACGTTGATAATTGTTTTTTTTACCCTTTTATCTGGCAACAAAACTGACACCTTTTTTACAAGGAGTCATGTTTGCATAGACCACAATACCTGCAGTCATAATGCAAACAAAAAACATAACTCTGATAATGTATGCACTGTCCTTGAAGTTGATTGGTCTACACCCGAGACAGCTTTCCTTAGAGCCTAGTCTCACATGGTGTTGGACCAAACATGACTCCTTGTAAAAAAAGGTGTCAGTTTTGTTGCCAGATAAAAAGGTAAAAAAAACAATTCTCATATTTTTTCTTCTTCTGGCAAATGAGGTTCCAATGGTGTAAACGGACGTTGATTCTAAATGTGGAGGCAACAGCCGGAGGACCCGGACAACATTACACGCGCGAACACCGCGGGGCAGAGACACGCAAAGCCCCAATGTGTAACACGAAGCGTCTGGGTCGGGATCGAAGCCGCGACCTCGTGTATACCAAGCGAGGGAGTTAACATCTTGACACCGTCACGTGACGCCCGTTGACACACACGCGATTCGCACCAATGTTGGAAGGTAATTGGCAAAAAGCCGTAGTGTGACCTTCACTGCGACAAATCCGTTTCACACGATGGCAGATAATGCAGAGCTCGATGTAAGATCATAGAACGCACATTACTCAGTGGGGGTTAACACAACGGCAATCCCCGCTCCCTCCCACAGCCTCCTCCTCCACCCCCCACTACTGAGAGACATACTCTGGGTTACTTTCACGACAACGAGACTCATATCCTGGTCTCTTGAGTTCGGGCAAAAGCAACAGCAACAACAACAAACACAAAACATAAACTCTGACTTTACCGAAAGAACCAAGAAGATGAATCCCTGCAGTCACGAAAGCTTTAAATCGGAAAATAAACTCTAAACTTAAACGCTCAGCTCTGTACGAGAAGTGTAAACAAAACAACAACAACAACAGCAAACCCCGACAATAAATGGTTTTGGTGGCTGGCTGATTCGACGAGTCGCTCCACGACGATTTTTCTTCTGCGCTGAAAAAAGGGGCATGAAAGTGCCCCGACACCGAGATGACGAGAGTGGGGGGGGTAGGGTATGGAAGGGGGGGGGGGCTGTGGGAGGGGGAGGGGATCATGGGGGGGGTATTGGAGGGGGGGGGGGGGCTATGGGGGAGGGTGTACGGTGTCAAGTGAAAGCTACTGAAGCGACATCTTAACATTTCCAATTGCCGTAATTATTAACGATAATACGTATTTTTTTGCATCACTTTTTTCTTCTTCATGAAACGGAATTACGGTCGTGATTCTCTTCCTCGACGCTGCGCCATGCAATGCGCTGCATGGATGCACGCGAGGGGGGTCCGGGTACCGCCTCCCTCCCTCCACGCCCCTCCCAACGTGACATTTTTTCTGGTGTTAAAACGTGAATTGTAAGATGACCTTTAAACAATGGTCACCATGCTCGGCTAATACACGAGTGAGTCCCCGTCGGGTTGTTGTTGTTGTTGTTGTTGTTTAAATATCATAACGGTTACCGTGACGTTTTCGTGAACTTTCACTCAACGAATTGCTCTTCCACCCACGTCGCGATCAGACTGAAGGAGTCGTTCACACCGCTGTTTAACCACCGCACTGCAGGTCACAACAAAACAACTCGCCCACTCTCGCGCCCAATCACTCACTCACCATTAAGTCATTTGCCCGAATCGTTCACTCGCTCACTCACCCACTATCTCACTCGCTCACTCACCCACTATCTCACTCACTCACACACTCATTCAACCGCTCACTCACCCACCCACTTACTCGCTCACTCACCCACTATCTCACTTACTCACCCACTCATTCACTCACTCACCTACTCATTCACTCGCTCACTCACCCACACACTAACTCACTCACTCACTCATTCACTCACCCACCCACTTACTCGCTCACCCACCCATTATCTCACTTCCTAACCCACTCATTCACTCACTCACCCACTCATTCACTCGCTCACTCGCCCACTATCTCACTCACTCATTCACTCGCTCGCTCACTCACCCACACACTAACTCG
Source organism: Lethenteron reissneri (assembly GCF_015708825.2). Classification (NCBI taxonomy): domain Eukaryota; kingdom Metazoa; phylum Chordata; class Hyperoartia; order Petromyzontiformes; family Petromyzontidae; genus Lethenteron; species Lethenteron reissneri. The sequence continues at coordinate 6,327,028 of NC_083833.1, read as the reverse complement.
CTCACTCACCCACTATCTCACTCACTTACCCACTCATTCACTTGCTCACTCACCTACTATCGCTTCCTCCTCTAACCCAGCTTAAATATACGCTGCCAAGCTTGGTGGTGTTCATTCAGACGCTGTCTTTCCGACAGACCTGTTCTTCACCTGAGGACGGGCTGCTTGCGTTGTGGCCGAAACGTCGTGAGAATTGTATTTTATTATGTTTCATTTGTATTATTTTATTATTTCCCTTCTACGTGACTTTACAGAAAGAACCAAGAAGATGAATCCCTGCAGTCACGAAAGCTTTAAATCGAGATGCGTCGCTTGTTGGATTGGCTGAGTCGGGTGGCGGGAGGCTGCACGACACGCGTGTTGCTCGCGCTGCGATCTGACCCGAAATAAGTTGTGAACCATCGGTTGTGTTTTCCGCTGTGTTATAACCGCAGGTTTCTTATAATCATTATTTATTTTTCGATTTAAAGCTTTCGTGACTGCAGGGATTCATCTTCTTGGTTCTTTCGGTAAAGTCACGTAGAAGGGAAGTAATAAAATAATAAAAATAAAACATCATAAAATAATTCTCACGACGTTTCGGCCACAACGCAAGTAGCCGTCCTCAGGTGGAGAACAGGTCTGTCTTCTCGACACACCTGTTCTCCAAACGTCGTGAGAATTATTTTATTATGTTTTATTTGTATTAGTTTATTATTTCCATTCTACGTGACTTTACCGACAGAATATGTTATTTAGTTATTAACAATTCATTAACGATTCACAATTTTTAATAATTCGAAATTGTATTTTTAATAATTATTATTGCAATGGTTAGGCTTTATATATATGTATAGCGTAGTCGTCCGTCCACATTGAATCTCACCACAGACAAAGGTGAACGGGAACCTCCGTTATCAACACTTGTCCAAGCTCTGCAGTCCTCTACATATTAGGGGCCGTCCATAAATGACGTCACGCACCTAGGGGGGAAGGGGGGTCAGACATTTGTGACGATGTGTGACGAGGAGGGGGGGGGGGGGGGGTTAAGACATGTGACGTCACATTAAAACGCGCAACTTTAAATAAATATAAACCACACGTTCTATTTAATTAACTATACTTTTTAATAAATGTTTTCTCCTGCAACATCAGAGTGCAGTGACACATTAAATACGCACTACAATGACAATAGTTTAAAGCGATTTGAAGCATGTTTTATATATTTTTTTTTGGGGGGGGCAGACCTTTGTGACGCCATATTTGAGGTCGGGGGAGGGGGTAAAAAATCGTCCAAAATCGCGTGACGTCATTTATGGACGGCCCCTTACGATACTTATCAGCCGAGCACTGAGCGGTGTTAAACCGTGCAATTGTGCGCCGCCTGCTGCTGAGTGAATGTTAAAGAACCCGGCGACAAAGTTCGAAGAGAGTAAGGCCACTTTCCAACACTTTTTGTTTCAATTGACCGCACATAATTCATCAAATTGAGATCACGCACAGAAACATCGACCCCCGTCCCCCACGACTGTGCAACTACTGCAGACTGAAACTGGGAAACACCGAGGCTTGATTGGCGATAAGCCCGCGGTTTGAGAACTGTAGGCTCAATACTAAATGAAGAAGACGGTTTATTCGGTAAAGTCACGTAGGTAAAAATAAAATAAAAATAAAAATAATATAAATAATAATACAAATAAAATAATAAATCACGGCGTTTCGAAGGCAACACAAGTCTCCGTCATCGGGTGGGACCGTCACAGCTAAATTTACTGTATCAATTGATACAGTAACACAATATTTTGACCTACGTGACTTTACCGAAAAAACCTAAGAGTATGAATCGTTGCAGCCACGAAAGCTTCAAATCTAGAATAAACTGTTTATTCGTAATAAAGGTTTTTGGGTGAGATCGCGTAAGTATAAATGTTGTCATTTAAAGATTTCGTGACTGCAGGGATTCATATTCTTGGTTCTTTCGGTAAAAGTCACGTCGAAGGGAAATAATAAAATAATATTAATATAAAACGATACAATTCTCACGACCTTTCGACTGCAACACAAGCAATCATCATCAGGTGTGAAATCCACAGCAAGAAAATTTGAAAAAAGTGGCGTTTTTTTCTTAACGTCAGCACCACGGACAGCGATTTTTTCAGTTGTTCAGATGGACGAGTCCATCTATGCTGACGTTAAGAAAAAAACGCCACTTTTTTCAAATGTTCTTGCTGTGGATTTCACACCCGATGATGATTGCTTGTGTTGCAGTCGAAACGTCGTGAGAATTTTATTGTTTTATATTTTTAGTATTTTATTGTTTCGCTCCTCCGTGGCTTTACCGAAAGAACCAAGAATATAAATGTTGTGTCGTAACTCTCCACCACCCGACACAGCCAATTAGTAAGTGGATTTGTCACGTGAACCAAACGCGCCAATCAGTGACTACTTCAGCCCACCGGTGTGTTGGAGAGTAAATCCACAACATTTGCAATCTAAGTAGTACGACGTTTCGCTGGTAATTATATCAACCGGCATCATCATCGGCCGATTTGCCACAATAGTGAAGCCATCCAACTGCTTCCGGTCGTAAATAGAGCAGCAGCAGCAGCAGGAATACATCATCACTGAACCCATCAGATGCAGAGATCAGGGGCGGAGGAGGGAGGGGGGTATTGTAATTATACAATAGATTATTGATCAGTCAATTAGTATGTGTTTCCTCGACAACCAATTGTAAAGTTGTTTTGCTTAATAATAAGCTTCCAAGACGCACTGAGCCACACATTGATACTTGCGCGATCTAACCCGTGAAAGCCTCCGTGTTAAAAATGTAACTCTTTTATTGTTTGAGAGTTCAGTGTGGTAGCTGTGCAAGGTGGAAAGATGATGATCATCAGCCGTGATCACTGCTAGATGAAGTGGTTCCCAAAACCGTCGCTACCGTCACCTCTGTTACGATCCTAAGGTCAAATAGCAACCGCCAGTGATGTCACCACGGCGCTTGTGTACTTTCTGCACCGCATCAGTCCATCTCTTGTCTCGCCCGTACCGCGCACGCCGAGACCCCTCGATCCGGCGGTTTAAACACATTCCTGCGGAGGGAGCTGATAGGAACGTTGGGTTGCTCGGTCAATGGCCAGGGTCAACGGCGGCGTGAGTAGGTTAAACGTTGAGTTTTTTAAGGGCACCACGGGGTGACCAGCCCCTCCCCACCCAGCCCCACCCCTCCCACCCCACACCCAGCCCCTCCCCACCCTCCCCACCCAGCCTCCTCACCCAGCCCCTCCCCACCTTCCCCACCCAGCCCTTCCCCACCCTCCCCTCCCCACCCTCCCCTCCCCACCCAGCCCTTCCCTGCACGACGGACGGACGGACACAATAATCCCCTGTGGGCTGGTAGAACCAGTGGGTTCCTACCATATAAACACAGACAAAGATCCCACGTATAGCCTTAACGAACTGCAGGGGCAAGTGCTGTTAGCGAGCACCTATGAAGGCCGGCAGGACACACGAGGGGTGAATGTCTCCGCAGTGGCGAAGTTTACACATCGCACCAGGGACTCATTTAAGGCTGAGTCGACCTAGAGGAGGCCACGGACCGATTCAGATCATCGTCACTGGTCTTGGATGTGAGCGGGATTCGAACTCAGGTCACCGGGTTCGTAGTGCAGCACGCTCGCCGCTACAACGCCGCTCCACATATACTCACTTTCACAGACGCACACACATGTGTGTGTGTGTACACACACGTAAGCACTCACTCCAAATGCGAGTCTAAGTGTGGGTGTTCGTAAGTCGATGACTGTCAGTACTGTGCCTACCAGTCAATGTCAAGTGACGTCTCCGATTTGCATTTCCTTACCCCCCCCCCCGATCCACGTGTCACTTTCTCCATCTCTGAGCGTAAATCCCGATCGAATTCACCGCTGTGTAAACAACAACAACATCAACAACATCAACAACAACAACGTGGCCTGTTGAGCAACGGGGAGTTTCTCGAACGCGTGTTTAAATCATGCATGTTACCATCAATAATCCCACCGGCCCGATCTGTACACATAGGTGGGTGGCTTATTGTATTCATTCAATTTATTCTCTCTCTCTCTACACACTCTCGCTCGCTCTCTCTCTCTCGCTCTGTCTTCTCCAAGCAGAGCCGTATTTAATGGATCCATTGATGCTGGAACCTTCTGTTGTCTCTTGTTCTGCTGCATGGTGATGCACTCAATTCTTTTTTTCTTTTTTTCAAGAGCCAAGCCGAGTATCTGTCCCATCCCAGGACCGAGTTGAATTGGCCAGGGGACCCGAATTAATTACCCTTCCCGTGCCGAGGCCCTGTCGCGCTGGCAAATAAAAAACGAGCGCTGTTATCATGCCGAGGCTTATAACAACAACAAGAAGAACAAAACAATAACAACACTGCCGATATGTTGACATGCGTGGATGTGCGTTTGTGGGGAGCGGTGGCTGCACTACGAACCCTCCGTAACCCGAGTTCGATACCCGCACACGGCCACCAAATACTAGCGACGACTGTTCTAACCGGTCTTGGGGGGGGGGGCTCCCCCTTAGGTCGCCTCAGCCTCAAATGACTGCGGTGTGCAAACGCGAGCGCTTGTTCTGTCTCCCCGACAGACCTGGTTTTCACCTGAGGACGGCTGCTTGCGTTGTGGCCGAAACGTCGTGAGAATTATTTTATTATGTTTTATTTTTTATTATTTTATTACTTCCCTTCTACGTGACTTTACCGAAAGAACCAAGAAGATGAATCCCTGCAGTCACGAAAGCTTTAAATCGAGAGACAAAGGTGGTGGTGCTGGCCATGCGCACGCTGGTGTGCAGTTTCGACCTTCATGGGTGGCTCGCTTACGCAACCTGCACCCAACATTCTGTTGGAGGCGATTGAGACGCGGATCCGATGTTTGTCCTTTGTGTGTCCGTGTGTGTACGTGCAAGTGCTTCGAGCAGCAGCAGCAGCAACAACAACAACAACAAACAACAGCAGCAGCAAACACACACCCAAATAAGCTCGTAAAAGGCCCGGGCTCATAAAGAGTACATCATAAAGAGTCTGAGTGCGTCGGGTATTTACGCGAGGCAATACCGGTTTGATTGTGGCAATGAAATACGAAAGCGTCTCGCATAGCTCAGCGGGAGGTCGCTCTCGGTCCCTCCACTACCCCCCCTCGTTGGCCTGACATCTCCCTTCTCATCAGAATCTAAATATTTATTCATACTCGAGGAATCCGATGGGCTGTAAAGCTCTTTACCCCCATGCCCTCCCCCCCCCCCCTAGTTGACCTGACATCTCCCTTCTCATCAGAATCTGAATATTTATTCATACTCGAGGAATACGATGAGCTGTAAAGCTCTTTATCCCCTCCCCCCCCAAAGATTTCAAGGATCCATCCGCTCTGCTGTCCCCCGCTCCCGTGTTCAAACGCGTGGCGCGTCTCCGTCACGACCGCCTCTGCGTCGCGTCGTGGGCATCGGCATCGAGGCACGAGACGCGCCTGGTACGCATCACGCGACGACTTGTTACGAACACAGGGGACGTCGTGCACATGTGTACGCGCCGAGGTGTCAATCATACTTCAGATCAACGCGGCTGCTCTCTCTCCGCGCCTCCGATCAGCGCGGTCGGCTACGCACGGTAGCGAAAGAAGTTCAACATAGGTACTTATACTCACACACAGACTCGTAGAATCACACACAGAGAGACCCATAGACTCACACACAGAGACCCATAGACTCACATACAGAGACCCATTGACTCAGACAAAGACCCATATACTCACACAAAAACCCATAGGCTCACACAGAAATCCATAGATTCACACAGAGACCATAGACTCACACAGAGACCCATAGACTCACACAGAGACCATATACTCACACAGAGACCCATAGACTCACACAGACCCACAGACTCGTACAGAGACCCATAAACTCACATAGAGACACATAGATTCACACAAACACCCATAGATTCACACAGAAATCCATAGACTCCCACAGAGACCCATAGACTCACACAGAGACACATAGACTCACACAGAGACCCATAGACTCACACAGAGACCCATAGACTCACACAAAAACCCATAGACTCACACAGAGACCCATAGGCTTACACAGCAATCCATAGACTCACACAGAGACCCGTAGACTCACACACAGAGACCCATAGACTCACACAGAGAGAGACCCATAGACTCACACACAGAGACCCAAAAACTCACACAAAGACCCATAGACTCACACAGAGACCCATAGACTCACACAGAACCACATAGACTCACACAGAGACCCATAGACTCACACAGAGACCCACAAACTCACACAAAGATCCATAGACTCACAAAGAGACCCATAGACTCACACAAAAACCCATAGACTCACACAGAGACCCATAGACTCACACAGAGACCCACATACTCACACAAAGACCCATAGCCTCACACAAAGACCCATAGACTCAAACAGACACCCATAGACTCACACAGAGGCCCATAGACTCACACAGAGACCCATAGACTCACACAGAGACCCATAGACTCACACAGAGACCCATAGACTCACACAGAGACCCATAGACTCACACAGAGACCCATAGACTCACACAGAGGCCCAAAGACTCACACAGAGACCCATAGACTCACACAGAGACCCATAGACTCACACAGAGACCCATAGACTCACACAGAGACCCATAGGCTCACACAGAGACCCATAGACTCACACAGAGACCATAGACTCACACAGAAAGCCATAGACTCACACAGAGACCATAGACTCACACAGACACCCATAGACTCAAACAGAGACACACATACTCACACAGAGACCCATAGACTCACACAGAGACACATATACTTACACAGAGACCCATAGACTCACACAGAGACCCACATACTCACACAAAGACCCACAGTCTCACACAGAGACCCATAGACTCCCACAGAGACCCATAGACTCACACAGACACCCATAGACTCAAACTGAGACACACAGACTCACACAGAGACCCATAGACTCACACAGAGACCCATAGACTCACACAGAGACCCATAGACTCACACAGAAACCCACATACTCACACAAAGACCCATAGCCTCACACAAAGACCCATAGACTCAAACAGACACCCATAGACTCACACAGAGACCCATAGACTCACACAGAGACCCATAGACTCAAACAGACACCCATAAACTCACACAGAGACCCACATACTCACACAAAGACCCATAGCCTCACACAAAGACCCATAGACTCAAACAGACACCCATAGACTCACACAGAGACCCACATACTCACACAAAGACCCATAGCCTCACACAAAGACCCATAGACTCAAACAGACACCCATAGACTAACACAGAGATCCATAGACTCACACAGAGACCCATAGACTCAAACAGACATCCATAGACTCACACAGAGACCCACATACTCACACAAAGACCCATAGAATCACACAAAGACCCATAGACTCAAACAGACACCCATAGACTCACACAGAGACCCATAGACTCACACAGAGACCCATAGACTCAAACAGACACCCATAGACTCACACAGAGACCCATAGACTCAAACAGAGACCCATAGACTCACACAGAGACCCATAGACTCACACAGAGACCCATAGACTCACACAGAGACCCATAGACTCAAACAGACACCCATAGACTCACACAGAGACCCACATACTCACACAAAGACCCATAGCCTCACACAAAGACCCATAGACTCAAACAGACACCCATAGACTCACACAGAGACCCATAGACTCACACAGAGACCCATAGACTCAAAGAGACACCCATAGACTCACACAGAGACCCATAGACTCAAACAGACACCCATAGACTCACACAGAGACCCATAGACTCACACAGAGACCCACAGACTCACACAGAGACCCATAGACTCACACAGAGACCCATAGACTCACACAGACACCCATAGACTCACACAGAGACCTGTAGACTCACACAGAGACCCGTAGACTCACACAGAGACCCATAGACTCACACAGAGCCCCATAGACTCACACAGAGACCCATAGACTCACACAGAGACCCATAGACTCACACATAGACCCACATACTCACACAAAGACCCATAGACTCAAACAGACACCCATAGACTCACACAGAGACCCACAGAATCACACAGAGACCCATAGACTCACACAGAGACCCGTAGACTCACACAGAGACCCGTAGACTCACACAGAGACCCGTAGACTCACACAGAGACCCGTAGACTCACACAGAGACCCATAGACTCACACAGAGCCCCATAGACTCACACAGAGACCCATAGACTCACACAGACACCCATAGACTCACACAGAGCCCCATAGACTCACACAGAGACCCATAGACTCACACAGACACCCATAGACTCACACAGAGCCCCATAGACTCACACAGAGACCCATAGACTCACACAGAGACCCATAGACTCACACAGAGACCCATAGATTCACACAGAGACCCATAGACTCACACAGAGACCCACAGACTCACACAGAGACCCACAGACTCACACAGAGGTCCATAGACTCACACAGAGACCCACAGACTCACACAGAGACCCATAGACTCACACAGAGGTCCATAGACTCACACAGAGACCCATAGACTCAAACAGACACCCATAGACTCACACATAGACCCATAGACTCACACAGACACCCATAGACTCACACAGAGCCCCATAGACTCACACAGAGACCCATAGACTCACACAGAGACCCATAGACTCACACAGAGACCCATAGACTCACACAGAGACACATAGACTCACACAGAGACCCACAGACTCACACAGAGGTCCATAGACTCACACAGAGACCCACAGTTTGTTGTCTTTCCCCACACCTCCGATAATCACGGTTGGCTACGTACGGTGCGAAAGAAGTTCAACGTACACGCACGCATTGGTTTGCTGTGCCCACGTGCCACTGTTACGCAACAATCGTGCACAGATTCACAGTTCTTATTTTGACCTGTGCCGTCAAGGAACCCTTCACCGCCACCACCACCAACACCGCCGCAACCCGACACAGCCAAACAAATGAAATTGTTGCCAATTGACACGACGATGCCGCTTGAGAAAAATGACACCAAATGTCATCTGAATGGGGAGGGGAGGGTGGGTCAAGTGGCGAGGTCACTCATGGGGGATTCTTGGTGCGTGTGTTCCACCCCTGGTCTCTTGCCGGGTAGGAAGAGGAGAGAATCCACGTTGGGTTCCCTCTGAACCGCCTACCCGGGGGCTCCTTTAAAACTTTTCGGACGTTAATTCACATTTCACTCGTGACATTTAATCATGAAAAAAATAAAGTTAAGTGAACTACCCCTGATTAAAGTATCATAACCCTCACATCGAAATGACCCTCCCCCCCCCCCCCCCTCTTATAGCTGCGTAAAAAATATAAAGAAGGAAAATTAATTATTTTGTATTCCTGGCATTTAGAGAGAGAGAGAGAAGTTGATGCGTTTTGTCACCGGGGAGGGGGGGGGGGTAGCGGTGGCGGGGGGGGGGGGTTAGTCCGTGGAAATGTTTGCAGCGCCTGCATTTGATAAAGTCGCAACGTGAACCACGCCACGTCGCCGGCTTTCCTTGACTTGAGATGCCGTAACAACATCAAAGATACACCATGAGACCTCCTTTACCGGTGGCAAAATATAGTGATAGGTTTTTACCCTTTCAACTGGTACAAAAACTGACACCTTTATACAAGGCATCATGTTTGCAATAACCACAACACAAGCAGTCAAAATGCATACAAAAAAACAACTCTGATAATGATGATATGCACTGGACAACTCTGATAATGATAATGATATGCACTGTTCAGTGCATATCATTATCATTGTCAGAGTTGTTTCTTTTTTAAATCCTGTATATTAAGTTCGCGTGCTTGCTTGCTTGCTTGCGTGCTTGCTTGCTTGCTTAGGACCGTGCAAATCTTTCGGTCGTTTTTTAACCCACTTCCCGTGATCCAATCGAGCTGACATTTTCCACACAGACTCGTTGTGTGTGACAATTAATTTTCGTGAAAAAAATCCAAAATGTTACACTGTTTAGGGAAAACAAATAAAATATTTAATTACCAATTGCTTAATGGTGGCAGACAATCATCTGACCCATAGGTGGCAGCCATCTCAAGCCAGAGGACGAGAGGACTCTAGCCGCCACGCATATAAAGGATTTATCGTGAAAAACTTTGTTTTTAGGGGTTTACTTGTTTTGCATTTTGACTGCTTGTGTTGTGGTTATTGCAAACATGATGCCTTGTATAAAGGTGTCAGTTTTTGTACCAGTTGAAAGGGTAAAAACCTATCACTACAGCATCAAAGATGTATTGCGAATCTCCCCCAAAAAAACGTGACAAGCATGTACATCGTGATACTCCGCGTGGAACAAAGTGCCACCGATATAATTGCCCCATTACATACGGCACATACAAAACAAGACTTAATTACGAAAAAAGTGTTTTATATACTTAAGGCAACTCCAGGCGCTGTACAAGACAGATATGTGAATATACTCTGCGCATTCATGATACTAATCGTAAAGAAGGCGTCGACTTGTAACGCGTTTCCAGCGCCGCGCGTTACTCGCTCATTCTCGTAGAGAGAGAGGAGAGAAGTCTGATAGAGAGAGGACGAATCAGCGAGAGGACTCAGAGAAAGAGAGAGGACTTAGAGAGAGGACTCAGAAAGAGGACGAATCAGAGAGACTTGACTTTTAAACAACTTTTATTGCCGCCAGCCGCAAAAGCACTAGAGGCGATTTCGATGACTGAGAGAGAGAGAGAGGACTCAGAGAGAGGACTCAGAGAGAGGACTCAGAGAGAGGACTCAGAGAGAGGACGAGTCAGAGGCGCCAGGAGAAGGAACCACAAATGAGGATCGGGAAGGCAGTAGCAGCAGCCACGCGGCGAGGAGCCGGCAAGACCAACATTGGCCCAAGCTCTGCGGACCTCTATATATTATAGTGTTTCGACTTAAAGCTTTCGTGACTGCAGGGATTCATCGTCTTGGTTCCTTCGGTAAAGTCACGTAGAAGGGAAATAATAAAATAATAAAAATTAAACATAATAAAATACAATTCTCACGACGTTTCGGCCACAACGCAAGCAGCCGTCCTCAGGTGAATAACAGGGCTGTCATTCAGACGCTGTCTTTCCGACAGACCTGTTCTTCACCTGAGGACGGCTGCTTGTGTTGTGGCCGAAACGTCGTGAGAATTGTATTTTATTATGTTTTATTTTTATTATTTTATTATTTTCCTTCTACGTGATTTTACCGAAAGAACCAAGAAGATAATAAAGTGCTTTCGACAAATGAATGTGTTGTTATACATGTGGACATATGTGATTAAAGAGCCTTATAGCTCATCGTATTCCTCCAGTGTAATTAAACATTCTGATTCTGTGCAAATGATAGAAGTTCGATCCCTTGTAAAAAGGTGTCAGTTTTTGTACCAATTGAAAGGGTAAAAACCTATTACTATATTTTGCCACTGGTAAAGGCGGTCTCATAGTGTAAATGCTTACCCCGAGCTCTCAATACTCTGATAGTGCGCTGTTTTTGAGTTGTACGCCTTTTGGCGTCATCTGGTCCAACACCAATGGAGACTAGGCTCTAAGAAAAGCTGTCTGGGGTGTGGACCAATCAACTTCAAGGGCAGTGCATATCATTATCATCATCAGAGTTCTTTCTTTTTGTTTGCATTTTGACTGCTTGTGTTGTGGTTATTACAAACATGATCCATTCTATAAAGGTGTCAGTTTTTGTACCATTTGAAAGAGATAAAAACCTATTACTACTAGAAGTTCGATCTTTGCTGCTAACGGCTTCTCTTTGCGTCTCCTCGACGCTCACCGTAAAATCGTTTTGGGAACATCTGTGCGTGGTGATCCACTAACCCTCACCGCTGCTCTCCACCCAGTGCTGGATTACAGGCAGCCTCGTGCAGCAGCAGTAGCAACAGCAGCAGCAGCCACCCACTCGCCCACGCCACTTAAATGAACAGGATTCGAACCCGTGACCTCTCCGGCTTTCGACTGACCGCGTGACGCCTCTTGGCCCGGCGTAACGAAGCGTCCGTCCAGGGCTCGGAGTGAACCTTCACGGCCGGCACTCATTCGACGGGAAGATTTACGCGGCTCGGCTGCGGGGACGATTCCGCCTCCGCTGGTTTGAGACGGTGGGATTGGCTCGGATGTGTTCTCACGCGGGCAATTAACCGATTCTGCGGGAATCTCCATCCCCCTGCCCCAACCCAAAGCACACCACGCCCAACCTCCACCAGCTCCCAGCCCGGCGAATAAATGCGCCGGTAGGGAACAAATATTCAGCGGCGTGAGATAATGCCCAAAGAAAATCAACACATTCATCAATCACGCCATGTGGCCTCATGAGGACGATATATGTAATTGACGACGTTTCGGATAATGGCCCCCTTATTTATTGCACATTTCCTACAACGTCAGCGATTATTATTTGTGTTATAATATTTTTGTAATGTTAAGGTCACGGCGTTTTTGACAGGGAACGTGTGGAGTTGTTGTTGTTGTTGTTGACGGTGGTTGCGGTGCAACGCTGCCAACGCTGCAGCAGAGGGCGCCAAGATGGTGAGATGTTAACTACCTTGCCACGTATACAGGAGGTCGTGGGTTGGATCCCGACCTTGACAACTGTATATTTGAATTTTGCATGTGTCTCTCTATCCCCGTATTCGCGTGGATTTTTCTCCGGGTCCTCCGTTTTTTCCCTCCACATTTATAATCAACATAACCGGCTTCTGCTAGAAATTTCAATGTGATGAGCCACTTCTTTGGGCCATCATTTCTGATAGCCAGGTCGCTTATGAAAACAAGCTATGAAGCCCAGTGGGTCCTACCTGGTAAAATAAAAATATTTATTTTGAATCAAGCGATGAGAGTATGTGGCTGCTAACAATTGCCGCGTGATGATGAAAAGCCACTTCGTTGAGCTATCATTCGTGATAGCCAGGTCAGTACTGAACAAGTATAACCCGTAAAAACAAAGTTTTTCACTATAAATCCTTTATATGCGTGGCGGCTAGAGTCCTCTCCTCCTCTGGCTTGAGATGGCTGCCACCTATGGGTCAGATGATTGTCTGCCAGTATTAAGCAATTGGTAATTAAATATTTAATTAGTTTTCTCTAAACAGTGTAAAAATTTGGAAACATTTTTTCACGAACATTAATTGTCTCGCACAACGAGTCTGTGTGCAAAATGTCAGCTCGATTAGATCACGGGAAGTGGGTTTAAAAACGACCGAAAGATTTGCACGGTCGTAAGCAAGCAAGCAAGCACGCAAGCAAGCAAGCACGCAAGCAAGCGAACTTAATATAAAGGATTTAAAAAGTAGCTACGTAGTTCAGTGGGGCCTTACCTGGTGAACAAGTTTGTTAGAATCGTCGCCAGGCAATTCGTTTTAAGCGAGAGAAGAGATAACTGGCGGTGGTGGTGGTGGTGCGGACTAACGACGGAGTCGCATGCCACGAAGGGAATTGATATGAGAACCGAGTCTGGCCCACACCCAATCGTCACCAATCAGCACCGACACGCAGCGTGGTGAAGTATGGTCAAACAACCCTCAGTACTATAATAATTGGGTTTTTCCCCGTTTTTCTGGCAACAAAACTGAAACCTTTTTACGAGGATTCATGTTACTGCATTAACCACAATACTCGCAGTCAAAATGCAATCAAAACACACTATGATAATTATTTTATTATGTTTTATTTTTATTATTTTATTATTTCCATTCTACGTCACTTTACCGAAAGAATCAAGAAGATGAATCCCTGCAGTCACGAAAGCTTTAAATCGAAAAATACACTATGATAATATATGCATTGTCCTTGAAACTGATTGGTCCACACCAAGGGATGGCTTTCTTTTGAGCCTCGACCCAATTTGTGCTCGACCAGAGGACGCCAAAAGGCGTACAGCTCAAAAACCAAAAAACCCTCAGTACTGACATGAACGGAGGTGCGGCGGGGGGGGGGGGGGGGTATGAGCTTCATCTAGCAGTGAATAAATAAAGGAATGTGCATACGTATACCCTGCCGATTAATTAGCCCTACAAAGATGGAAAAATATTGTCCACCTTTCTTGATAGGCTACGCTCTTGATAATAGGCGAGTGCCTATCAACGCAAGCGGCTCTTCATCCCAGCAGTGGATGAACAAAAGGAACTGCACTTCATGAAGATTATTGATGTCTCGATTTAAAGCTTTCGTGACTGCAGGGATTCATCTTCTTGGTTCTTTCGGTAAAGTCACGTAGAATGGAAATAATAAAATAATAAAAATAAAACCTAATAAAATAATTATCACGACGTTTTAATTCAGACTCTGTCTTCTCGACAGACCTGTTCTTCACCTGAGGACGGCTGCTTGCGTTGTGGCCGAAACGTCGTGAGAATTATTTTATTATGTTTTATTTTTATTATTTCATTATTTCCATTCTACGTGACTTTACCGAAAGAACCAAGAAGATTATTGATGTCATTATTATTATTAATAATGATAATCAGCAGGGGATGTCGGTAATGGGGTAGGGGAGGGGTGTCACGTGACCATGTTTCATCGAGGCACGACGAAAGGTGGCAGTGCAGAGCCGCTCCAAGTACATAGCGAATCAGGGCGACCGACCAGGGCCCCCCGTTTTGGGGGGCGGGTGGGGGGTGCGTAGAATCCACGGTGTCAAATGTAATACTTCTGATTTAGTGTGAATGAGTCGGTGGGGGGGGGGGGTGCTATTTAGTGAGCGCCGCACCCCGTCTATGGACGTACGAATGTCGAACTTCTTTCGCACCGTACGTAGCCAAGCGTGCTTATCGGAGGTGCAGCCCTGGTGCCAGGGTAGAGAGCATCCCCTCGGCTCAGCCACGGCGCCCGCGGGAGTTTCTGGTGGCAAGGGGGGGGGGGGGCGATGGACCCCAAGGCGCACCGCGAGTGCAGAGGCAATCAAAGTCAATTGGAGCGAAGTGGAATTACATCAGTGCTCGAACCGCGGGCCCCGATGCTGACGCATACGGACCCATTTCTCTCCTGTCCCACCGCTCCCTACCCATCCAAGGAAACCCCCTCCACCCTCCCCTCTCCCCCCACTCTTTCACACCAAGGCCTCTTCCTTCCTCCACCCGGAGAGTTGTTGAGTCGTGGCTCCCGCTGATGCAGCATCCTGACGACCGCTAATGGCCGAGGAGAGAGAGCGTGGGGATGGAGAGAGAGAGTGGGGAGGGAGAGCGTGTGGGGAGGGAGGGGAGGGAGGGGAGCGTGGGGAGGGAGGGGAACGTGGGGAGGGAGGGGAGGGGGGGAGGGGAGCGTGGGGAGGGAGCGGAGGGGGGGAGGGGAGCGTGGGGAGGGAGGGAGGTAGGGGAGCGTGGGGAGAGAAGGGAGCGTGGGGAGAGAGGGGAGCGTGGGGAGGGAGGGGGAGGGGAGCGTTGGGAGAGAGGGGAGCGTGGGGAGGGAGGAGAGGGAGGGGAGGGAGGGAGCGGAGCGTGGGGATGAACGACAGTGACATTCCAAGTAAACCTTCAACGTCGCTCCAACGTTCGATCCTAACTACCTCGCCTGATATGCTGGAGCGTGTAGGTTCGATTCCGACTCTGACACCTGGCTATTTAGAGTTTGCGTGTCTCTCTGGATTTGTATTCGGTATTCCTCTCCACGTTTAGAATCAACATCATCGTTTAGAGTATTTGGCTGCTATACATTTCCACGCGGTGACGAGTCACTTCGTTGAGCTATCATTTGTGGCCAGGTCGCTTCTGAAAAAAAAGCTTTAGAGCTCAGTCGGGCCTGACTTTTTACAATAAATTACAGTCGGTTATAGTATCTTTCGGTAAAGTCACGTAGAAGTGAAATAATAAAGTAATAAAAATAAAACGTCATAAAATTTTACAGTTGGTTAGTTTCCTTTGAGACGCAACACTTACTTTTTATATATACCAAAAAAAAATTGCGTTCACTGTTTTATTATGATTGACTTTGGGCAATATTCTAAACAATCTTAACATGTCCTGACTGCACGTCCCCCTTTTAGAAAGTTTTTTTTATATTCTTCCAAACAGATATCAACAAAGTTAAAGGTTACCCATATAGCCTTCACAGACTATTGGGGCAAGTTGTGTTAGCGATCAGCACCTATGCTAGCCGGGACAGCACACGAGGAGGTGATGCGGCCAACATCACTCCCGACCGCCTTTGTCTCCCCAGTGGCGATGTTGACACATCGCAGCATGTACTCATTTGAGGCTGAGTCGACCTAAGCAAGGCCCCGAAACCGGTTCAGATAAACGTCACGCACGTTGGCCGTGTGCGGGAATCGAATCCGCTTCGCCGGGTTCGTAGCGCAGCGCACTAACCACGACACTAGCGCTCCCCCCACACAGCAACACACGTGCTTACACGCACACACGCACGCATGCACACACACCACAACGCACACAGATCTACCCCGCGGAGAGTCCGAGACTGTTGTTTTTGGGGCTAATATTAGCCCAGCCGTTTGTTGTTGCTGATCTCCTACACAGCCGGAGATTTCTCGAAAGTCAGCGTTTCATTTCCGCTAAACATCACAAACTGACAGGACCGAGACGTTGATGATAATATGTTTGTTGGGTGTTCCATCGGGCGTTGAAAGCACTCGTGTGATTATTCAGCTGTGTCTGAGCAGCTACGGACAAATGTTGTTTTTAAACAAAGTATTAGTAGTAATCATAAGCACGTGTGATGAGTTTATTTTTTGTTCGAAGCAGGCGAGAACTCAAAACAAAAACCGAGGATTATTGTCGCGGGGTGACGCGGTGGCTAGGATATGTTAACTACTTCGCCTGGTGTACAGGAGATCGTGGGTTGGATTCCGACCCTGACGCCTGCTGTATATTTGGAGTGTGCGTGTCTCTCTCTCTCATCATCATCACGGTGGCTAGGAAATGTTAACTCCCTCGCCTGGTATACAGGAGGTCGTGGGTTGGATTCCGACTCTGACGCCTGTTGTATATTTGGAGTGTGCGTGTCTCTCTCTCTCATCATCATCACCACGGTGGCTAGGAGATGTTATCTACCTCGCCTGGTACACAGGAGGTCGTGCGTTCGATCCAGACCCTGACGCCTGTTGTATATTTGGAGTGCGCGTGTCTCTCTCTCTCTTATCATCACCACGGTGAAGAGGAGATGTTAACTACCTCGCCTGGTACACAGGAGGTCGTGGGTTCGAACCCGACCCTGACGCCTGCTGTATGTTTGGAGTTTGCGTGTCTCTCTCTCGTCATCATCACGGTGGCTAGGAGATGTTAACTACCTCGCCTGGTACACAGGAGGTCGTGGGTTCGAACCCGACCCTGACGCCTGCTGTATATTTGAAGTGTGCATGTCTCTCTCTCTCTCATCATCATCACGGTGGCTAGGGTATGTTAACTACCTCGCCTGGTACACAGGAGGTCGTGGGTTCGAACCCGACCCTGACGCCTGCTGTATGTTTGGAGTTTGCGTGTCTCTCTCTCATCATCATCACGGTGGCTAGGAAATGTTAACTACCTCGGCTGTTACACAGGAGGTCGTGGGTTCGAACCCGACCCTGACGCCTGCTGTATATTTGAAGTGTGCATGTCTCTCTCTCTCTCATCATCATCACGGTGGCTAGGGTATGTTAACTACCTCGCCTGGTACACAGGAGGTCGTGGGTTCGAACCCGACCCTGACGCCTGCTGTATATTTGAAGTGTGCATGTCTCTCTCTCTCTCTCTCATCATCATCACGGTGGCTAGGGTATGTTAACTACCTCGCCTGGTACACATGATGTCCTGGGTTCGATCCCGACCCTGACGCCTGCTGCTGTATATTTGGAGTGTGCGTGTCTCTCTCTCTTTCTTATCATCACCACGGTGAAGATGAGATGTTAACTACCTCGCCTGGTACACAGGAGGTCGTGGGTTCGAACCCGACCCTGACGCCTGCTGTATGTTTGGAGTTTGCGTGTCTCTCTCTCATCATCACCACGGTGGCTAGGAGATGTTAACTACCTCGCCTGGTGTACAGGAGGTCGTGGGTTTGATCCAGACCCTGACGCCTGCTGCTGCATATTTGGAGTGTGCGTGTCTCTCTCCCCGTAGTCGCGTGTGTTTTTCTCCGGGCACACCGGTTTCACCCCTCCACATTTAGAATCAAAATCGCACATTCAGGGCACGTGACTTCTGCTATAAATGACCACGTGATAAGCCAATTCGTTGGGCTACCGTTTATGATCGCCAAGTTGTTTCCGAATTTTTTTTTATAGTTTAGTTTACAGTCTCATTTTGCAAGACGGAGTGGTGGGGGCGGAGAGGGGGTGTTGGGGTTTAAGGCAATGAGTCTGTCAGTAGGGGGTGACGATTGCTGCTGTGTGTTGTATACAATCCCATTTTTAAATCCTTTATATTAAGTTCGCTTGCTTGCGTGCTTGCTTGCGCGCTTACGACCGTGCAAATCTTTCGGTCGTTTTTTAACCCACTTCCCGTGATCCAATCGAGCTGACATTTTGCACACAGACTCGTCGTGTGTGACAATTAATGTTCGTGAAAAAGATTTTTCCAAAATTTTACACTGTTTATGGCAAAAAAATATATATTTAATTACCAATTGCTTAATGGTGGCAGACAATCATCTGACCGATAGGTGGCAGCCATCTCAACCCAGAGGACGAGAGGAATCTAGCCGCCACGCATATAAAAGATTTAGAGTGAAAAACTTTGTTTTTACGGGTTAATTTTTTAGTAATCCGTTGTGTGATTGTCAAAATAAAAAAAAGAATGCGGACACGTGACGCCGGCACACGATGGCTCGCTCTTGTCGAATAGCAACACGTGCACGATCGACAAAGATCCCCCGTATAGCCTTAACAGACTGTAGGGGCAAGTGCTGTTAGCAAGCACCTATAAAGGCCGGCACGGCACACGAGGGGGTGAGTGGCCAGCACCACGCCCGGTCGCCTTGGTCTCCCTAGTGACGATGCTTACACATCGCACCAGGTACTCATTTAAGGCTGAGTTGACCTAGGGGAGGCCCAGGACTGGTTCAGATCATAATCGTCACTGGTGTTGGCCGTGAGCGGGAATCGAACCCGGGTCGCCAGGTTCGTAGCGCAGCGCACTAACCGCTACACTACTGATCGACACACACACACAAAAACAACCGCCATTCGCCACTAAGTGGCGGTGACGTCACCACGACGCTTGTGCCAGGCCATGTGCACCTTGAGGCCACGTGAAGTGTCAAACGCCCGCTGGCAGGAGGTCACGGGGCAGACCCAGCAGGTGCCACGGGTCGACTGACTGAGATGGCTGAGACGACTGGCTGATGCACCACCTGTGCCCCCTACTGTGCCAACTTGCTGTGCTTTAGCCACCCGACGCTCCGCTCGTTGTTGTGAGCGTCGCTCCTCCGCCCTCCGTTGTTGTTGGAGGGCGACTGCCTCCAAATGCCCAGCAGCGTCCTTCACGAGCCTCCTCCGCTGAGGCTGATCTTGACACCGCTGGTACCAGTCATCGGCACGTCCATTCAGCTCCAAGTCCTCCTGTACCACGTCACTCCATCTCTTCTCTCGCCCGTGCTGCGCCCGTTTAGCCTCCTCGATCCGGCCGAACAAAAGTTGTTTAGGCATGCGGTGACTGGGCATGCGGGCTACATGACCCAGCCAACGTAGCCACGCACACAGAGAGACACACACACAGTCATAATCAGGGCGGTCTTCGGATGGACAACAAACTCAGCACGAAAATCAACGTTTGTTGTCCTTCCCCGGCAACTTCGATGGGTACGGTCGGCTACGTACGGCGCGAAAGAAGTTCAACATACATAAAAACGAGTGCGTGCGTGTGTGTACAAATTTTTTTTAGACACATTCGTACCGCACATCGATGCGGATGCTTTCACAGTGGGTGTAATGAGCAGCTGATCGAACTTGGAATGTAGTGGTCGCCGGTTTAATTCGATTTCCGGGCGCGGTAGTTACAACATCGGGGAAATTGTCTTCAATCAACCCGCCCCCACCTCTCACTGTTATAGTCGATCCGCAAAATTGTGTGTTGGTGGGGTAAAGTGCGGGTAGTCGTACCTCTCTTTCAAAAGACGTCTGGCCGGCGTGGAAGAGTAGGCCAAATACCATCTGAAGATGCTCTTTAGTGCTCACGTAAGTGGAGGCTCCTTCTGCCTGCAGTGGCGTGGGCAGGCAATTGCAGGGCTGTGCCTTTAACTTTTCGTCGCGTACATTTTTTTTTATTAATTGTGCGAATATCTCTACTGCTATAAATACGAGCTGAGCGCTGTGAGTAATTGCAGGCTTTACAGTAATAATAATAATAACCACGTGTCGCTTCTTGGCCGATCGGTATGTTAATAGCAGGAGAAATCAGAAATTCGCTGTGCCAGACGCCCGCACAGACACACACAGACACGCGTGTGTGTGTACGCATTAATGCACGCCCGCCCACACAGCCACAAACAAACACAGCATGCCCACGAGCAATGTGAGAAGACGCAGATGAACAGAAAAATGACCCGATCAAACCATGAACAAATTAACATACAGCACGAACGAATTAATACACGAACGAATGGATGAATGAATGAAAAAAAACCCACTCATAACAACACCCGTAACGAGACGTAAGCATGGACGAATCTATCAAGCCGTATAAGACGTGTCGGAAAGTGAAAAGCAATTCCGCTGTAAAGATAACGTCACTTACTCGTTGGCTCTTTCGGTAAAGTCACGTAGAAAAAGTAAAATAAATAAATTAATAGAGTACGACGTTTCGATTGCAACACAGGCAGTCGTCATCAGGTAGAACTACATTTGAGAGAGAGACAAAACACAGACACGGAGACACACAGACAGACACATAAGCAGAGAGAGAGAGAGAGAGTCACACAGAGACACAGAGAGAGAGAGAGACACAACATAGACACACAGACAGACACACAAGCAGAGAGATAACACAGAGACACACAGAGCGAGACACACAACACAGACACACAGACAGACACACAACATAGACACACAGACAGACACACAAGCAGAGAGAGAGAGAGAGTCACACAGAGACACACAGAGAGAGACACACAACATAGACACACAGACAGACACACAACATAGACACACAGACAGACACACAAGCAGAGAGATAACACAGAGACACACAGAGCGAGACACACAACACAGACACACAGACAGACACACAACATAGACACACAGACAGACACACAAGCAGAGAGAGAGAGAGTCACACAGAGACACACAGACAGACACACAACATAGACACACAGAGAGAGACACAACATAGACACACAGACAGACACACAACACAGACACACAGACAGACACACAAGCAGAGAGATAACACAGAGACACACAGAGCGAGACACACAACACAGACACACAGACAGACACACAACATAGACACACAGACAGACACACAAGCAGAGAGAGACAACACAGACAGATACACACAGAGAGAGACACACAACATAGACACACAGACAGACACACAAGCAGAGAGAGACAACACAGAGACACACAGAGAGAGACACACACAACACAGACACACAGAGAGACACACAACATAGACACACAGACAGACACACAAGCAGAGAGAGACAACACAGACAGATACACACAGAGAGAGACACACAACATAGACACACAGACAGACACACAAGCAGAGAGATAACACAGAGACACACAGAGCGAGACACACAACACAGACACACAGACAGACACACAACATAGACACACAGACAGACACACAAGCAGAGAGAGTCACACAGAGACACACAGAGAGAGACACACAACATAGACACACAGACAGACACACAAGCAGAGAGATAACACAGAGACACACAGAGAGAGACACACAACATAGACACACAGAGAGAGACACACAACATAGACACACAGACAGACACACAAGCAGAGAGATAACACAGAGACACACAGAGCGAGACACACAACACAGACACACAGACAGACACACAACATAGACACACAGACAGACACACAAGCAGAGAGAGACAACACAGACAGATACACACAGAGAGAGACACACAACATAGACACACAGACAGACACACAAGCAGAGAGAGACAACACAGAGACACACAGAGAGAGACACACACAACACAGACACACAGAGAGACACACAACATAGACACACAGACAGACACACAAGCAGAGAGAGTCACACAGAGACACAGAGAGAGACACACAACATAGACACACAGACAGACACACAAGCAGAGAGATAACACAGAGACACACAGAGCGAGACACACAACACAGACACACAGACAGACACACAACATAGACACACAGACAGACACACAAGCAGAGAGAGACAACACAGACAGATACACACAGACAGATACACACAGAGAGAGACACACAACATAGACACACAGACAGACACACAAGCAGAGAGATAACACAGAGACACACAGAGCGAGACACACACCACAGACACACAGACAGACACACAACATAGACACACAGACAGACACACAAGCAGAGAGAGACAACACAGACAGATACACACAGAGAGAGACACACAACATAGACACACAGACAGACACACAAGCAGAGAGATAACACAGAGACACACAGAGCGAGACACACAACACAGACACACAGACAGACACACAACATAGACACACAGACAGACACACAAGCAGAGAGAGACAACACAGACAGATACACACAGAGAGAGACACACAACAGACACACAGACAGACACACAAGCAGAGAGAGACAACACAGAGACACACAGAGAGAGACACACACAACACAGACACACAGAGAGACACACAACATAGACACACAGACAGACACACAAGCAGAGAGAGTCATACAGAGACACAGAGAGAGAGAGACACAACATAGACACACAGACAGACACACAAGCAGAGAGAGACAACACAGAGACACACAGAGAGAGACACACACAACACAGACACACAGAGAGACACACAACATAGACACACAGACAGACACACAAGCAGAGAGAGACAACACAAAGAGACACAGAGAGAGAGAGACACACAACATAGACACACAGACAGAGACACACAGAGAGAGACACACAGAGACACAAAGAGAGAGAGAGAGAGACACACACACACACACAACATGTCTATGTTGTATATGAGCGTCATCTCAGTCAGTTGACCCGTGGCACCTGCTGGGTCTGCCCCGTGACCTCCTGCCAGCGGGCGTTCGACACTTCACGTGGCCTCAAGGTGCACTTGGCCTGGCACAAGCGTCGTGGTGACGTCACCGCCACTTAGTGGCGGTTGTTGTTGTTGAGTGTGTGGGTGTGAGTGAGTGTGTGAGTGTGTCAGTGTGCGAGTGTGTGTGTGTGAGTGTGTGAGTGTTTCAGTGTGCGAGTGTGTGTGAGTGAGTGTTTGAGTGTGTGAGTGTGTAAATGAGTGAGTGTGTGTGAGTGTGAGTGAGTGTATCAGTGTATGAGTGAGTGTGTGTGGGTATGAGTGAGTGTGTGAGTGTGTGGGTGTGTGACTGTGTGTGTGTGAGTGTGTGGATGTGTGAGTGTGTGAGCGTGTGAATGTGCGAGTGTGTGAGTGTGTGAGTGTGTGTGAGTGTGTGAGTGTATGAGTAAGTGTGTGAGTGTATGAGTGAGTGTGTGAGTGTGTGAATAAGAGTGTGAGTGTATGAGTAAGTGTGTTAGTGTATGAGTGTGAGTGAGTGTATGAGTGAGTGTATGAGTGTGTGTGTGAGTGAGTGTTTGAGTATGTGAGTGTGTAAGTGTGTGAGTGAGAGTGTGAGTGTATCAGTGAGCGAGTGAGTGTGTTTGTGAGTGTGTGAGTGAGTGTATGAGTAAGTGTGTGAGTGTATGAGTGAGTGTATGAGTGAATGAATGTATGAGTGTGCACGTACGCGCGATGTGAGAATATTTAGCATCCAAGCGCAGCCATCAATTTGTATCCGCGCCATCCTCACCCTCCTCCCCTTGCACGCCGATAGATCCATCAAAAAGGAGATCGTTCGCCGCACATTTTCATTCAAATATGTTAGCGGCTGGCGCGCCGACTGGGACGGATATTCCACGAAGACGATACATTAGTCAGCAAGAGCGTGAGAGGCAGTGTTGTGCAACAGCATCTCCCCCATCGCTACCTCCGCCGCACGCGTTCCCCATAGAGATATCCTCTCACCGCCATCCCGACTTGTTTTACGACGATCATCTTACGGTGTGTCTAAATCAGCTCAAAGCCTCCCCGTAAATCTCGCGACGTCTCTGTGTGTGTTTGTGTGTGGCCACCACCACCACCACTCTGAATCTCTCCCCTACCATCTATACATGTCTCGATTCTCTCTCTCTAAATCAGATCAAGCCTCCTGTAAACCACGTGACCGCCTGTGTGTGGACACCACCACCACCACTCTGAATCTCTCCCCTACCATCTATACATGTCTCGAT
This sequence comes from Lethenteron reissneri, assembly GCF_015708825.2. Taxonomy (NCBI): domain Eukaryota; kingdom Metazoa; phylum Chordata; class Hyperoartia; order Petromyzontiformes; family Petromyzontidae; genus Lethenteron; species Lethenteron reissneri. The sequence continues at coordinate 6,302,512 of NC_083833.1, read as the reverse complement.
TCTCTCTCTCTAAATCAGATCAAGCCTCCTGTAAACCACGTGACCGCCTGTGCGTGGCCACCACCACTCTGAATGCCTCTCCTCTTATCCATCTCTCAATCTAAATCAGCTCAAGACTCCTGTAAACCACGTGACCGGCTGTGTGTGACCACCACCGCCACTCTGAATGCCTCTCCTCTTATCCATCTCTCAATCTAAATCAGCTCAAGCCTCCTGTAAACCACGTGACCGCCTGTGTGTGACCACCACCGCCACTCTGAATGCCTCTACACTCATCCATCTCTCTGAATCTAAATCAGCTCAAGCCTCCTGTAAACCACGTGACCGCCTGTGCGTGGCCACCACCGACACTCTGAATGCCTCTCCACTCATCCATCTCTCAATCTAAATCAGCTCAAGCCTGCTGTAAACCACGTGACTCCTCTGTGCCAACCCCGACTCTGAATTCACCCCTTCTCACCTCCCGCCTCCTGTGGGAACAAGACGCCGCTCCTTCTCCGCGCAGCTCACTTCTGCTCGCCTCCCTTTCCTCCCTCTCTCATCATCGTCATCATCAGCATCCTCTCACCATCCCCCCCCCCCCAACGACATCTTAGCGCGGTCATTCCCTTCTCATCCTACTCCACTTCCTGCACCGAAGCTCCCTCCCTCCCTCCCTCTACCTGCTGCTCATCTTGAGCCGTGCCCTGCTCTTTGTCCATCTCGGGGGAACTTCCATCCCGACCTTCCACTTCCCGTTCCTCTCCCTCTCATCTCGTGTCCTCCCCCCCCCCCCCCTCCCACGTCTGCTGCACTTTGTACCATCGACTCTGCTCACACTCCCCCGTGATGTGGGGGGGGGGGCACGGGTAGCAGCTTTATATTGGTAATGGTTATGTCGCATTACAACGCACCGCATGCCATTTGCTCGCTCTCGGAGAGGAAAGAACGACTGGGGGGGAGGGGGGGGGGGGTGAAACCGAGCGAGCCGTGGATCAGGATGAAAAAATAAAAATACGGGAATAATATTTAAATTATGCATGCGCCGCACACGAGGTCGCGCGCGCGTGCGTGTGTTTGTGTGTGTGTGTCTTTGTGTGTGTGTGTGTCTGTGTGTGTGTGTCTTTGTGTGTGTGTGTGTCTTTGTGTGTGTGTGTCTGTGTGTGTGTGTCCATTCTCTCGGGGCTCGCTAACAGCACTTGCCCCTACAGTCTGTTAAGGCTTTGCGGTAGCGTTAAGATTCCGGCGCGCTGCACTTTGAACCGGCGAGCAACAACGGTGGCGAATATTTCAACCGGTCGTGGGCCTCCCGTAGGTCGACTCAGACTTAAACGGGCGCCTGTTGCGGTTGCGCAGACGTCAGCATTGGGGAGACAAAGACGGCCGTGTGCGCTGCTGGCCACCCACCTCCTCGTGTGCCGTTCATAGGTGCTCGCCAGCGGCACTTGCCCTCGCAGTCTGTCGAGGCTATAGGGGGGATCTTTGTCTTGTCGCTTGGGGCTGAGCACTGCGGGCTGCATTGCATCGCTGTTACCAAAGACAAAGATCCCCCGTATAGCCTGTAGCAGACTGTTGGGGCAAGTGCTGTTAGCGAGCACCCATGAAGGCCGGCACAGCACACGAGGGGGTGGGTGGCCAACTCCACGCCCGCCCGCCCGCCTTTGTCTCCCCAGTGGCGATGTTTACACACCGCACCAGGTACTCATTTGTGGCTGAGTCGACCTAGGGGAGGCCCAGGACCGGTTCCGATAATCGTCACTGGTGTTGGTTCGTGAGCGTGAATCGAACCCGGGTCGCCAGCTTCATAGAACAGCAAGCTAACCGCTACATTAGCAAGCCGTTTGCCACGTGCTTGTGTGTATACCGAACCTTAATAGGTGCTCGTTAATAGCACTTGCCCCAACAGCCTTTGTATATGCCGGCCGTAATAGGTGCTCGTACTTTATGGGGGTGGTTAGCGCACTGCGCTAAGAAACCCGGTCACCCGAATTCAACACCCGCTCAGGACCCATAAACAACAGAATTTGTTTTTTAACCGGCCCTGTGGGCCTTCCTGAGGTCCACTGGGCCTCTAATGAGTAGCCTGTGCTGTGTTTTTACATCAACACCGGGGAGGCAATTGCGGACGGGCATGCTGCTGGCTCCACCACCGTGATAGCTGCCATAGGTGCTCGCTAACAGCACTTGCCCCCTGCAGCCTGTGTGTTTCTACAGGTGATCTTTGCCTCTGTGTGCGTAACATGCGCTGGGCGCTTTTGGACGGAGTGTTAATAATGAGGGCACCCCGTGATGATCTCTTCATTGCAAGACGAAGACCTCGGCGCTGTGGCTTTACAGAGTGAAACCCAAAGCGCAGAAGAGTTAAATAATAAAATTAGAGATGGTCGGGTGGCTCCCGAGGTCACGGAACGCTGCGCCGACACTGCTGAGTTCCTGGATTCGAATTTGGCTTTTAACTACCACAGCATTCCACGATCCCCTCCACACTTGGAAAAATGCACCGATGTTATGTGTCTTGTTAAGTTGTTTATATAGCATTGTTTTAGTAAGTTTTAGAGGGGCTTGGTTTGGCCCGATTTTTTGATTTGGTATAGATTTATACTTTTTTATATGTATTGTATTGTGATTGTTATTGGGATCAAACATCGAACTGGATTTTTTTGCACTTTCTGTACGCAGCATTGACGGGTGGTGCTTATTCTGTAGAATGTCATTGTTTACGCATGTGATGTTTAGATTTGTGTACAATGAATTTTAGGTGTATCTTGTAATTTTATTATTTGTTGCGGTTGAACCCAAATCAAGAGCCGAATGGCTCACAAGGTAAATCCTAAAAAATTAAACTGAAACTTGTTTTTGGCTGCGATAAATGTCTACGTGATAAGCCACTCTCGGGGAAATTTCCTTTTATTCCGTAAAGCATGCGGTGTGCTTCCTCCTCAACATTCCTCCTGTTCCTCCTCCTCCTCGTCGAGTGACAACTCTTGTATTCATATTCTTAGGTTTTTCGGTAAAGTCACGTAGGTAAAACATTAAAATTAATAAAAGTAAAATAAAATAAAAATCACGACGTTTCGGAGGCAACACAAGCTTCCGTCTTCAGGTGGAACCGTCACAGCCACGACAGCTGCATCAAGTAAATGTATCAAGTAAATGATACAGTTATTATTTGGTTCTTTCGGTTAAGTCACGTCTAAAGATAAAATAATAAATTAAATAATAGCTATTATTTAATTTATTATTTTATCTTTATACGTCACTTAACCGAAAGAACCAAATAATAATTCCTGCAGTCACGAAAGTCCTAAAATTAAGATTAAATGATACAGCTGTCGTGGCTGTGACGGTTCCACCTGAAGACGGAAGCTTGTGTTGCCTCCGAAACGCCGTGATTTTTATTTTATTTTACTTTTATTAATTTTAATGTTTTACCTACGTGACTTTACCGAAAAAACCTAAGAATATAACAACTCTTGACCCGTGGAGTGAGCCCGGAGACGCAGAGGGGAGCAGTGGCTCGTATAACGGACCGAGTGACGCATCGTGGAATCCTCTCCCACTTGTCGTAGCGCATGAAAAAATCCTGACATGAAGATCCACATCCACAGGCAAGATGTTACTCGTCTGCGTCCGCTTTGTGTTGTCTCCTTGGGTTCGCTCTCCTCTGTCTCTCTCTCTACTCCACTCATCCCTGTGCTGACTCTTCATCTCCACGTCCGCTCCATAGTCCGTCACATTCTCGTCCAACGCTCTCAATCAACAATTTCTCTCCACTGTCTCTCGGCCCGCCCGCCCCGCCTCTCGTTCTCGGTCCTTGGTGCTTCTGTGTTGATCACGTTTCTTCTTCAAAAATTAGTATTCTCTGTTTTTAATCGAAAATGTTTATGAAACTGTTGTAATTTTAACCAGGTAAGGCTTACTGAGCTATACAGCTTTTTTTCAGAAGCGACCTGGCCACAAATAATAGCTCAACGAAGTGGCTTATCATGTGGCCATTCATAGCAGCCAAATACTCTAAAGTCGTGTTTACCAATTGTGGATGGAAAACCCGGAGGACCCGGAGAAAAATCCACGGGACTATGGGGACACCACGCAAACTCTAAATATACAGCAGCAGGCGTCCGGGTCGGTATCGAACACACGACCTCCTGCGTACCAGGCGAGGTAATGAACATCTCGCAAACGCGTGCCCCCCTAACCACCCGTGTAGACTTGCCGTCGGCGTATCTGAGACGGACGCCGCTAACCTCTAACCCCTAACCGAATTGCTCTCAGCTTGTCAGCAATACAAACTCGTGCCTCCTTCCTCGTCTCTTCGTTTTGTGACCCCCAGCCCCCTCCCCCCGATCCTGCCTATGCAATGCTTTGAGATCCATCTCAGAACACAGACTATGCATCTTCTTGGTTCTTTCGGCAAAGTCACGTAGAATGGAAATGATAAAATAATAAAAATATCAAACATAATAAAATAATTCTCACGAAGTAATAACGCAAGCAGCTGCTTGCGTTGTGGCCGAAACGTCGTGAGAATTATTTTATTATGTTTCATATTTTTTTATTTTATTATTTCCATTCTACGTGACTTTACCGAAAGAACCAAGAAGATGAATCCCTGCAGTCACGAAAGCTTTAAATCGAAACAGACTATGCGTTTATACACGGAGGAATCCGATTAGATATGCAGCTCTTTTTCACATATGTCCTGCAGTTGTTCACAGATGTCCACCCGCTCACTGCCTCTGGTTTGGAGAGGCAAAGTTTTTCATGAGACACATTTTCTATTCATCCAATTATCTACGTACAGTGAGGGAATAAGTATTTGATCCCCTGCTCCTAATCTCAGCTCGTTACCTGTATAAAAGACACCTGGGAGCCAGAAATATTTTTCTGATTGAGAGGGGGTCAAATACTTATTTCCCTCATTAAAATGCAAATCAATTTATAACATTTTTGACATGCATTTTTCTGGATTGTGTTGTTGTTATTCTGTCTTTCACTGTTCAAATAAACCTACCGTTAAAATTATAGACTGATCATTTCTTTGTCAGTGGGCAAACGTACAAAATCAGCATGGGATCAAATAATTTTTTTCCCTCACTCTATCTATCTATCTGCCCAACTGTTTATTTAATTGCTCATTCACTCACGGCGAGGAACTCCTCGCGGGGAACTGGCACCGGGAAGACGCGGGGTGTGAGTGGCAAAGCCCTTTCCCGGGGTGCGTGCCGTGGCACGGGAATGAATAATTACAGACGAGAGATCGGTTCAACGGCCAAGCGGCAGTTACCGATAAATATGATGCATGTGGACATAGCGTGTAATTAACACGGAAGGTAAGATGCTTGTAAATCATCGCCATATGGTACAATTATAACAAAGCGCTGCTGGATTTTAATTGCAGGGTATGTGTGCGTGCGTGTATGCGTGCGTGCGTGTATGACTGGTACCAGCGGTGTCAAGATCAGCCTCTGTGGAGGAGGCTCGTGAAGAACGCTACTGGGCAATTGGAGGCAGTCGCCCTCCAACAACAACGGAAGGCGGAGGAGCGACGCTCACAACAACGAGCGGAGCGCCGGGTGGCTAAAGCACAGCAAGTTGGTACAGTAGGGGGCACAGGTGGTGCATCAGCCAGTCATCTCGGTCATCTCGGTCAGTCGACCCGTGGCACCTGCTGGGTCTGCCCCGTGACCTCCTGCCAGCGGGCGTTCGACACTTCACGTGGCCTCAATGTGCACTTGGCCTGGCACAAGCGTCGTGGTGACGTCACCGCCACTTAGTGGCGAATGGCGGTTGTTGTTGTTGCGTGTATGTGTGTGTATGTGTGCGTGCGTGTATGTGTGTGTATGTGTGCGTGCGTGTATGTGTGCGTGCGTGTGTGTATGTGTGTGCGTGTGTGTATGTGTGTGTGCGTGTGTGTGTATGTGTGTGTATGTGTGCGTGCGTGTATGTGTGCGTGCGTGTATGTGTGTGTGTATGTGTGCGTGCGTGTATGTGTGTGTGTATGTGTGTGTGCGTGTATGTGTGTGTGTATGTATGTGCATGTGTGCGTGTGTGTGTGTATGTGTGCGTGAATGTGTGTGTATGTGTGTGTGTATGTATGTGTACCGTTCCGGCCTTCATAGGTGCTCGTTAACAGCACTTGCCACTACAGTCTGTTAAGGCTATACAGGGGATCTTTGTCTTTGTTTTTTTGTGTATGTATGTGTGTATGTGCGTGCCTGTATGTGTGTGTATGTGTGTGTTTGTGTGTGTGCGTGTATGTATGTGTTTCTGTGTATGTGTGTATGTGTGTGTGTGTGTCTGTGTGTGTATGTGTGTATGTGTGCGTGTGTATGTGTGTCTGTGTGTCTGTGTATGTGTCTGTGTGTGTATGTGTGTGTGTATGTGTGTCTGGGTATGTGTGTCTGTGTCTGTGCGTGAGTGTATGCGTGTATGTGTGTGTATGTGTGTGTATGTGTGTATGTGTGTCTGTGTATGTGTGTATGTGTGTGTGTATCGGCAGTGGCAGTCGGCCTTACAGCGTACGCGCCGCATGGGTTGGATTCCTGACTGGGCGTCTTCCCGTGTCGAGATGTTCACTACCTCGCCTGGTCTACAGGAAGTCTCGGGTTTGATCTCAACTCTAACGCCTGCAGCTGTATATTTGGAGTTTGTATGTCTTTCTCTCTCCGTGGTCGCGTGGATTTTTCTCCGGGTCTTCCGGTATTTTTCCTCCACACTTAGAATCCACGTCTAAAGCCACTTCGATAAGCCATCATTTGTGGCCAGGTCCGATTTTGAAAAAGATCCATATAGCTTAGTGGGCGTAACCTGATAAAATTAAAATAGTTTATAGTTTAGCATGTTCTCCCGCTCCTGTTGTGCGTGGGTTTCCTTCGATTTCCTCCCATAGCTATAATAAACATTGATATTTTACAACGTAAACTCATATTGGTAAAAAATAGATACACATCCCAATGCTGTGAAGAATGGGCCATTTTCTGAAACGCCGCCTGCTATATGTGTCTTGGTTTTGATGCCACGCGGTGTTGCTGACGAGTGTGTGTAGTTTGCTCCCATTATACTTCGTGATTTCTCAAGTGATGTACAGCATCTGTGGCGTAGGCGACACTGGTTGTGCCGATGCAAAGACTTGGAGACTCGTCGCTGATTCGTGGTGAGCGACATTAATTTCAAACTCATTCCTGCGGAGGGAGCTGGTAGGAACGTTGGGTTGCTCGGTCAATGACCAGGGTCAACGGCGGCGTGGTGCATTCCGCAAATATGGCCGACTATGAGGGCGGGCACAAGCCGGCGTGAGTAGGTTAAACGTTGAGTTTTATAAGGGCACCACGGGGTGACCAGCCCCTCCCCAACCAGCCCCTCCCACCCCCTACCCAGCCCCACCCTCCCCACCCAGCACCTCCCCACCCTCCCGTCTCCACCCAGCCTCACCTCTACCATTTTTGGATGCACGATGGACGGACGGACACAACAATCCCCTGTGGGCTGGTGTAACCAGGAGGTTTCTACCAGTAATATTTTTTTATGTAATAAAATGAATCTCTATGGGGACTCCTCTACTTACGAACGAGTTAGGTTACAGACTTCTGTTCGTAAGTCCAACTTTACTCTGGTCGATTCCACACATGTTGCACGGCATGTACACGAGACAAAGGGCAATGGCTTTAAAAGTTGTATCATCTCTTGTAGATGTAGATTCCCACTGGCTCTTAACGATCTGCAGACGTAGATGCCACCACTTCCACATATTGCACGGCGGTTAAACTTACGACTCGCAGTCCAAACAGGCAACTGGACATAGGGACAGGTTTGTTCGTATCTCTGAAGGTTCGTCAGCCGAATGCTCGTAAGTAGGGTAGCCCCTGTATAGCAGAGGACACAAACACAGCAAAAAAGTACAACCGATGTCGACTTCGCCCCCACAAAGCTATACAACTCCGCATGGATGATGACGACGACGATGATAGGCTGTGTCAGGGGTACAGCAACGAAAATAACAAGGATAGACAGTTTTGTTCGAATCCAGTAAAAACAAAAACAAAAACCCCTCTCTATTTCAAGAGCCTCAGAGTCGAGCCGTTGCTGGTATCGAGAGGAGCCAGTCGAGGTGGTTCAGGCACCCGGTAAGGATGCCCCCCGGTAGACTGCCCCCTGCTACTCTACCGGGCAGCAGCAGCAGAAGCGCGGCCCGATGGGCGAAGACCCCGGAGGGGTCGTCCCAGGCCACGCTGCTGGCGGGACGACGTCGCTCGGCTGGGCTGGGAACGCCTGGGAATTACTCGGGGAGGGCTAGAGTCTGTGTATAGTAGTGTAGTGTATAGTGTAGTGTATAGTAGTGTGTAGTGTATAGTGTAGTGTATAGTAGTGTAGTGTATAGTTTAGTTTATAGTGTATAGTAGTGTGTAGTGTAAAGTGTAGTGTATAGTAGTGTAGTGTATAGTGTAGTGTATCCTGGTGTACTGTATAGTAGTGTAGTGTATAGTGTAGTGTATAGTGGAGTAGTGTATAGTAGTGTAGTGTATAGTTTAGTCTATAGTGTATAGTAGTGTGTAATGTAAAGTGTAGTGTATAGTAGTGTTGTGTATAGTGTAGTGTATAGTGTAGTGTATAGTGTAGTGTATCGTGGTGTACTGTATAGTAGTGTAGTGTATAGTGTAGTGTATAGTGGAGTAGTGTATAGTAGTGCAGTGTATGGTGTAGTGTATAGTTTAGTGTATAGTAGGTATAGTAGTGTATAGTGTAGTGTATAGTAGTGTAGCGTATAGTGTAGTGTATAGTAGTGTAGTGTATAGTAGTGTAGTGTATAGTGTAGTGTATAATAGTGTAGTGTATAGTAGTGTAGTGTATAGTAGTGTAGTGTATAGGGTAGTGTATAGTGGAGTAGTGTATAGCAGCGTAGTACAGGGAAAGGGAGCGGACTGAGAGATGAACCGACGCATCGTTCCGTGTGGACAACGTCTCACAAAGCGGTCACTTAAAGAGCCTTGCGCTGAGTTACCCCCCTAACCAGGGCTTGAACTCGTAACCTTTCTTCTGCGAGCCGCGTTGCACTACCACCACTGAGACAAAACCACTGAGCGTGTCCGCCCACCTATTGACGAGAATGCCACGGGGTTCGGAGACGGGGGAAGGTTTGAAGGAACCGAAAGTAACAATTGTCTTCTCGTCTATGTGACCAACTGCCAAATCGCTGTCCGTGGTGCTGACGTTAAGAAAAGACCGCAACTTTTTTCAAATTTTCTTGCCGTGGATGTTACACCTGATGATGATTGCTTGTGTTGCAGTCGAAACGCCGTCATAATTTTATTTGTTAAATATTTTTATTATTTTATTATTTCCCTTCTATGTGACTTTCAAATTTTATTGCTGTGGATTTCACACCTGATGATGGATGATTGCTTGTGTTGCAGTCGAAAAGTCGTAAGGATTTTATTTTTTATATTTTTATTATATTATTATTTCCATTCTACGTGACTTTCAAATGTTCTTGCTGTGGATTTCACACCTGATGATGATTGCTTGTGTTGCAGTCGAAACGCCGTGAGAATTGTATTTGTTTTTATTTTTTTATCTTATTAGTTCCCTTCTACGTGACTTTACCGAATAGCACCAAGAATATGAATGCCTGCAGTCACGAAAGCTTTAAATCAAAATCGAAAGTAACCAGTTAAATTAGCCCTCCTTTTTGAACGCTAACATTTGTGTGTCTGTATATATATACGTATTTAAATAGGACCTGCAAAGGTCAGGGGAGCCAAATTAAAGGTTCTCGTAAGAGGGTCGGCGTGGCAAATGAACAGACGCGAATCTCATCCTTGTCTCCGCCTTCGTGTCCGCTTGGGCCCTTTGTTCACCAACGGGGCTGGCAACTCAGCGAAACAAACAGATAAGGCGACAGATCAGCAGACGCGACGATGTTTCTCTCTCGCGTGTGTAACTGAACTCTGCAACGACGCAAACGAGAGCATTTCATGAAGTTGTTTTTTGCCCCCCCCCTACACGCACACAGATCCATCGGGAGCCCCCCACGGCATTCTGCGAGTCGAATTGGTTAAAGAGGCAAAAGCCAGCATTTCATAATTGTTTTTTTACCCTTTTATCTGGCAACAAAACTGACACCTTTTTTTACGAGGAGTTATGTTTGTGTTGACCACAATACCTGCAGTCGGAATGCAAACAAAAAACATAACTCTGATAATGTATGCACATTATCAGAGTTATGTTTTAGTGTGCATACATTATCAGAGTTATGTTTTTTGTTTGCATTCCGACTGCAGGTATTGTGGTCAATGCAAACATGACTCCTTGTAAAAAGGTGTCAGTTTTTTGCCAGATAAAAGGGTAAAAAAACAATTATCATATGTTGCTACTGGCAAAGGAGGTTCCAATGGAGCCAGCATTCGGTTTTGACGTGCAAGGGTCTCATTACGTTTTTGCTTGAATCGATGCTGTTTGACTTTCAGCTGCGGCATGCACGAAGCCACTTTGTGAGACATGGGTGGCTCGTCTTGATGTGTAAAATATAAATAACAAAACAGATAAGCGGACAAAGTGTCTCTCTCACGCAATTTGTCTCGCCGCGTGAAACAATAAAAACATATTTTATATTTCAGCAGGGAGTGCGTAACAACGCGTTGGAGATTAGTGGCATCGTTTGCGTGAAGTTGGCGATGTTGAGTTGGTATGGAGGAAGTCCCCGCTGTTCTGAGTGAGTGTGTGGAGTGTGTGGAGTGCGAGTGAGTGTGTAGAGTTCGGATGCATTTTTTCCTGTTCTGCAGTGTTTGTATGTTCTCCCCATGTTCTGCAGAGTGTGAGTGAGTGAGTAGAGTTTGTGTGTTAGTCCCCTGTTCTGCAGGGTGTGAGTGAGTGAGTAGAGTTTGTGTTTTAGTCCCCTGTTCTGCAGGGTGTGAGTGAGTGAGTAGAGTTTGTGTTAGTCCCCTGTTCTGCAGATTGAGTGAGTAGAGTTTGTGTGTTAGTCCCCTGTTCTGCAGAGTGTGAGTGAGTGAGTAGAGTTTGTGTGTTAGTCCCCTCTGGATTCTCTGGTATCCTACCATAGCTAAATAATAAACAAATCAATACCGTACACCATAACTGCCATTGCTTCAAACCCAATGAGCCCCAATGCTTTCAAACTTCACTGCCAATTGCCCAATTGGGATTTCACATCGCGGCAACATCACCCCCCTGCTGTGGACATTTCGTAATCAGAATCTGTATTGATGCTGGAGGAATCCGATGAGCCGTGAAGATGTTTTTTTTTAAATCGCAGATGTCCAGTTGTTTACCCGAAACTTTCCTGGGTAAATACTAACAACAACAACAATAATAAAGTATTCATACGCTCTGCCTTAGCTAACCTGTTCCCATTCGCTGACACCGTGCGATTCATACACGTGTAGAGGAGTAAAATGGGGACGTGACGTCAGGTGTGCCGTTCAGTGCGATGACGTCATGTCTCCTAGGGTACTTAAGGGATACCCCGTGACGTAGGCGGGGTCACTGTGGGAACGGGTAGAGTAAGCAGGGTGAAGAGGGAACCAGGGGTAGAGAGGGATCGAATAGGGAGTCTGGGGAGCAGCCGGTGGTAGCCGTAGAGGTGCGTGTCTGTGTGTGTGTCTGTGTGTGTGTCTGTGTGTGTGTCTGTGTGTGTGTGTCTTTGTCTGTGTGTGTGTCTGTGTGTGTGTCGGTGGAGTCGGCAGAAGAGTGAGTCTGGGGAGAAGCCGGTGGTAGCCGTAGAGGTGCTTCTCTCTCCGCTCGGTGGAGTCGGCAGAGTCCACGATCCGACACGAGAGAGAGAGAGACCGGAGCTAGCCGGCAGGGACCCGGACTCAGAGTAGGACCCCTAGCCCCTGGGAGTTGTGTACCCTGCTGTGTATTATTGTAACAGTTTAAATAAACGCTGGCGGAAGCCCTTAACTTACCTCCGTCTTCGAGTACGTCCGTCGGAACTTCTCTACACACGTGTAGTGATATTAAATGGAATTAGAGGTAACAGCGCGTTATACAAGTTGCACCTGTGGGCAAGGCACGGAAGCCTGTGGGCAAGGCACGGAGGCCTGTGGGCAAGGCACGGAGGCCTGTGGGCAAGGCACAGAGGCCTGTGGGCAAGGCACGGAGCCTGTGGGCAAGGCACGGAGCCTGTGGGCAAGGCACGGAGGCCTGTGGGCAAGGCACAGAGGCCTGTGGGCAAGGCACGGAGTCTGTGGGTAAGGCACGGAGGCCTGTGGGCAAGGCACGGAGCCTGTGGGCAAGGCACGGAGGACTGTGGGTAAGGCACGGAGGCCTGTGGGCAAGGCACGGAGGCCTGTGGGCAAGGCACGGAGGCCTGTGGGCAAGGCACAGAGGCCTGTGGGCAAGACACGGAGCCTGTGGGCAAGGCACGGAGCCTGTGGGCAAGGCACGGAGGCCTGTGGGCAAGGCACAGAGGCCTGTGGGCAAGGCACGGAGTCTGTGGGTAAGGCACGGAGGCCTGTGGGCAAGGCACGGAGGCCTGTGGGCAAGGCACGGAGGCCTGTGGGCAAGGCACGGAGCCTGTGGGCAAGGCACGGAGGCCTGTGGGCAAGGCACGGAGGCCTGTGGGCACGGCACGGAGGCCTGTGGGCAAGGCACGGAGGCCTGTGGGCAAGGCACGGAGGCCTGTGGGCAAGGCACGGAGCCTGTGGGCAAGGCACGGAGGCCTGTGGGCAAGGCACGGAGGCCTGTGGGCACGGCACGGAGGCCTGTGGGCAAGGCACGGAGGCCTGTGGGCAAGGCACGGAGGCCTGTGGGCAAGGCACGGAGGCCTGTGGGCAAGGCACGGAGGCCTGTGGGCAAGGCACGGAGGCCTGTGGGCAAGGCACGGAGGCCTGTGGGCAGGGCCCAGAGCCTCCTTTGGGGGGATCCAGAGGGGTGCGGGGCCGAAGGCGGAGCCTGGCCACGCTGGGGAGGATAAAAGGTGAGCTCCGACTCACAGTCGGGGCTGCTGCGATCTGGAGTGGAACTCGTCGTGATCTTCGTCGTCGTGATTTTCGTCATCGTGATCTTCGCCCCCTGCAAGCTGTGGCTCTGGCAGCGTGTTGGCTGTCCCGAGCCGGGGTGTAGAGATCCCCTAAGGCTGTGAAGGCCGGAATAAAAGAGAAAGCGTAGCTCCTACTGGTGTCTGTGAAATAGTACACTGCATACGTTTTAACACACGGATTGTTCTCCAACATTGCTGGTGAGCTCGCTAGCTAACGAACCAACGCAGTGACGCACCATCAGCAACGTCTGTGCACTCGGCAGCTGTCAGTAAATTGGTCGCAGTCGGGTGGAGGAGGGCGTACGACACAATACGAAGGCCCCAACAAAATTACTGAACCCGTTCGTTCCCACGATCGATCTTATCTCGACCCCCCCTACCACCCCCCGCAGATCTGTAATAACTGGGCGATCGTCTTCTATGGGTCTTTAGGTAGAGCCACGTAGATAGGTTCAAAGAAAATAATTAAAAAAAAACTACGTTTCGTTCGCTACACACCTGATTGACGACCGCTTGTGTTGCGATAGAAACGTCGTAGTTTTATTTTGTTATTTCCTTTTGAACCAACCTACGTGACTTTACCGAAAGACCCAGAGAGTATGAATTAGTGCAGTCACGAAAGCTTTAAGTGGGCGATCGTCGTTAATTAGCAGCGGGTTATTACAATTTAGATGTGTGAGGGGCTAAGGATTGACTCGGGGCCAGACCCTTCAACTTTGCGGATTCAATAATTTTTCGTCGTGATTTTTTTTGTTCAGGGGTAAGGGGTGGGGGGCGGTGACAATTTCGTTCGAGAATCCCATTATTTTCTTTTTGTTTTTGTTGTCGCGTTAACCTCGGGCTCGTAATGGGTTCACGGGAGGTGGATGCAAAGGTCGTGCGAGCCGATTGCAACGCAGCGAAACAAAGAGAAAAACAATACGGAAAAAAATCAACAAACATGCATCAATAATTACGTATCATGTATATAATATAAATAATTATAATAATATATAATACTCGTCGGTTTTTTCGGTAAAGTCACGTAGGTAAAAAATAAAAAATAATAGAAATAACAATAGAAATAGAATAATAAATCAAGACGTTTCGGAGGTAACACAAGTCTCCGTCATCAAGTGGGACCGTCACAGCTAGATTTACTGTCTCTCTTGAGACGTGACTTTACCGAATCCTTGCAGTCACGAAAGCTTCAAATTTATAAATAATATATAATGTCAATAAATAGGCGACTTTTGCAGGAAATTGCCCTTCTTGATTGCGCTTACGAATGGTACAATGCCACGACACATCGCATATTTGATATATTTACCCTCACCACCCCCTTGGTAAGGTCACAGCGCTATTGATGAGTTTCTTTGTTGTAATTACCATTATAATCATTAATTGTGCTTGTACACCAACTGCCAATGCCGAATCACCAAATTATAATAATCGATTTTATCTTGACAAAATAACGCCCGGTTGTAAGTTGCTGCGCCACACGTGGTCTGTCAGCGAGCGCTGCGTGGAGGCAGCAGCAGCAGCAGCGAAGATTGGCGTATCACCAAAGACAAAGATCCCCCGTATAGCCTTAAACAGACTGTTGGGGCAAGTGCTGTTAGCGAGCACCTATGATGGCCGACACAGCACACGAGGGGGTGGGTGGCCATCACCACGCCCTGTCGTCTTTGTCTCCCCAGTGGCGATGTTTACGCACCGCACCAGATACTCATTTG